>NC_056737.1:480731039-481071039 GCF_019279795.1 Protopterus annectens | reverse complement strand
CAGGTTGGGGGAAGGTGGGTGGAGATGTCAAGGATTAGTGAAGATCGACAACACAGATGGAACATTATGATAAGACATAACTTCTTTATCTGATGTTGTCAATCTTCATTGAATCCTTGACAGTGGGACAGAGTCCCCAGCTACTTTAGTCTTGTGAAGTCTCACGGAAGAATATTAACTAAGCACCATCGAGCCAAATGATGCCCGCCCCTCGAAACCGGATCAAATTTGTAATGGGTGATAAAGGTATGAGGAGAGGACCAAGTGGCTTCCATGCAGATATCACCCAAAGATGCTTTGGCATGAAAAACTACAGAAGTTGCTGTTGCTCTTGTTGAATGAGCTTTAACTGGGCATGAAAGCTGTTCCCTTCTAGAATGATAGATGAAAGTAATGCAGTCTCTAAGCCATTTATTCAAGGTAACTTTTGAAGCTGGACTACCTAATGAGAGTGTGGAGAATGCCAAAAATAATTGGTCAGATTTTCTAAAATCATTTGTTCTGTGAAGATAAAAATGTAATTGTCTGTGGACATCTAGTAAGTGAAGGGAATACTCCCCTTTATTAGACTGTCAATTGTAGAGTTTGGTTAATGTTAGATTCTGAAATAACCTTTGGCAAAAAGGTTGGATTTGTCCTAAGGGCAGCCCTGTCCTTGTGAAAAATTAAATAGGAAGGTTTGCAGGATAAGGCCTGAAGTTCAGATACTCTTCTGGCAGATGTTATAGCCACCAAAAATAACATTTTCCAAAACAAATATTTTACATCACAAGTCACTGAAGGTTCAGAAGGGTTCATAGTAAGGGCCTGAAGAACTAAAGTTAGATCCCAAGGAGGAATAGGTTCCTTAAATGGAGGTCTTAACATTAGGAGACCTTTCAAAAAAGTTTGTGTGGCATTAGAAATGCATCATTAAGACCCATATGAAAGTTTGAAATTGCCACCAGGTGAACTTTAATTGTTGAAGCAGAGGAACTAGATTGGTAAAAGATAGCTAGAAAATTCAAGACCTTATGAATAGGACCTGTATAGGGGCCTAGTCCAGTGTCATGGGCCCAGTTAGCAAAGTTTTCCCATTTACTTTGATGCAGCTTCCTAGTAGAAGGTTTGTGATGAGCGAAGATAATTTGTCGTATCTGAGAAGAAAGGGAAAGATGCATGGCAATCATGGGAATTGGAGAGTTATGCAGTGAACTTGAGATATTGGAGATTTGGATGAACCATGCCCTCTGGATGAGACAGCAGATCTGGAGCTGGGTCCAGAATCCATAGTTTCCAAAGAAGATGAGACCAAAGGAAGGGAAACTAAACTTGTTGAAGCCAGAAGGGGCAATAAGAATTATTGAATTTTCCATCCTCTTGGCTTTAAGTACTGCAGTATAAGGGGAGTTGGGGGAAAGGCATAGAGAAGACTGGGGGGGCCAATCATGGAGAAGAGCGTCTCTGGGTGACTCCCCCTGAGGAAAATTAGGATAAAATAACTTCTGCATTTGTTGTTCAGAGGAGAGGCAAAGAGATCACAGCAAGGTTTGCCCCAGTGGTGGAAAATCTTGTTTGCCACTATAGGATTGACAGACCACTCATGATGCTTGAGAATAGTTCTGCTCAGCTTGTCTACTATTATGTTGGAGCTCCCTGGGATGTGTGTTACTGTGAGAAAGCAGTTGGAAGAAATCACCCATTGCCAAACTCTGAGAGCTTCTCAACATAATGGGTAAGATTTGGTTCACCCTTGTTTGTTGATGTAACAGACTACTGACATGTCCGTCTGAATAGCAACTGCCCCTAGAGGAAGGACATCTTAGAATGGCTGCAATGCTAGCAGCACTACCCTCATCTCTAGAACATTGATGCGCAAGTTGGCCTCTTGTTGGGACCATGTGCCTTGGACTGTTTTTCCCAGAAAATGCTCCCCACCCCATCTGGGAAGCATCCATGGTCACTATGGCTTGGGGCTGGGGAGGAATGAATGACCAACCCAAGAGAATCTGATCAGAGTGGAGCCACCATGTGAGATCCCGTTTGCAGTGATTGGTAATCAAGATCAGGTGAGACATTGGTAGGTGCATCAGAGACCATTGGGAAGCAAGTAACCTTTGCAAAATTTGCATGTGATAGCTTGCTAAGGGAACAAGACTGACTGATGCTGTCATGGAGACTAATGTTTGTAGAACTAATCTTGCTGGAATCCTTTTGTTTCGCAGAATTTGTCTGACTTGTGATCTGATGCTTTGAAGTCTTTCTGGAGGGAGTGAAGCAATTCCTGAAGCAGTGTTTAAACAGACTCCAATAAAGTCTAATTGCTGAGTGGGTTGCAAGCTTGACTTCTCAAAATTTATGGTTATTCCTAGATATGTGCAGAGGTGTAGAGTATAGTCTCTTGTCCATTCTAACTGATGCATGGTGGTAGAGGTTAGAAGCCAGTCATCGAGACAAGGAAATAGATGACATCCTAGCAGTCTGAGATGAGTTGCCATGCATATGGTGAACACCCAGAGGCTGTGGTGAGTCCAAAGGGCAGCGCTCTGTATTGGAAATGACTGGCTCCCAGTCAGAAGCGCAGATACCACCTGACACTCTTGTCCATTTTTATATGGTAATAAGCATCCTGGAGGTCAACAGAGAACATGCAATTGCCTTTTACCAAGAATGGAAGTATCAACTGTACCAAGACCATCTGGAATTTGGTTTGCTGAATGGCCTTGTTGAACTGGCTGAGATCTAAGATGGGTCTCCAGTCCCTTGTTTTTTGGGCACTAAAAAGAACCTAGAGTAAAACCTGGATCCTGTTTGGTCTGGTGGGACTTTTTGGATGACTCTTTTGTCTAGCAGTCTTTGAATTTCTGAAGCTGCTGCTTCCCTGTGACTGGGTGGAACATCCAGGAGTTAATTCTGGGATGATGGGGGGGACTGATAGCAGAATATTGTAACCTCTGGATATTATTCCCTGCACCTATTTATCTGTAGTTAATGTTTGCCAAGTTGATTGTTGCAGAGAGAGTGTCGTCCCCTGAGTGCTTCCAGAGGAGGTCAATTGGCCACCCATTCAGGGGTGCTGGCAGGAAGTACCAGAGAAAGATTCTCTGGATCCCTGGTTTTCGGTCCATTTCTGCCTCTAGGGCAGCATCTTCTGTTACTCCCCCCTCTGCCCCAGGGAAAGTCTTTGCTGGGTGTATCCTGGAAAGGTTCTTTGGATTTTTTAAACCATAGTCTCCCACTTCTCTGGTTCCTGGAGTAGGGCCTCTGAGGACTGGAGAAACATATGCCTATGGAAGAAAGGGTCTTGCCATCCTTTTCACATCTGGATAAAGTGTCTTTAACTTTGGGACCCAAAAGGGTAGATCTGTCAAATGGAGGGTTGATGTATGACACTTTGAATGGCTCTGCAAAGTTGCACAAGCACATTCAGGAGTGCCTTCTAATGGCTATGCATGAACCCAGTACTCTGGAAGTCCCTTCAGCTGTGTGAGCAATCAGCCTCATGGACAAATTAGAAATTGCATAAAGGGTTGCTACTTGAGAGGTAACTTTGTCCCATACCCTTTCAGCCACTGCTCCTTTGAGGGTAACCGAGAGCTCCTTGATCAGATCCCTCTGGTGTCTTGTAAAGTGCACCATATAATTCAAGGAACTGAAAGTGAAGGTCATTGAAGCATAAATGTGCTTTCCAAATCTATCTAAAGTCCTAGACTCCTTGTTAGGAGGATGGATAGTCAGACTTTTCTCAGCAAGTTCCCTTTTTGGCCGCTGCTATCATCATGGTGTCAACGGGTATTCCTTTGGACCAGTGAGGCTCATGCTCATTCTTAGAGGCTGATAAGATACAATCTGGCCTTTTGGGAATCAGCTTCATGGTGTCGGGCATTTTCCACACCGGATGAGCGATCAGTTTAATGAGATAGTCTGCAGGCAGAGAGATCCAAGAAGTAGAGGACTGAGCACAAAAAGCCTACAGGTATACTGACTCCTCCAAGGAAGGTTGGATGGAGGCCTAGCCACCCCTGTTTTTCAGGATTTCTAGGATGTCACTGAGGGAAACATCATTGGGGTGACTTGGGGAACCTTCCCCTTCATCAAAATCAGTATCTTCAGGGAATGACTTCTCTGGGGAGTCTACTGCTTTTTCTTACACTTCTTCTTCACAGGAACTTCCTCGGGGGGATGATCTGAGGAAGTATCTGAAGAGGAAACCACCAAGTTGGGTCTATCCTGGGACTTGTGTGCCCCCTGTCCTGGGGATGAGATGGATGGCAGCTCAGGTTGAGGGGATGTAGACAGTTGTCCCAACAGGGATGACAAGGACTGTGAGTCCCCAGTGGACAAGCCTTCTCCAGTTTCAGAAGGCCACCCCAACCTGTAGAGGCATGGGACACTGGAACCAAAATGGACTCCGTCAGAACCGAGGTCACACCCTGCACTGAGGAGGTGGCCCCTGAAACAAAAGCCTGGGTTGATGCTACAAAGGCCAAAGTACTAAGGGACATGGATGGTTCCAAAATTAAGGAAATCAATCCATGCACCTCGGACCCACCCAGAGAGCCTTGAGCCCAGGAGCCCTCCAGTGTGGAAAACATGGAGGAGCTCAAGGTAGCTCTCAGAACCAGAGAAGAGGATGCTACCAGAACTGAGACAGTTGACACCAGGTGTGTCAGAATCAAGGGCTCCAAAGACTCAACAGGAGTTGGAGGAGGAATTGGTGGCATAGATTGGCTGGTTCTGACACCAGTCTGTCTAGGAACTGAGGACAATCCCCTCACTGTCAGAAGCTGATCCACTAGTCTCAAAATATCAGCTTCTGAGAGACTCTTAAATCGGATTGAGGCAGTCAAAGGAGACCTAGGCAGTCTCACTTTGAGAAAGGGGCTAGGTGGCCTGTCTTTAAAGGGGTCAAAGGTTAGGGAGTATCTTGTCCTAGGAAGTGAAGGTTGCTGTGACTGTTTCAGCACAGAGGATGCTGTGGGTACCGAAGAAGTCACTGTCAGCTCCGATACTGTTCTTGGTGTCGAGTCAGATAAACCTTCCAGTGCGGCACCAAAGTCAGTTTAGAGACTTCTTGGATGGTTTCCAATGTGCTACAAAGTGAAGAAGGTATTTTCTTGGTAGAGGAAGAAGAGGAGGATGAAGATGTGTTAGCTTCAGTTCCTTCAAGCTCAGTTTATTTTTATGCTCAGCAAGAGTATTGGTGGAGAATCCATGACAGATTGAACAATTTTCCTGAAGATGTAGTTCCCCAAACAGTATACACATAAGGTGTACCCATCAGAATTGGCCATCTTACCTTGGCACTTCTGGCACCTTTTGAAACTGGAGGTGCCTTTTGAAGTTTTGATAGGGGAAAGTTACATTACAGCCATAAGGAAAAAAGGGCTGAAACACACACATACACACACAGATAGGATAAAGAGATATAGTGATGAAGATTTTTTTTTTAGACGTTCAAAAGGAGTTAGAAAAAGGATTAGAAAAAAGGAAAATATTAACAATGGTAATTTAGGAATACTTAAAAAAAGGGTAATAAAGGCAAAAAATGTACCAACGATGGCACTTGAAGAGACTACCAACAGTATATAAAAAAAGTAAGAAACACACAGGCAAAACTATGAGAGGAGCGAAAAGACAGAAAGAAGGTTGAAGAAGGAAGTCACCAAAAATATAGAGATAAGGGATTTAATAAAGATAAACTTACTTTAGAATCAGCTAAGGCTCAAGAGAAGGACAGATGCGTCTGACACATGGAGCGGCAAACAAGATCTTTGGTGATTTTGAGAGGAGCATTATGAGTAGTGCCTGACTCGAGAGTTTGGAAGGGGCGAGCTGGAGTAAATGGCTGAGTTGGTTCCGAGGCTAGGAACCAAGCCCACTGTCAAGGATTCAGTGAAAATTGACAACATCAGATGTATAGATGTATAGCTAATGTATAGCTAATGGACATATAAAGGGTAACACACCTGTGTTACTGTTAATTGTGATGATGTTGTCCTTACCTTTTGCTTAATGTCTTCCAGGACTATCCAGCATAGGGGGCATACCATCATCTGCACATGGTAAACCAAGCATTTTTTGATGAGTAGTTCAAAGAAATGTTTTAGTGTGATGTTGATGTCAGGACTGTTGTGTGTCTTGCTGTACTTTCTGTAATAGTGGCACCACTATTAGTTTGTTAGCATATATTGGACTCTACTAGTGTAGGTGTTATTTTTTTCCTGTGTTTACTGCTTATTATCACAGGTGATCCTGACATTGGAAGTATGGGACTTCTACCACCTGATGTCAGAGTATCAGCAGACTTTGATGATGATGGTGGCCAAACAGAGGCACAGTTGGGGGTTCAGAGGTCGAATCTGACACTAAGGTTGACATACAGCCATCCCCTGAAATTCCATTTGACACAGCCAGTGGGCCTATGCTTACCCATTCCAGTGAGCCCTCAGATTTTGGACAGGTGTAGGGCAAGACAATCGATCAGGGAAGTGTGGTTACTGTGGCTTCAGTGCCTGTTGACTCTGGTCATAGCCAAAGTGTAGGCAAGGTAATACACAGGAGGGTTGTTAGGGGGGCTTAAAGGAGGCCTGCTGTCCCTCCTCCACATGATCCAGCTGTTCTCTTCCCCTGACACTCAGCATACTTTTAGGGACATCGTGGAGCCACAGGCATGTGCCCATAGGTCTTACAGAAAAATGGTTAGGGTTGTGGATGTGGCACAAGCTGACGTGTGACTGCCTCCAACATGTTTCAGATTCAATGGACCAGATTAATGACATGTTGAAATGTGTGGTGTATGTGTTGGAAGGTCTGCTCAGAGGGGGGTGGCATCCAGGGGGGCATAGGTCAGACACATCATCTGCTGTTAGCCAACATGGCCATGTCTGATTAGGCTCTCATAGTGGCAGTACTTCCACTGCTCTGTCATTGGTTGAGCTGTCTACAATCACACATGGCAGGTCATGGGGTTGTTGTCCTGGGCATCCTTGTGAGGGGAGCTCATCCAGAAGACATCAGTCACGTTCAGGTAGCAGCAGTGCATATGACTGTGGGCATGGCATGCCAGTGCAACTATTGGCATTGTCAGTTCTTGTGGTCAGATATGACAACAATGAAGTGCCACCTTTACCATGCACGGCTCACACCTGTCTCACATATCAAGACATAGAACTAGACACTCACATACCAATTTCACCTGGAGGACCCATACAGACCCACAAACAATAGTTACATTGTTCAGCTGTAAATCTTAAAACTCATTTTGTCTCACTGTCTGTTTGTTACTTTATCTGAATGTTTGCTTGCTTGTCTTTCTTACTCACATACATTCACTGACATTTTGTGTCAGCCTAGGCTTCCTGCTCCACCCACAGCACTCTGTGCAAGTGAGGATAACTGTGCCATAAGTCTGTTTTCTATCTTTTGGATTCAGGGATACATAAGCTTTGTATCTGATGCTCAGGGTGCATAGCTGACTTAGTGCTTAGTATATCTGCATTTGTGATGTTGAATTGGTAAGTCTACCTTTAAATATATTGGTCTTAGAAAGTCAGACACTTGATGGCCTCAAACTTTTTTCCATCATTATTTTTAATGATCTTGTGAGGTTTGTGAAGTCTGAAACTGAAATGTGTATCATTACTTTCTAACTTCTCTCTTTAATGATTTTCCAGTACAAACATATGGTGCTAAACTGAAAGCATGCAGTGGCCATCACTACATTCGGAGGTATGACCGTGTGACTCTGATGCCCAAGGCCTACTACTTAATAATGGACACGTACAAGCAAATAAGTCTCTGCTGTCACATGTTAAGGTCATTTCTGTAGAAATCACGCACCTTTTTCTTGCTCACACTACCAAGTAACAACATGCAAGGATATGGCATTCATATTATTATATAATACACTCCAGGTTCAACATTTACCTTGTAAATGCAGCATTTGCAATAACAGTTTTAGTTCAGAGCTGAATCTGATGCGAGCAGTACAAAGCCATTACATGGATAGGTAAAGGTTGTGAGCATTGCCTGGCATCAGTGCTACTCTATGTATGTGAGTAGGATGAAGGTTTTAGGCCTTAGTTGGTGAGTGAGTGTGCTATGCATTATCTCCTAGTCAATGTAAAGGCATAGTGAGCACAACTATTTCTGCCTACACCCACAGCAGCTGCTGAATCCCCCTCTGACTCCTCACCTGCATATGGCTGAGGTGACCTTGCCACTGGTGGTGGGATGTATGACTCTTCCCCTTGTTGATATTGCTGAAGCTGTTTTCTCAGTATGATGTTGTATAGCATGGCACATACTGTGAATATTTCAGTACATGTACGTGGATTGTACTGCAGGGCTCCCCAGATGTATCTAGGCACCAGAACCATGACTTCAGCAACCCAAACACACACACTATGATATTTCTGGCTTGTGTACTTCATTATGGCATTCTTCAGCAGGTGTGTGAATTTCTGATGGGTGTCATCAGCCACGGTTCCAGTGCATAACCTGCATCCCCCAGTAAATGACCCTGTGGGATATCCCCCTAGTGAACATCTGATATATTTAGGAGGTGTACCAGATATGTGAGGTGTGGTAACTGCGTAGGTTGACACCCCACATGTTCAAGATGATTCCCTTGGCGTTATACATAACTTGTCAGTTAATAAGAGTGGAAGCCCTTTCTATTTATGTAGATCCTTTGTGTTTCCTGGGTGGTGCTTTAATTTCTACATGTGTGCAATCTATGAGACCTAGTTCTTCAGGGTAGTGTGCTATAGGATAGAACTCCTGCATATTTCTGGCCATACCCTCAGGAGTACAGGGAAAATATATGTGTTCACTGGCATGTTAGTGCATAGCATTCAGGAATTGATGGAGGATCCTGGATACTGAAGCTTGTGACACTCCCAACATGTCCCCTGTTGGTCTTTGAAAGGTACATGTAGCTAAATTCTAAATGTTACACATACCTTTGCCTTCAGTGGGATGGGTTCCCCTCAGTTTGTCCTGGGTCTGAATTGAGGATGACGGAGATTGCAGAGTTCCTGTAGTGTGCCTTCATCCACCCTGTAGCACTCTACAATTTTCACATCATGTAGATTGTGATGTTAACTGAAAAGTCTTGTCCTTCTTGGCCTTGGTCTATTAGCAGCAGTCAGCCTGTTGCACATACACATGAATTAAAGCAACAGCAGCCCCTAACAATGTTTCTGTGTAGACTCCTTTCTGTGGCTGTATTCCAGTAGGTTTTTGGAATTTTCAGGGAAAACCAGCACTGAGTCCACACTGTTGCTTTATAGCTTGTTGAATAGCTCCTGTATTGGATTGGTTGATTAGCACACAATTCAGCTGCTGATGCTGAAATTTGCATGCCACTGTGTTTATCTTGTTTGCTCGGCTCTGTGTGGCTCTACACACCCTGAAGAGCTGCTTACTTAATCTAAAACAGTTTACTACCATGTGCTGTGAGTCATGTACACAGTAGAAACAGACAATGTAGACTTTATTGAATCTGGACATTAATTTAAAGTTGGAATAGGTGGAGAAGAAATTTATAGTATATCTGAATTTGGTCAAGTTAAGGTATATACAGTGGATATAAAAAGTGTACATGCCACTGTTAAAATGCCAGGTTTTTGTGATATAAAAAATGAGACCACAATAAATAATTTCCAAACTTTTCTCACCTTTAATGTGACCTATAAACTGTACAATTAAATTGAAAAACAAACAAATCTGTTAGGGGAAAAATATAAAAAATAAATAGCGTACAATAAGCCGGTAGCAAAAGTGTGCACACCCTTAAACTAATATTTTATTGAAGCACCTTTTGATTTAATTACAGTATTCAATCTTTTTGGGTAAGAATCTATCAGCATGGCACATCTTGGCTTAACAATATTTACCCACTCTTCCTTGCAAAAGTGTTCCAAGTCTGTCAGATTGCAAGGGCATCTCTTGTGCACAGTCCTCTTCAGGTCACCCCACAGATTTTCTATTAGATTTATGTATGGGTTCTGGCTGGGCCATTCCAAAACTTTAACTTTCTTCTGGTGAAGCCATTCTTTTGTTGATTTGGATGTATGCTTGGGGTCATTGTCATGTTGAAAGGTGAAATTTCTCTTCATCTTCAGCTTTCTAGCAGATGTCTGAAGGTTTTGGTCCAAAAGTGACTGGTGTTTGGAACTGTTTTTAATTCCCTCCACCTTGACTAAAGCCCCAGTTCCAGCTGAAGAAAAGCAACCCAAAGCATGATACCACCACCACCATGCTTCACCGTGGGGATGGCGTTCTTTTGGGAATGCCAAGTGTCATTTCTGCTCCAACCATACCTTTTGGAATTGTGGCCAGAAAGTTCAACCTTGGTCTCATCAGACCATAACACATTTTCCCACATGCTTTTGGGAGACTATGTATTGTTTTGCACATTTTATCCGGGCCTGAATGTTTTTCTGTCTAAGAAAAGGCTTCCGTCTTGCAACCCTACCCCACAGTCCAGACATATGGAGAATACGGGAGATTGTTGTTACATGCAATACACAAGCAGTACTTGCCAGAAATTCCTGAAGCTCCTTCATTGTTGCTGTATAGTTCTTTGCATCGTCACTGTTGTCCCATATTTTCTCCACTTTTGAGGACTGTCTTCATTGTGTTCCATTGTATATCCAATGCTGTGGAAATTTTTTTGTACCCTTCTTCTCACTGATACTTTTCAACAATGAGATCCCTTTGATACTTTATAACCTCTCAGAGAACAATGGCTTTTGCTGTAGCAGGCAACTGGGTAAATGTCAGGAAAATCCTACTAGGATAGCGGAACTTTATTTGAGGTTAATCAGAGTCACTTTAATTGATAGCAGGTGTGTTCCCAAGAACACTGAATGTTGTAATTAAATCAAAAGGTGCTTCAACAAAGTATTAGTTTAAGGGTGTGCACACTTATGCAACCGGCTTATTGTAAGTTTTTTATTTTTTTCCCCTAACAGATTTGTTTGTTTTTTCAATTGAATTGCACAGGTTATAGGTCACATTAAAGGTAGGAAAAGTTTTGAAATGATTTATTGTGATCACATTTTTTTTCATATCCCAAAAACCTGGCATTTTAACAGGGGTGTGTACACTTTTTTATATATCACAAAAACCTGGCATTTTAACATGTCTGTGTACACTTTTTATATCCACTGTATAAACACCATCAGCAAAAGCTGTTAGAAGAGGTTTAAAGGTGCGAGCATGTCATATGTTTCTTGGGTAAGGTAAATTAATAGTGGTGCACTTAAATGTTAAATAGGAAAGGAGATAAGGGGCAGCCTTGTCTGACACCATTTTTCCTCTCACTAATCTATTATACTATAGCCCTATGGAAGTAGTTAAGATCTCTAGTATTTTACATAAGTAAAGTGATGAATGTTATTATCAGTTAATAACATACTGTAATATGTATTATAGTACTAGTAACATACTGTACCATTGATATACTGTAAAATGACCTATCTTTCTTATACAATTTTTGGAGAGTAATGTAATCATTCCTATGAATTAGCTGATTTAGTATCTCTACTTTTTTGTAGAATTGTTCCATGATATATATGTGTGATACAATCACATGTAATATTTTATTGTGTGATAAATTGTTTTTCTTTACTATATCTCTTGTTACTACTGAAGTTTTTCTCCCCGGGCCTCCACTGAAAATGGACATATATCCAGCTGGACTAGCCCAGTTAACAAATGTAAAATAAAAAATAAATAATAAATAAATAAAAATAAAATTTTTGAAAGGAATTTGATTTGAAAGAGATTTGTTTGCAGATAGTTGAGTTTTTGGTTGAAATAATTTGAATAGCATTGATAAGGTAGTTCAGGATCCCAAATTTAGCCATAACTGAGAACAGGAATTTATGACCAATTTTGTGAAAGGCATCTATTGATAATGCAAAATATTGTGCTTCATGTTTCTATATAAGGTGAATAGAATTTGTAATGTTAGTGCTTGGTCACTAGCCTGTGTTGCATAAATCTAGCTTGGAATTCAGAAATTATTTGAGGGAGAATTAATTTTAGCCTATTGGCATAAATCACTGCCTACAATTTGATGTCAACATTAATGAGCATGATGGGTCTACAGTTGCTGGGGTCAAGGGGATCAGTATTTAGTTAGCAAATTAAGATAGTTTTTGAGTTAATAAGATAAAAGTTCAAAATACCTTTAGAACTAACATCATTAAAGAGTTTAACAAAGATTTTAAATAGAATGCCTGCAAAACATTTATAAAATTGAGATGGGAATCCAGCCGGACAGGGACTTTACTAACTTTAAGACTTTTAACAGCATCTTTAATTTCAGAAGCTGAAATGTGTTTTGATAGGTACGATTGTTAGTTGATATCCAAAGGGAATTTAATGGAGGAGAGGTAATTAGTAAGGTTATTGTGAGAAGGGTCACCTGAGCTATCATTATAAATGTTTTTCCAAATATCTGAGAATATTTCTAAAATATCTTCCTTAGAATTATAAATTGTATTACTCTGTTTAGAGGTGGCGAAGGTGGATGAGTTTAAGTACTTGGTTTCAATAGTTCAGAGTAATGGTGAGTGTGGAAGAGAGGTGAAGAAGAGAGTACAGGCAGGATGGAGTGGGTGGAGAAGATTGTCAGGAGTGATTTGTGACAGATGAGTACCAGTAAGAGTGAAAGGGAAGGTCTACATGAGGGTAGTGAGACCAGCTATGTTATATGGGTTGGAGACAGTGGCATTGACAAAAAGGCAGGAGTTTGAACTGAATGTGGCAGAGTTAAAGATGTTAAGATTTGCACTGGGTGTGACAAGGGTGGACAAGATTAGGAATAAGTATATTAGAGGGTCAGCCCAGGTTAGAAGGTTTGGAGACAAAGCCAGAGAGGCAAGATTACATTGGTTTGGACATGTGCTGAGGAGGGATGCTGAGTATATTGGGGAAAAAGATGCTAAGGATGAAGCTACCAGGTAACAGGAAAAGAGGAAGACCTAAGATAAGGTTTATGGATGTGGTGAGAGAGGACATGCAGGTGGTTGGTGTGACAGAGCAAGATGCAGAGGACAGGAAGAAATGGAAACAGATGATCCACTGTGGTGACCCCTAACGGGAACAGCCAAAAGAAGATGATGATTACTCTATTTAATTAAGGGTACACTTTTTTGAAAGATGATAAAGTTTAATTAGTCTTGATAGGAGTATGGATGGCATTTGTGCTCATTGAGAGTAACATGCAAGGGTTTTAGATTCGATCCAAGAAAGTAGGTATAAATTAAATGTGTTTTTGTATGCAATTAATTTGACAGGTTGTGCCAGTATCACAACTGGTTACTTGAAGGGCTTCCAGATTGTTGAGCTGGGACTTGAGTTTAAATTCTGTTTAGAAATCTTTTTTTAAGATAACAAGTAAGACAACATCTTACTTTGGATTTCAGGGCTGCCCATTGCATGTCGTAGCTGATCTTTTCAATATTCATGTTGTCATACAACTTCTCTAAGATCTGCAATGTTAGGGTTTTAATTTCTTCATTAAGCAGTATTTAAGCCTATAGCACCCTTTGGTATACTTCCATTTCATACCCATAGTTCTTTGTGGTGTTCAGACCTTTTTTTGGGTTTGGCTCTGTTAACTAAGTGACTTACCAGCTAATAACAGGTAGCATTAGAAAGAACAATGAGGAAGTAACAAAATTACATTAAGATTGTTAATCTGGGATGTCCTGCAGCAGAGAATCAGTCACTTTTTTTTTCATGTTTTCATACTTATCCTTATATTTTCAAAACTGGGAGAACAACTTGCTATTGAATGGTATGGTGTAAATTGCAATGGTGGGAGGCAGAAAAATTCATTTTTGTCCATTTATATCATACTATACAGGAGATACTGCCAGTTGTTTGTTAGTAATTATAAAAATAATTAATATTTCTATATGTACTTAAAACTTCAAAAACTGACTTACAAACTGTTGCATGGTATCAGGTGAAACCTAGGATGTTGAAGAAAACTGCACTGTACGATGCACATATTATAAAATATTCAAAATTATTAATATTACTAATTATATAATCAAGTATATGTTTTCATATGTCTGTAAATATATCAATAAATATGCATATGGAAGAGGCCCATTTGGATCAGTACCCTACCCCACTTAACATATTTGAAGAATTAAATATTTAAATTATTTGCTGCATACTTTGATCTTTCTAGAGCTTTTGATATTATTGTCCATGCAGGGATCATAAACACAGGTATCTCAAAGGCCATGAATGCAGAACTTCACCCCAGAAAATGACAGTGAGTTGAATTTTAGATTCCTTAATGTTACCAGTGGTGTACTAAGGGTATGGTTCTTGGTCCACTCGTCCTTGGTATCTTTTCAGTCATGCAGGTTGATAATACAGTGTGGCTTACAATGTTTGCTGAAGATTGCAAACTGGTAGCATTATCCTTTCTCTAACAGGATACCTGCTATATATAGAACAGGTTGGACAATACTATTCACAATAATTAATACAGTGCATTACTGTGCCCTCAGGTATGAAAGTGATCCCAACTACATACTACACAGATAAAAGTTTGTGCACCAAAAATGGATTGTATTGTAAATGCCCTGGGTATGCCTACTGAAAATGGCCTGATAGTCAATGAACAACTATTACAGTTGTCTGCAAGACCCAAGGGATAGCATATTTGAAGTTCAAGGAGATAACTTTCTGTTCTAGCAAAAGTAAATATTTCATGTAAGCCTCTAATCCACTTATTATGGACTATAATGGTCCATTCTGCAATCTCCTAGCCAGTCACCTTATTCAGCTAAAAAATGTTCAAAGGCTTCAGTGTACAAGTTGGGGGGCATGGGCAACCCATCGCAAATAAAAAGAAGTTATGTACTCACCATAACGTTCCATGTTTGCAGTCCATCTCACCCTTCATTCTTACACATGGGTTCGAAGACGATCCTCGGCTCTGACTTGGCCTTTTTACATGCTCAAAGTCTTCTAGTTGGCTCATGGCTAGGTACGTATCCCATGGTGCACCAGTACAATCCCCAGATCTTGTTTGCTGCTAACTAAGAGAAATAATAACAAACCAACAAAGAACCCAATAATAAAAAGGTCTCCAGTCAATAATAATAACAATATTTTTCTGTCTCCAAATCCTTCCAGGATGGGGACAGGGGGGTGGGTTCATAAGAATGAAGGGCAAGATGGACTACAAACATGGAATTTTATGGTGAGTACATAACTTCTTTATGTTCTGTAGTCCTATCTTGCCTTCATTCTTACACATGGGACAGCGTCCCTAGGACCTTATTCTTGGGTGGCTGAAGGAAAAATACTCCTGAGTACCTGGAACCAAAGGATGCTCTACCCCTGGAGGTCAAATCCAATTTGTAATGAGTGATAAATATGTGAGGGGTAGCCCAAGTTGCTGCTGCACAGATATTATCAAGTGGGACCCTGGCTTGAAAGGCTGCAGAGGTAGACTGAGATCTCGTAGAATGAGCCTTAATTTTGAAAGGTAAAGGCTTACCATCAGAAGAGTAAATGTAAGTTATACAGCTAGAGATCCAATTAGAGAGGGTCACTTTGGAAACTGGTAGACCTAATCTGGAGTCGGAGAAAGAAAGAAATAATTGGTTTGACTTCCTGAATTCCTTAGTCCGGTGCAATTAAAAATGTAATTGTCTATGAACATCCAACTGATGAAACCTGTATTCTTCTGCATTGGAATGATTAGGGAAGAACACCGGAAGTTCTATGGATTGGTTCAAAGTGTTATGGGAACAGACCTTGGGGACAAAGGATGGATTAGTACGAAGAGATACTCTGTCTTTGTGAAATATCAGATAAGGGGGTATGACAGAAAGTGCTTGTAATGCTGACACTCGTCTAGCAGATGTGATTGCCACCAGAAACAAAGTTTTCCAAGACAGAAATTTCAAAGGCGACGAATGAGATGGCTCAAAGGGTAGAGACGTTAATTTGGATAGAACAAAATTCAAGTCCCATGAAGCAACCAGTTCCTGAAGGAGAGGTCTTAAAGTGACACCTTTAAGGAAGGTCTTGCACAACCTATGTGACATCAGATTAGAATCTTGTAGACCTAGATGAAAATTAGAGATCGTTGCCAGTTGAACCCTGATTGTGGCAGCCGCAGATCCCTGGTGGAAAAGTTCAGACAAGAATTCCAAAACCACCGGAATAGAAGCAGTATAAGGGTCAACATTATGTTCCTCAGCCCAGATAGAGAACCTCCTCCATTTACTGGAATATAATTTCCTAGTGGAGGGTTTATGAGAAGACGTAAGGATATGAGTCACGGAGGGTGAGAAGTCGTGAAGCTTGACTAGGGATGGAACTGGAGCAGCCAAGCTGTCAAATTGAGGGTGTGTAGGGTGAGGTGAAGTGAGCTTGACATGTGTGTCAAGAGATCTGGCACTGGGTCCAGAATCCATGGATCATCTAGAAGGGGAGGCCCGAGAAAGGGGAACCAAACTTGTCAAGGCCAGTAATGAGGATCAGTTTGCTTCCCAGCTGCTTCTCTTTCTGAATCACCTTGGATATGAGAGGAAAGGGAGGGAAAGCATAAAGGAGACCCAGAGGCTAATCGTGAACAAGTGTGTCTCTCGGTGACTCCCCTGGAGGGGGGATAAGGGAGAAATAGCTGCTGCATTTGGCATTGATTGGGCTGGCAAAGAGATTGCAGCAAAGCTGTCCCCATCTGCGAAAATCTGCTCTGCTATTTCCTGCTTCAGAGACCACTCATAAGGCATCAAAATTGCCCTGCTGAGTTTGTCATCTATCATGTTGGTTGTCCCTGGGATGTGCGTCGCCACCAGAAAGCACTGGGAAGATATCGCCCATTTTCAAACTCAAATGGCCTCTCAACAGAGTGGGTATGATCTGGTTCCAACTTCTTTCAGCAAACAAGATCTGGGTTTTGTACTGGTGCACCATGGGATACCTACCTAGCCATGAGCCAACTAGAAGACTTTGAGCTTGTAAAAAGGCTGAGCCAGAGCCGAGGATCGGCTCTGAACCCATGTGTAAGAATGAAGGCGAGATAGGACTACAGAACATTTTTTCTCTAAAACATATTTACTTATAATAGTAATATGCATGACAGATTAATCACCCAGTGATTCCTGCATCACTGGAAAAAACTTGCTATGGCTGTACAACATTGCAGGTCTCTCTACCATTTAACAAATGCTAGATGACTACATGGATCCCTACAGATTCTAGCTGGGGTAATGCCCATCAAAGCTTCTGAAGGCTGTCATGTCTTAAACTTGCATACTAGACTAATGACCTTGTTTTGTATTGGGCAACAGTTCCATAAAGGAGAGCAAAAGTGGGGGAAAGAAGGGGAGAATAAAAAATAAGGAGTCCATTGAACTGGAAATGGGTGATAAGGAAACTGAAGTTGCAGCAGCTGTAGGACATATGAACAACACAACTGATACATTTGAAATATCACTCTGAATCTGCTTCTATTTCTGTAATATTGTCACATTTTAGACTATACTTTTTATGCAATTAATATCTACCTTTGCCCCAGGTTATGTCTGAAAAAGAATCTTGTGTACCACTTCAGTTCATTTACCTGGTTAACAAACTGAAATAAATAAAGAAATGAAATGTATAGGAAACCAAAATATGGAATAACATGCAAAGAAATTAGAACATCATTGCTGTTTAGTCAAGATATAAGTAACTAAAGAGGAGGAATGTTCCTTTGCAGTGATGGAGAATGACATTCTTATCAAAATCAGGATGATCAGAAATCTTTCAAGGAATTCACACACACAGCACTTGTACCTATGGCAGCCAATATGATGGACTGCTAATTCATCTACAGCATGATTTTTTGGGATGTTCGGGGAAATTGGAACAACAGGACAAACGTAAGTGGACAAAAGAAGGACAAGTAAACCCTACACAGAAAGCACTCCACCCAAGGACTGATCTGCAGAAATAATAGTTATGTAAAATCTTACCATAACCATATATGTCCTTCTCTTCCATGTTGCAGTATTCTTCTTGTGGGATCCTCCGCCTCAAGTGACCTGAATGTCCATCTCCTATGGAAAGCTTAAGCCTGGTTGCTGCCAGGTGCGTGGGATGTTACATGCAGGGCCATAAATCAGGGGCCTTAAATGTGACGTCTGCATGCACAGACCTCAAAACTGACTGCCCAGTTGCACAATAGTCTAAGGAGAACCAAAAGGATACCATCTAGACAGGGTAAATGTAATAAAGGGGTGTAGGTGGATGGGAAGGAATACTGCAACATGGAAGAGAAGGTTATCTATGGTTATGGTAAGATTTTGCAAAACTATGCTATGTCCTTCTATTCCCAGGTTGCAGTATTCTTACTGATGAACAGTGCCACAGAAGGAAGAGGGGGTGGAAGAAATTGCAGATTCCAGGAATCCATGCAGGATTGCCCCTTGCAAATCCTGCCCTTGCTCTGGAAGCATGGTCCAGTTTGCAATGTTTTGTGAAGGTATGCACAGAGGACCACATGGCTGCCTCATGAATGGTAGTTGTGTCCAGTCCTTTGAGGAAGGCCCCAGAAGAGGCCACAGCTTTTGCAGTGTGCCTTAACCCCATAAGGTAAGTCTTTTCCATGGTAGGAGTAGCAGAAGGAGATAGTTTTTCTTATCCAGGAGGAAATTGTTTGTTTGGATACTGCCTTACCCAGGGCCCTGGGGTGGAAGGACACAAAGAGCTGATTGGACTTCCTGATAACTTTGGTTTTATCCAGATAGAACCTTAATTGTCTGTGGATATCAAGGGAGTGGAGTACTCTCGCACAACTCATTGACCACTTTGGGAATGAAGGAGGAATTGGTGTGCAGGGTCACCCTATCTTTGTGGAAGATTGTGTAGGATAGTGGTGACATTAGTGCTTGTAATTCTGAAACCCTTCTGGATGAAGTAAGGGCTACTATCAGGATAGTTTTCCATGTGCATATCTGCAGAGAAATAGAGCTAGCTGGTTCAAAGTGTGAAATTGTGAGTTTTTCTAGTATGTAGTTTAGGTCCCAAGGTGGTGGAATAGGCTTCTTTGGTGGCCTAACATGGATAACCCCTTTTAATAGTTTGGCATTCAACTGGGAAAGTATGGGTAGGGGTCCAGAGGTAAGCAGGCAGAGTTGGCAGATAAGTGGACTTTCACTGAAGAATATGAAAGGTCTGATTTTATGAGCTCACACACATAGGCTAGGACTAGAGGAACCTCCACTTGGAAGGGATTCTTTTGCCTTTGGAGACACCATTTGGAGAATCTTTTTCCATTTGGAAACATAGGACCTTTAGGCATTGGGTTTCCTGGCCTCCTGCAGGATGGATAGCATGTCCTCTATGTACCGGTGTCTGAAGGGGATCAAGAGTTTATCACCCAGAGGGTTAAGCAGAGCATCTCCAGGTGTGGGTGAATGAGAGATCCCTTCTGTTGTGTGAGCAGGTTCACCTTGTAAGGCAACTTGTGATGATTGCCCTTGGCAAGAAATTGAAGAAGGGGGAACCAATGCTGCCTTGGCCAACAGGGAGTCACCAGCAAAATTCTTGACTTGTCCTTCTGGATTTTGAGAAGGACTTTCTGAATGAGTGGGAAGGGAGGGAAAGCATAAGGGAACAGTCCCTTCCAAGAAATGGAGAAGGTGTCCAATCTCCAGGCTAGTGGGGAGGGATCACTGGAGCAGAAAAGCTGCAATTGTCGGTTCTGGGAGGAGGCAAATAGATCTATTTGAGGTGTGCCCCACTGATGGAAAATGTCTAAGAAAACATCTCTGTGCAACATCCACTTGTGATGAAGAGAGAAAGAACTGCTGAAGGCAGCTGCTTGATGGTTGTCCTGGGATGGACTATAGACTGCCTGCAGAGAGATATTGTGCTGACAGGCTAACTCCCATGCCTGAATTGCTAGCCTTGGTCCCCACCGTTTGTTGATGTACCACATCACAGTTGTATTGTCTATGAAGATATGGAGGGGTCCTGGTTGCATAAGAGGGATGTTGATATGCTTTTTCTGGAGGGAGGGCTCCCATTGGGCCTGTACCTTGAGGCCATTCATAGTTGCTCCCCACCCTAGATCGGAGACATCTGTGTGCATGCATTGTACTATGCTGGTGGGTTGCAGGGGTTGGCCTGGGTTCTGTTGTACTTGCTGGATCCACCACCTCAGTTCTGTCTTCAGGCATGGTAAGAAGGGTACCTGAAAGTCCATGGGGTGGCTGTGTTGTGACCTGATGTTTTTTTGGGTACCACTGGAACTTCCTCATGTGCAGCCTGGCTAGTGGTAGTATAGGAATTCTGCCATGAGACCTAGGAAGCACGTGAACTGCCTGGCTGAGAGGTGGGTGACCTGGAGGAGGTTGTGGAAGTGGCTGACTAGGGAGGATACTTTGTCCTGAGGAAGGAAAGCCTTCATCAGATTGGATCTTATCCTGCAGCCCAGGAAGGTTTTTGTCTTGGGCTGGAGCGAGGGATGATTTTGCCAGGTTGAGTGTGAACCCCAAGCTCTGCAGTAGAGACATGGTGAATAATAGGTGGTTCCTGAGAGTGACTTCCACTTCTGTTAGAATGAGGAGGTGGTCTAGGTAGGGGTAGATATGAATGCCCTTTGTTCTGCAGTAGGCTACTGCTGGGGCTAGGCACTTTGTGAACAGTCTTGGTGCAGTAGGTAAATCAAAGGGCAAGGCAGTAAATTGAAAGTGTGAAGAGGGTCCAGCAAAATGCAAATACTTCCTGTAGTTTGGGTGGATGGGGATGTGGAGGTATGTCTCCTTTAGGTCCAAAGTGGCCATGAAAGCTTTGGGTAGCAATAGTGAAAGAAGGCTTTGCAGTGATAGGATTCTGAAGGAAGGGACCTTCAGAAAGAGATTTAGGAAGGATAAATCCAGAATGGGCCTCCAAGGGCAATCCTTTTTTGGCACTAGGAATAGCCTGGAGTAAAACTCTCTCCTTATTGGCCTGATGGGAGGGTTTCTATGGTCCCCTGGGCAAGTAGTTCTTGGATAATCTGAGGGATTAGGTGTAGCTGGTTTTGGGAAGGGAAGGGGTTGCCTTGTGGAAGGGGCTTTTCCTGCCAGGATGTTAAGCATCCTTTTTTCACTATTCCCAGTACCAAGCTAACTGAAGTGACTTTTTTCTACAGGGGGAGACAGTGAGAGAGGCAGGATGAGAGGGGGAGATGGCTGAGGCAGTCATGCATTATTGTTTCTGTCTTGAAAGGGCTGCCTGGTGGTATGTTGAGGAGGGGCTGTCCTTAGTGAGGGTGCCTTCCTGGACCCTTTTCTGTGCCTAGAAGTGGAGGGGGTGGATGAAGTTGGGGATATTCTGACAAAGGAGGTTTTGGCAGGGTAGTTTCTGTAAAATTTAGGGATTGGGGGAGACCAGCAAATGTTTCAGGTCCTGAAGCTCCTTGCTTTTTTTTCCTGGAGGCTTTTAAACAGTTGAGCAGACTGTTTGCCAAACAGGAATTTGTTGTCCAGTGGTGTGTCCAAAATCATGGTTTTAAAATCTTCAGGATGGGGCTGAAGCCTAAGCCAGGAGTATCTGCACAGAACAGAAGCCTAAGCTGCAGACCTAGCAAAGGTCTCACCTGCATCATAGCTGCACTTTATAGAGTGTCTGGCAACCTGAGATGTCAAGATCAGCTTCAATGCTACTTGAGATTTGTTGGGTGAGTCAGGCATGGAAGAAAGCAAGGAAGAAGCCTGTGTGACCAAATCTAGGGCATATTTGACCATGTGGGTCTGGTAATTGATAGCCTTAAAAGCCAGGTTGAAGATGTGTACATCTTTTTCTCCAGTCTGTCCATGACTTTGCTGATCTTGTCTGATGACAAGAGGAAAGAAGAAGTTATAAGTCTGGACTGTTTGTCAGGGGCCACTGCAATGACTGCAGGATCTTCCATTGGTGGCTTTATGAGGAATTTGTGCTCGTCAGGGACTTTGTAAAAGTGGTCAGGTCTTTTGGGAGCTGGTGGCTTTGATTCTGGTATCTTTCAGACTGATGCAAATGTATCTAGGTTGGCTGGAATCACAGGAAGGATAGCCGAGGGGAAGGGTGATTTCACCTGGAGTAATTCAAAATACTTCCTTATGTCATTTGAGTTGCATCCCACTTGAAGGACTCCCTCATTTTAGTAATTGTTTCCCCAAAAGAAATGTCTTCAGGGAGAGACTCTCCCTCTAAATAGTCCTCATCTGGGGAGTAGTAGTCCAACGAGGAAGCTATCTGCGAGAAGTAGGTGACAGACTCATCTGAGGAGGAGGAGGAAGAGGAGGGATGGAAACAGCTGAGGCTGGCCTGGAGCTGAGGGCAGGCAATGTAGCAGCAGGAGAGGCTGAAGGCCTAAGAGCCATAAAGGCCTACAGCAAAGACTGGGAGAAGATATGCCAGTCTGGTTGCTCCTCAGAAGGAGACAAATGCTTAGTTTTTTGTTTCCTCTTAAGAGGAGTAGATTTAGCAAAGACAGAGGGCCAGGTATCAGGCATCTGGCCTGTAGGAGAGAATTCCGATTCCTGGACTGCGGGTGAGCATCCGGTGGAGCCTGGTTCACCCTCAACCTTGGCCAAAGCTAACACAGGAACAACCTCCGAGGATGTGCCTACCGGTGCTTCTGAGGTGGCTTCTATGAGGGTAGTCACTGAAAATGACAGTTCTAGTGGATGTTCCTCAACCTCTAAATCGATGGCTGGTGGGACATCTGACGACAGAGGAGCAGAAGCAGTAGGACTTACAATCTTAGCCTTCTTTTTAGGTGGCTCTGCCTCAACGGCCGACTCTGGATCACTGGATCCATATGTAGGGCCAAGTGTTTTAACCTCTGGTTCTCGAGGTAAAGTTTTAAGGCTGCCAGATGACTATGGTGGATTTTTGGTATGAACGATTGGCAGATACTACAGGTGGTGGGGTCGTGTTCCTGGCCTAAGCAGAAGCAAACTTCATGTGAAGCTTTGTGTGGAATTTGATGTCCGCACCTATATTTCCCCTTTCTAATGGACATTGGCTAAGAATAACAGCAAGCAACCAAATCTCAACAAGAAAAAGGGTTTCCCCAATGGGGTACTTATCTTTAGATGTCATGAAGTCAGCAGAGCAAAGCGATTGATCTGACAATTGATCTCACATTAATCAACTGTGACAGAAAAGTTCTGAGGTCTGTGCATGCAGACATCACATTTAAGGACCCTGGTTTGTGGCCCTGCTTGTGACATCCCACGCACCTGGCAGCAAACAGGCTTAAGCTTTTGCATAGAAGCTGGACATTTGGGTCACCTGAGGAGGAGGATCCCACAGTAAGAATACTGCAACATGGGAATAGAAGGACAACTAAGTGTTGTAAGGCAGCAGTACTAGCCAGTGTGCCACAGTGGCATGCAAAGTCTTAATGTTTGCTATAAAAAGGGTTTCAGGGAGGGCAGCAGCAAATGGAGACCCTTACTTCTTAAACATGGTTATAAAATATTAGAGAAGATGCTGATAAACAATTGCTGATTAATCATATGGACAAAAAGTTTTACAAATATCACAACTTTGATATAAAGAGCATAAATATTTCTTAACTATTTACTCTACTGATATTCATAGAAGAATATTATAGTATTTTCAAGGCAAATCACAGAGTATGGGCACAGCTAAAGCATTTATCAATATTAATTATGTCAAAGAACATCCAAGATGGCTTAATTCTAGTGCTTCCAGTGTAAAAACAGAAACCCAGCAGAGAAAGCCAGTGGACCTAGATTTCTGGGTAAATTTCAGTAAGTGACCAGTAAGTGCACTCTCTGGATACCGGGAAAAAATACAGAAGACCTGAAGGAAAATCAGCTACAAAAGCCAATGAAAAAATACATATTGGGAAAAGTACTGCAGTTGTTCAGCAGAAAAGCAGTGCAAGCTCCAAACATGACTTCCAGTAAACTAGAGGAAAGTATAAGACAACTGCACAGAGACCGGACTAAAACAAATGAAACACTGATGAAATATATCAACTCAAACAATATAAGGATATAAAAAGTGGAAGAAGTTTTAAATAGATATTCAGCTAAGGTGATAAAACTGCAAAACTCAGAGGTCAAAATGAAGAAAAGGCTGGCTGAATATGAAACTGCAGATAACACAAAATTCCACTCGCAAGTACGGCAGGTGCAAACGGCCAAAGACACAAGTATTCAAATCAAACGGCCAGCACCAAAGTGTATTAAGCACACAGATGTTTAATTTGGTTAACTCACATCACCAACATCATACCGGTTTCGGCATACCTGTCTTCTTCAGTGATGAACAACATAGCAGTAAAACCAGCACATAACCATTTATATAGAGAAACCATTCCACCTTCCTGTTAAGTCACTTCTTATAAACTCCAATACATAATATAAGTGATCATTAAATCCAGAGGAAAAAAGACCCCCGGCCCCAATTTAATAATCCAGTATTTCTCCTTTTTATTTAGAATGGAGTGCCAGTCAAGTTTATTATGTCTGAATTAGGTCAATAATAGTAAAATATTATTCCAACATTGCTAACTCTCCTCCATCATACAATACGCCGATGACTCTACTATTTTAACTATAACTAACTCACTCAGAACTCTTAATAGCAACCCAGTCATCACTAAACTCTGTTGAAACATGGCACTCCAATAGCAAACTCATACTTAACCCTAAAAAAAAACTCCTACTCTTCCTACCTAATCACATTAAGACCTCCTTTACCATCCATTCATTCAATAACACCCCAATCATACCCGAATAAAGCTCAAAACTGCTAGGCATCACTAGTGATGACCAGCTCAAATTTGATCTCCACATAAATAACTGCATCAGGAAAACCCACCAGAAGCTAGAACTGCTTTACAGAAATAACAAATTCCTTACTCAGGAATCACGAATAGCCCTCACCCATGCCTATCTTCTTCCCTGCTTAACATACTGCTCCCAAATTTTTACTAATCTAAACTCCACACTTACTGCTAGACTTCAGACTACATACCACAAAATAGCTAGATTTGCAACCCAACAACCCCACAGATCTCACCACTGTCTCTCACTAAAATACTTAAACTGGCTAGAACTGCCTCAACTCCTCCTTCTCTCTCAGCTGCAAAGTATACATGCAATCCTATATCAGCCATCTTTTTGTCCAGCCCTACACCCTATCATCTCACATTATGCTCCCACAAGAAACCTCCGTAGCTCTTCTAAAGACCTTCTAAAAATCTATAAGCCCAAATCTAAAGCAGGTCAAAACGTATACAGCTACCACCCCTCAATGGAATGGAACAAGCTACCTCATGAGATTCGAACACAGGCTCATCCCAAAAAGTTTAAGCTAGCACTAAAAAAACATCTTACCAAAAAGTGGATCTGCCAATGCTCAAACCCTCCTTGAAAACTCTCCATCTCCTCGTCTGACTCGCCTTCCACACTTTCCCACTCATTAAACTCCTCTCCAAATAGACTTCTTCCTGCAAATGTTCACAAAATGTATTTGTTTTTGCAATTTTACCTTTATTTGTTGAACCACTATATTGTCACTTCTGCTGTATTTTGACTTTTCTAAACCAATTTGCTGTAACTTCACTTGAAAAATATTTGTGATAATCTACCATTCTACTATGTATGTACTGAAGCTTTTTCTCCACTTGTTTTTTAAACCTGTAACTTGCATCATATGGTTATTAAGTATGTACTGGAGCTTTTTTCCCCGGGCCTCTGCTGAAAAAGGGCTTCGGCTCAGCCAGACATTCCCGGTCAACAAATGTAAAATAAATAAATAAAATTTAGCAGTGCTATGGGAAATGCATAGTCTATATAGGGCATTAGTCATTATTTTATGTATATCGCTTAAATGTTCAAACATGCGAATATGAAGGGGGCGAGACGTTTGTCCTATGTAGAAAGCTGAACAGGTGCAGGTAGCCAAATATACTACCCAATCGCTTCCACAGTTTGCAAAAAATCTGATGTCAAAGACTAGTGTTTTTACTGGAGAACTATTTAGACTTATGCATATGGTTGCACAAGGTATAGTGACCACATGAAAATGAGCCTAACAATTTATCCCTAGTGATAGTCATTTGATGACTAGTAGCTCCCCTCGTGCAATCATGTTTAAAATGTGAAAAATAAGATCCCAAAGTTTTACCTCTCCAAAATGAGTATTTGCATTTAGGACCAAGGGCCTGATGCAATTCCTCATTGGCCATCAGCATATTCCATTTTTTAGATACCACCTCCCTAATCAAATTGACATTCCACCCATAAGTTGTAACAAACCTGATAGTATCCAAATTGTTGTCCTGTATTTTATTTTTATATTCCAACAACTGTATTCTCTCTTGTTTGGAGGCCCAGTTACTGGCAGAGAGGATATCTTGTTGTTTATAACCCCCTAATCTCGATGCTATGAATCAAGTCCTGCTGAAATTAAACAAAATCCTCCTGTGTTGAACATATTCTTTTGATGTGCAAAAACTGGGATTTGGGTATATTTCAGATGATATGTTGTGGGTGTAGACTAGAAGCATATAACAGGTTGTTGTACTGGGGATACTTTCTAAACACCTGCGTTCTAAGTGTGTCATCTGGATCCCTTATGATTGTAACTTTCAGACAGTTAATTTGTTGGACATTACAATTCAATGTGAATTCTATTCCCCACTTGTTATCATTTAAGTATTGTACAAACTCCAACAAGTATTGCTTGTCCGGTCGACAAACTAACCAACAGTCATCTAAATATCTCCTCCAAATATCCATTTCATTCAGGCAGATGTTATGGACATCATTATATATTTAGATGTTCTTCAAGATATCCCATAAACAGGTCAGCATAGATGGGGGCGGATGGTGCCCCCATTGCTGTACCCTGTGTCTGCCAGTAACATTCTCCTTGAAAATAAAAAAATTTTTAGATAAAACACGTTCGGCCATACATATCAAAAGTGTATTAAAACCCGTTGGATATATATTGGCCCTCTCTAACCAATATTGAAGCAACTGTAGGCCCACCCAGTGGGGGATATTGGTATAAAGAGCCTTCACATCCAGCGTACAAAGAATACATGTTGATTCCAGTTGTGTATCTGATATGATTTTCAAAAATTGGGTTGTGTCCTGTATCCTGGCTCTTATTAGATTGAAAAATGGCTTCAAGTATTGTGTTAAAAATGCAGATAATGGTTCTGTCAAAGACCAATACCTGAAACATTAGGCCTACCTGGAAGTTCATCCAGGCTTTTGTGTATTTTGGGCAGTAAATACAGAATGTGTTTCTGTGGGTCACTCACCATCAGGTGTTGCATGACTGTATACTTAATGACTCCTTCTTCTACTGCCTGTTTGAGAAACAAATCAATATCCTTCTTAAAATTGGGTGTGGGGTCAATAGGCATATGCATATAATGTTGAGGGTTAGACAGTTGTCTATTTCCCTCAGCCAGATAATAATCCATATTCATAATGACCACTGCCCCACCCTTGTCAGCCAGTAATATGACAATATTCTTGCTACTCTAATTCACTCAAGGCCTGTTGTTCACCAACTGTAAGATTATGAGCAAGCATTTTAGGTTAACACAACTTGAAATGTAAATCTTTGAGCACTGCTTGCTGGAATATTGATACATATTTATTCATTGGATGGGGAAATGCAGACTTCAAAAACCTGAAATCAGTAGATCTATGAGATGAATCCCTAGTACCAAAAAATAGTCTTAAATTAAGTCTACAGCAAAACTCCAGAACAAAATATTGTTATCTGGCTGAGGGAAATAGAAAACTGTCTAACCCTCACATTATATGTATATGCCTATTGACCCCACATCCAATTTTAAGAAGGATATTGATTTGTTTCTCAAATAGGCAGTAGAAGGAGGCATTAAGGATACAGTCATGCAACACCTGCTGGTTTTCCACAGAAACAGATTCTGTATTTACTGCCCAAAATACACAAAAGCCTGGATAAATCTCTGGGTAGGCCTATTGTGTCAGGTATTGGTTCTTTGACGGAACCATTATCTGCATTTTTGACAATACTTGAAGCCATTGCTGAATCTAATAAGAGCCAGGATACAGGACATAACCCAATTTTTGAAAATCATATCAGATACACAACTGGAATCAACATGGCTACTTTGTATGCTGGATGTAAAGGCTCTTTATACCAATATCCTCCACTGGGTGGGCTTACAGGCACTTCAATATTGGTTAGAGAGGGCCTATATATATTCAGGGGGTTTTAATACACTTTTGATATGTATGGCCAAATGCGTGATATCTAAAAACTGGAATATGCTGATGGCCAATAAGGAATTGCATCAGGACCTTGGTCCTAAATGCAAATACTAGTTTCAGAGAGGTAAAACGTTGGGATCTTATTTTTCACATTTTAAACATGATTGCTCGAGGGGAGCTACTAGTCATCAAATGACTAACACTGGGGATACATTTTTAGGCTCATTTTTATGTGGTCACTGTACCTTGCATAAGCATATGCATAAGTCTAAACAGTTCTCCAGTAAAAACACAGTCTTTGACATCAGATTTTCTGCAAACTGTACAAAGGACAAACCTCTCATCCCCTTTGTATTCGCATGTCTAAACATCTAAGCGATATACGTAACAAAAGAATGATTAATGCCCTATATAGACACGGCATTTCCTATAGCACTGCCAAATTTTATTTTACTATTATTGACCAAATTCAGGGTCATAGAAGTAATAAACTAAATAAAAAGGAAAAATACTGGATTATTAAATTGTGGGGGGGGGGGGATTTTTTCCCCTGGATTTAATGATCACTTATAATATATTATGTATTGGAGTTTATAGAAAGGGACTTAACAGAAAGGTGGAATGATTTCTCTATATAAATGGTTATGTGCTGGTTTTACTATGCTGTTCATCACTGAAGAAGGCAGGTATGGCAAAACCGGTATGATGTTGGTGATACGAGTTAACCAAATTAAACATTTGTGTGCTTAATACACTTTGGTGCTGGCTGTTTGATTTGAATATGAAACTGCACAAGATATGTTTAAAAAATAATAGAATTAGAGGACAGAGCATGTAGGGAAAACCCGAGATTTTCTGCTGTACCCAAGAAGCTGGAAAGAACAATCTGTATTAATTTTATGAAAGCACAAATAAGCAACTGGACTGGTATTCCACAATAGGAAATGCTAATTGAAAGGGTACATTGTGTGTATGCCAGAAAACAACCTAGATTTTTAGATGCAATCTTACCAGCAGAAGGAGTTGTTTCTTACAAAACTGTGGCAGAAGGACCAATACTAAAAGTGGGAGACAACAGAGTGTTTCTAGAGAATGACTACTCGTCGTACACCAGGCAGAAGAGGAGTAAATTTATTCCATTATTCAGGGAATGTTGAGAATCAGGTGTGAGATTCAAACTGCTGTACCCAGCTGTCTTCAAAATATTTTCCCTGGAGGAACAAAATAATTTTTTTGATGAAGTACATGCTAAGGAAGAAATACAAAAGTTTGTCCAACAAAAAGTGAACTATAAAACAGAAAGAGATTCTGCTTCTTGTTCTTCTGGTAATAAAGACCACATACAGAACATGTCCAAACAGGTCTGTCTCTATAGATAATACCCAAGCAACACTTTTAGGGGATAGATTGATTGGATGCATGCCTTGTGGTTACTGCAGTCATTGTAACAAGGTTATTAGGTCCAAACAATTTTCGAGCAGAAATTGTGGTGTGGTCTTTGACATCAGTTTCTTTGCAAATTGCAGTAGCGATTGGGTGGTTTATCTGGCCTCATGTAGTTGCTCTGCATTTTATGTAGGACAGACATCAAGGCCACTTAGATTGCAGATCTCTGAGCATTTAAGTGACATCAACAATAAGAGAACTAGTAATGCTCTGTATAAGCACACTATTAAACACCCCACAGCTTCATTCAACTTTATGATTATTGATAGGATCATGGGCAACAGATCTAACAAAGCGGGATGGCACTCTATCTTGGATACTAAAGAGAAAAAAATGGATCATTAAACTGGGTGGACTTTTTCCACCCAGATTAAATGAATATTTATGAGGTAACCAATCATGGCATGTAATAAATTTATAGCACTTTATAAAAGGAACAAATTAATGTTTTTGTCTTTAACACCGATGAAGGCTATGAAAATGTTCTAGCCGAAACCAGTCTGTTCTTTTTTGTTTATTTTTTGTAACATAATATATTTTGATATATTTTACAGCGCACAGTTTGCTGGCTCATTATTTCTTTTAGCTTTGTTATTTGGAGCCATGCAATTGCCTATGTGCAGGTACCTCTTTTGATGTGACACGTTTTCTTCCTTGCTGTGGGTCTGTGGACTGCTGTATGTTCAGGTCATGCTGGCCTGAACTACTGTGATTGGACTTGATACAATATTACTATTTATGGTTATCTACAACTTTGGTCCGTTATTTTTGTTTATTCAACAAGTTGTGGTCATCTTGCTTCATTGAGGTAAGCAGCAGGGGTTTATTTTCACTATTTCCGAAGCCGTTAAGTGTCTGTTCTAGCATACTACGGTTGGAGGCCTGCACCAGCATGATAAATATCCTGCTCTCTAAAAATATAAATCTATTTTGAGTGTTTTAGTAATTTAAGGGAATAGCACGCCATCAAGGAATCTACAGGACATTGGTAACTCTTTTTTTCTTTTTGGATCTATGGGCACACCATTTTTTACAACTGGTTTCCCTTGTTGGTAGAACTATTTGGAAGTGATTTATTTTTGGAGGCTGGACCTAATACATCAATACTATGGGTGGTTACCCACCATTTATGGTTGGCTTTCTTTTTGTTTAATCATATGGTTGCCTATAGCTTGTGCCACATATACAAATACAAACAGTAGGAGATTGCTGTTGAGTCATTTTGGGTTTGATCAAACTACTATACGGCTGGGGGCCAGAACCAGTATGGATTTGCCTTTTACAAACATATTTCTTTTTCTGGATGTACCAGCCATTTAATGAACTTGAACGTTTATTGTGGAGCTCATCGGATTTTGGGAATCGTTATTATTCCAATTATTGGGTCAGTGTATGCACTATTCTGCATATTTGACGGTTTGAGTGGAAATATTGTTTGGAAAGGGGTTTATTCGACAAGGTGACAACATTGGTTACAGGATATGCATAATAACGGTATTCCAATGTGGCTTATCACTATCTTGGATTGGTTATAACGGAGTCATTTTTTCATTTACAGCATGGTTTCAGGCTTGCGATTCCAGCTATATTTTTAGACATCGAGGTCTCTGAATGGTTTCATTTTTGCGGAGTGGACTATAGTAGTGATTGTGGACTGGCATTTGACATTTTTTCCATATAATTTCAGAATAGATCCAATTCGGATACAAACGTAAACCGCTCCAGAACCACCAATGAATGCTTCACCACTTGTCAGCAAAGAAACGGATTTATTACAACAAAACTTGTGACAATGAAAAAAAATATATCTTAGTATTTACTGAAAACAAGTTAAACGCTTTCACCCAAAACATTTGGGCTTCATCAGAACAACTCATAATTCAAACCTTCAAGCTTAAATACTTTCTTTGGTGCCAAAAAGTTTTTAAAACGTGAACAAATTTAAAGGAACAGTGTCCTTTATACTACTATTTAGAGTCGTAATAAACATAACAGCTTCATCATGTTAATTCAATAAATACTGTCATATAACTTCATATCTATATATAATATCCGAATACATACAAGAATACGAAAAAATATAAAATCATTTTTTAAAAATATACATATTAAGCCATGGGAAATATGCTTAATAAAATTAGTATTAGTAATATATATACTTAATACAATAAGATAACACATCTACTGACAATAAAATATATTAATATATAATGTGTAGTCCCAAATAACATATCATACAATTGATGTGGACTATAAATCTATTTATACACTATCTAATTAAATATTATAAAAATACAACTTGTATATATAAAAATTGTATATATATATAAACTTGTTTATGTATGTGTAAACTAATTCCACTAATTGTGATAGTTATCAACTTGGTGTATGAATTAATTTAATGTCTCCTGAGCACCCTTCGATATTCATCACAAACCTTTTTCATAATTCTATACTTTATAATGACCTAATAATGGTCAATTGTTATTATAATATTTCCAATATAGGTTTAACTGGGACATAATCATTAAGTCCAGGTGGGGTAGTTGCATCCAAATAAATCTGCCACCAAACTTACTTATAATTCAATAAACTTTTGTTGTCATCTCCTCTAGGGTCCGCAATAATTGTATCCAAAATGGCAAATTTAAACTGGTGACTATCACCTTTCTTCTCAATATGTCTATATAATGCATTAGTAGTATCTTTTGTTCGTGAAGGTTTGAATTATGAGTTGTTCTGATGAAGCCCAAATGTTTTGGGTGAAAGCGCTTAACTTGTTTTCAGTAAATACTAAGATATATTTTTTACATTGTCACAAGTTTTGTTGTAATAAATCTGTTTCTTTGCTGACAAGTGATTAAGCATTCATTGGTGGTTCCAGAGCTGTTTGCTGTTTACGTCTGTATCCGAATTGGATCTATTCTGTTGTTGCTCCTCTAGCTCTGGATACCACTGATGCAATACCACCTAAGGAATTGGGAGATGAAAAGGATAACCTTTCCGGCTTATGAGATGAAATTACGCAGCTTAAAGGTGAAATAAGTAAACTATTTGAAATGGTCAACAAGTTATACAACCATGACCGTGTTGTGAAATCTGCTCACTTACCTGAAGACCTGGACCATTCTAAGATTCAGGGTACTATTGGTTCCATGAATAAAGACAAATAACTGTGACAAACAGCCATTGGGGGCAAACTTAATGGTAAGGGGAATCAATTCTCACAACAGAGAGGTCCATACATCTGTTGGGGAGAGTGACGCCAACAAGGACAGCTTTATTGTACCTAATGGGCAAGGTACTTGTCACAGGGGTAGTCCAAAGGAAACAACAATGTGTTGGTCATTACAGACCCCTTGGACAGTACTAGGATAAATTTAACAGATTTTACCTTTGATTTTTCGATATATGATATGGAAGATGAGGCTAAACGAACTGGCGCCAAGCCGAAAAGAACGCTACCACTCAAAACATATTCTTCTGTGACTGGTAGCGCTACACAACATAAAAAGGTACTGTTACTACCAATACCCACACTGGCTTTAATTCAGACAGAGGAGGATTTATTAACAAGGACAATCAATTTAATCAATTTTTAACAGTAAACTGTAACTTGGATAGTACGAAGCTTAATCATAACATTAAGTCTCCTGAAATTGATAATGAGGGGAGCTTAAAAAGCATGATTTATTAATTGGGTAAAAAACTTAAAAGTATTAATGGACTGAAAGTTGATAATGCCCATTTACTTAAATGTATTGAAATGAAAATAGTCCCAATGGGTTTGCGGTTTTTTAAACAACCCATGGGTTTAGATTTAACAAATAATGGTATTGAGTAAACCCTTTCATTCAAACCATGGCCTTTATCAGCTTGTAGCCTGATAATCCATTTCCCCTCCTCTTTTTCAGTGTAATTGCCTGTGTCACCTAATCTCACTGTAGTGGCAATAAATTCTAAAACTAAGAATTTAAAATTATGTGAAGTGTCATTATTAATAACATGTTTGGCTATCGCATTATTATCATTTTCTTTATTGATGGCATATATGTGTTCTCTTATTCTTTCTCATAGTGTTCTGTTTGTTTTACCTACATAAAAGCTATGACATTTTTGACAAGTAGCGAGGTAAACAACATTCCTGGTTCTGCAATCTGCATAATATTGAAACTCATATTTTATGTGGGTATCTGGATGTATAAATAATTAGTGCTGGCTATATAAGAACATTGATTGCAGTGATGACAAGGAAAAGTTCCTTTTCTGATGGATGGCTTAGGTCTCTGACTTCTGTGTTCATAACATAAAATCTGATTCAAAGATTTGGTGTTCTTATAACAAAAACTAGGAGCAGTGCCAGCTATCTTCTCAACATCTTTATCCAGTAATAATATGTTCCAATTCCTTTTGATCAATTCTGTCACTTTTTTATTCCTATTTGTGTATGGAATAAGAAATCTATTCGAAATGCTAATAGAACTTTGTGTTTTTCTAATGTGTGTAGGTCTACCTCTCTTAATAAAGGGTTGGTCTATTGTGCTTCATTCTACATCTCGTAATACATATAAATCCTTCTGATGGTAACCCCTAGCTACAAATTCTGTCTTCATGTCTGAGGTGGCCTCTGAGAACACATTATCATCACTGACTATGTGAGAAACTCTAAGTGCCTGGCTCTTAACTATATTTTGGTGAATATGTGTTGGATGCATGCTGTCTCGGTGTAAAAAAGTATTCCTTCTACAATCTTTCCTATAAACTTCTGTAGTAATTGTGTTATTACACTTTTTTAATAATACATCCAGAAATTCAATCTGCATCTGTGAGTTCTTACCAATTAAAACAAGGAAAGTCGTGGTACCATTAATGTAGGTAATAAAATCATTCAATGTTAAAGGTCACCTCTCCAAATGAGAAAGACGTCATCTACAAAACGTCAGTAGCATTTGATGTATTTTGAAAAAAACATATGCTCTAAGATATAAGTATGTTCCCAATATGCCAATACTAAATTGGCATAAGAGTTGGCACAGGGTGTGCCCATTGCCACACCTGTCACCTGTAAAAAATATCTCTTGTCATATGTAAAGATGTTATTGTTCAAAATTAAATCCATTAACATTGTTATTCTGATAATGTTGTCATTAGTAAACCCCTTCTGTATCAGAAACAGCCTTAGGTATTCAATACCAATATCATTGGGTATACTGGTGAAAAGTGACGTAACATCTAACGTTACCATAAAATCATCATCCTTCATGTAATCATCCTCAATGTATTGTACTAGAGTCTCTAGAAAATGTTGTATCTCTCAAAATAGAGTCAGTGGACTCTACTACAGGTCGTAACAGTTTCTCCACAAAAATGGACATGGCTTCTGTGAGCCATCCTTTACTAGAGATAATAGGTCTTAAAGGAGGGTTTACCAAGGTTTTATGTACCTTGGGTAGCCCTCTAAATGTTGGTACAAGAGGTTTCTCCTTCAATAGATATTTATACAATTGTTCATCAATAATGGTACACATCAACACAGACACTTTAAGAAGTAATTGATTTTTAATTGTTTGATTGCTTTTAAGCACTATTTAAGCAGACTTGTCATTAATGGTTTTTAGAAAGTCTGATGAAATGTTTTACACAAACGTGAAAGCGCTTACTGATTTTGCAAATTAAAGGATTTTTTACTTGACTTTTGGTCAGGTTCGATTGTCTTGGTGTACCAAACTTTCATTTTTTTATTGGATTAATGCATTTTTTAATGAATGTGATTACAATTTTATGCGGTTACTTATTAAATTCAATGATAAAAAATTATGCAAGTTAGTACAGGAAGCCGATAATTTGAACACTAAGATAATTAATGACCTATTATTTTCTGAATGGGAAAAATTGTACATCAAACAATTCCAGTTAGCAGATAGATGGATTCATAATATTCAAGATAGAAAGTTTAAAAAGATACAAAGAGATGTTGAGCATTATAAGAAGGATATGGCTTATATTTGGCCTAAGGGAAAAAAAAAGTAAATATGATAATAAAAACTATAATCGATGACGGGGAGAAAGAGATATTCAGGATAGACCACGCTACTATAGAGAACAAAATTTTCAGGACAATCTAGTACAGGGACAGCCTTTCCAGAACAGAATGCAGCAACATTATTACCATTCCAATATGAGGAACAATCAGAAGTATTGGTGGAAGAACAAGTAGTAACTAAATCACCAGAAGTTGGTTTTAGGACTGATGATATTGCAATTATAGACAATATATACACATAGAATTTTAGTATTTATAACTACTCTAACACCACCATCTGTCATTCACATTCTGATTTGTTAACTAAGGGTATGAAATGCATACCCAATCCTAAATTCAATCTTGTTGATTGCTTATGTGAATTCAAAAAATATATTAGGAAAGTTAATTTAGCTATATTATTTGGGGACAAACCTGAGACTTATAGCCATAGGAACAAAAACTCTGTGGACATGTTAAAAAAAGCTATTACTTATATTCCACCTAGTCATCCCACAGTAGATATTTATGATAAAATAGTGACTAGAGAATTTATCAAATGTATAAGTTCAGAGAAATTACATATACTAGTAACTTAACTAAGGAGGAAGAGACAATATTAAGAAATTTACAAAGGGACAATAACATCAGGGTGATGAAGCCTGATAAAGGGGGAGGGGTGGTCATATATGATAGCACTGAATATACAACAAAGATATATGATATTTTATATTATTCTGGAAATTATGAAACTAAATCACTCAATGAGATTAATATAGCCTACCAAAGAATTGATTCATATTTGGAAGAATACTTAATTGAAGGAAGAGTCACTAATGATTTATACAACTACTTCATGGTTAAACATCCTAAATTAGCTACTTTGGTGGGCATACCTAAAGTACATAAGGACACCTCTAACCCTCCTTTTAGACCTATAGTATTAGGTAGTAAATCTAAAACATTTCCATTGGGTAAATGTATTGATATTAAGTTAAAATACATATACAGTGTTATACCTCATATGGTAAAAGATTCTTGGGAGTTCCTAAGTAAATTTCCTACTGATGCATGGAAACAAGGTATCATTTTTGTCACCATTGATGTTGTAGACCTCTTTTCATGCAGCCAGAAACATGAAGGACTAGAAGCATTCAATAACAGTGTTGTCAAATATTCTAACTTTAATTGGGATGAAATTTGTCTAATATTTGACTTCATGTCCTTAGAACTAGATAACAACTACATATTCTTTGAAGGAGAGTATTTCAAGCAGACTAGGGGGGTTGCTATGGGGGCAGCTTGTGCCCCCATATATGCCAACCTAGTTATGCTTGATTGGGAAGATACTTAATTATTTCCTAGTACATACTTCAAATATATCAAATATTATTCCAGATATGTATATATTATGGGAAGGCGATATGGAAACACTCCAGTCCTTCATTCAATTTCTTAATCATAGTAATGAATATCTCAAATTCACTTTTACTCACAGCTATGAAGGTGTGGCCTACCTAGATACGTTCATTTACCATCAGGGAGGTAAAGTAAAATTTAAGATACACTGAAAAAGTACTTTTTCCAACAATTATTTGTAATATAGTATAGTAACACAAAAGCTGGAACCAGACATTTAACAAAATAACTCTTATACATAAAAGGTGGGTATAAAAATTTCTCAAGAATATGTTGCTTTCTGTGATGTCTCTAAATGTTAATGGTCTCGCAGATAATTGGAAAAAAAAAAAAAAAGAGTAGTGAACTATATTAAAAATGTAGAGTGCAAATAGCTATGCTACTGGAGACACACTTGGAAAAAACTGAACATGTGAATTTGATAAAGGTTTTGCAGGATGGTTATTCAGTGGAATACCTGGGGCAAAGGAAGAGAGTACTTATATTAATTGCAAGACGAGCACCAATAGTAATCGAAGAGGATAAAAAATGACAATAATGGTGGATTTGTAGTACTAAAGGGCTACTGTCAAGGGAGGATTATTACACTGGCATGTAATTAAATTCCACCAAAAACTGCTGTAATGGAGCTTAAGAAAATTCTGGGAGAAATAATCAGCTTTCAGCAAGGAATATTACTTATAGGTGGGGACTGGAATTTGATTTTCAACAATGAAGATATGTCTGGGGGGACCAGAAGGGAAATATAACAAAGGAGGGAAGATTTTTAAAGAAATTTATGAAAATATTTAGCATGAAGATGTGAATTCAGTACAAGAAGTTTGGACTGAATTTACATATTATTCCCCAAGATACAAAATCCAGGCTATGCTAGACAGAATTTACAATTTCACAGGAACATGTGCATTTAATTGAAGGTTTTGTATGCACCCAATAACTATATCAGATCATGTGCCAATAATAACTAAAATAAAAACACAGGGTAATTAAATAAAAATGAGACACTGGTACTTTCCCATCTATGTCTTGAAAAGAGAGGAATTTAAGGAATGGGCAGTGGAAATAATTCAGGAGCTATTAGAGAAGACAGAAATGTCTTCTGAAAATATAGCTAGGGAGTGGGATAAAATTAAAGTGGAGTTTAAAATAGGGTGGAAATAAAAGAAAGGGAGATATAGTTGGGAATTTCACAGAACAAGAAGAGGAGTAACTGCAGAATGTTAAACAGAAAATAAGGGATTATCTCAATAATATGCACAAGTTTAGAAAGATTGCTGTTAAGCAACTGTTTTTTTGATAACTCTAGAGGGCAAAAACATTTAGCATGACAACTCAGGCAATAGAAAACAGAAGGAGCTGTCGCCAAGCTTAGGGAGCCTATGACAAGGAAGATAACAAGGAATCCTGAAGAAGTATTAGAAATATTTCAGAAATTCTACAAAAGTCTGTATAAAGCAGAGACATATGGAAATCAAGAAAAGGTACACACAGAAATGTTTATGGAAGAATTAAATATGCCAAGGTTAGAGGTAGAGGAGGCTCAATTACTAACAGGATAGGAGGAGATGAGATAAAAATGGTGATGTATAACCAATCTACAAGAAAGTCCCCAGGAGTAGACGGTATTCCTTTAGAAGTTTGGAAGCTAGGAGAGAAAAGTGATAAAGATCTGGAAGGTTTTGTTTAACAGTACTTTAAGAGGAGAAGTACCAACATCCTGGAAGAAAGCTGTGGTAACTGTAATACCTAAATATGGTAAAGATCCATCAGATCCATCTTCATACAGGCCCATTTCAATACTAAACTATGATTATAAAGTGTTTATGTTTATAATAGCTGAAAGAATGGCAACAGTGATGCTAAAATTGATAGACATGGATCATTTTTTTTTGTGGAGGGGAGGCAAACATTTGATAACATTAATAGAGCACTGATTATCCAGAGGAAAGCAGGACATAAGAAAATACCACAGTTCTTGGTGGTCTTGATGCAGAGATGGGGACTTTATGAACAGAGCAATGGAAGCGTTTGCATTCCCTGATAAAATACTAAGGTTGATTAGGAGGACATTTGAGGGATCAGATGTAAAATTTGAAGTGGGTGGGGTCCTCTCTGATGATCTCTGCTTGAGCAGAGGAACTAGGCAGGGGGTGTCATCTCTCCCCTTCGTTATTTGCATTATATTTAGAACCACTGGCAAAGAAAATAAGGACTCGGAAATTCAAGGATATAATTGGTATGGTAGTGAAGAAAAACCGTCTTTACTTGCAGATGACATTATTTTATATCTGACAAAACCAAAAAGGGATATTACAGTGTTATGGAACATATTGAGACAATTTCATATCTCTTCAGAATACAAAATTAATGAAGCTAAAACAAAAGCAGTAGAAGTAAATTATGTACCTACATACAAATTGGTTCAGCAATATCCATACTTATGGGGACATTATAAAATTAAGTTTTATAAATATGGATTAAAAATTATTCCAGTGTGGCAGCTAAGGATATGTGGGACGAGACTAAACAAAAATACAAAAACTGAGAAAATTGAAGCTCTATTATACGGATATGGATTCAAGCAGTTAAAATGTTTTTAGCCCCTTTAATGTTATACACAGGTCAGGCATATTTTTATTAACCAGAGCAGAAGTTGTGGATAGCAATTAATAAAGAGCAGAAGGATTTTATCTGGGTGGGGAAGATGGCAAGAGTCAAGTGGGATTAGCTTCTTTTTCCAATAGAACAAGGCGGACTGGTATTACCTAATTTGAAGAGGTATGTCAGAGGAACACAGTGAAGGCTCCTATACATAGCACAAGCATAAAACTATATTTCAAAGTAGAAAGAAACAATGAAACGGGGGAAGCTCAAGAAACCAGGAGAGACTGGGATTTCGGATGCAGACATTTAAGGAGAATAACTATAACCATACAGAATATTATAGTCATAAGGTAGCAGAAAGTATTCTAAGAACTAAGCCAACACAGGAATGGAGAAAGGAGATTCAGCTGATAGGGATGGCTGCGATTAGGGATACAGACAATTGGCAAGAGGGAACCAGAATTTACCGAAGGAAACTGGCAAAGGACCCAAGGTACTCGGAGCAAATAACTAGAGAGGGAAAGGTAACAGAATTGGAAGAGCCAAAGAACTTATTTGGACTGCAGGTTAGAAACTGCCTACACCCTATCAAGGATTAATATCAGAGTACAGACAAAGAGAAAGAAATGGGGGGATCCTAAATGAAAGACCAGCACTGGTAGAGTTTTTAGTATAATCTAGAATAGAAGTTGCCATTATGAAAGTAATAATTAGTAGAGCATATAAAATATTGCATAACTATAAGAATCAATCAGAGGAGGTTAGAAAGGATTGGGGAGAGAGACTGAATAAGCAATTCACAATGAAACAATGAGGGATATATGTATGTCTCCCAAATATGCAACAAAGTCTAGAAGATTTAGGATCTTTGATTGGAAGTGTTTACATAAGTATTTTATACCCCAAGTAGACTCCAAAGAATTTTCCTCGGGTAGCCAGCAAATGTTGAAAGTGTGATGGGGAAGAAAGAGGTAACTGGGAACAAATTTTCTGGAAGTGTAATGAGATGGCAGACATTAAAGATTCCATGCAGACTGATGTGTCAGAGTCACAGGGTGAGCAAATTGGTGTAACTAAGTTAATGGTTTCTTTGAGCTATGTTACAGAATTGGAATTGCCTAGACATCGTAAGGCCTTGCCGAGTTTAATTATTATTATTATGGCTGCCAAAAGAGCAATTACTAGAAAATAAGTTTATTAGAAGTAGCAAAGGTAGTAACATAGATAGAACAACTGGAATTGGGATCTTTAGAAAGGGGTAGGAGCAAATTACATAGGAAGAAATGGGGACTGTGGGATCAATACAAGCAGAAGAGGAACAAGGTTTAAAAAAAGCAGGATTTGAATGAGCAATTTAATGTTTGACTGACAATAACTCATACCTCTCAAATGTATCTCATTAGAAGGAATGCACCTCATTTGGAGTCTAAAAAAGTTCATGTTCCTCAAAGTTCCACACTGAAACAGTCTGCCGCACATTCAGTGTTAGGAAGTTTATAACTGATATCCATATTAAATAGAAATGAATCATATTAATTCATTAGAATATCTTTTTTATAAGTAAAACCAACATATTTTAACTATCCTATGGCCTTCCTAGTTGAAGTTGTTAGTACGGCGTTAGTATGTGTTCCACATTTTGCTCATTTGTTCCACATTATGAAGGCTAGTGTTCCTCTGGAAGGTTGAGAGCTATGCAATGACTGGATATAAGTGATGTATAATGTTTACAGCAACAGTTGTGTCAGCATGGTTTGTGATGTATAATGTTTGCAACTGAGATTGTGTTGCTATGGTTTATTTTCATTTATATAAATGTAAGACTGCCTATGTCATACATGATAATGTAATAAAGACGTTTCTTGTTTAAAAAATTATTAATTATGTCAAGTTATATAAACTGCTTGCCCCACTTACCTTGCCTTTTTCACATAACTTGATTAAAAAGTTGCTCACGGTCAATTTACAAAGAATGTTTCATGGGTATTCATACTTCTATTTTATGTAAGATGGTTGGCTTGATGAGAAGCACTACAACTTGTCACTGAGTGGAATGTACAATCAGGAACAATGTGTCCTCAAGTATTGTTTACTACATAATGGCCAACAAGATCAATGAACTTTACCAGCTCGTTTTACAAATACTTGTGCTTCTAGACGTTTTTATTTAATCTCTTTTTGTATCTTCCTGTCTGCAGTTGCGATATATCATGGATTGTGGATAACAATGATTATACGATATTCCTTTGTACTGCAGTTATTTTTTTTTCTTTAGGTACTCATGCATTAGTCTTTACTTGGTGGCAATTTCTATTATACCTCAATTCACTAATGCACTGTCATTTCACTCACCTTTCTACGCACACTATCATCTGTTTTTAGTATTATGTATGCATTTAGCAATGCATAACGACATGCTAAACCCCAAAAACTGAGCTAGTCCAGCTGAGGAACCCAGTTATCAAAGGAAAATAATTCAATAAATAAAATTATGAAATGTACGTACTCCTTGTAAAGTGTGTAGAATTGATTGGTAAGTTAATTTAAGTCTCTAGTGAGACCTCAAATAAACATGTATACTACTGGCATTAAAAGGATGCCTATTAAGCAGCATAGTCCCTTCCATTTACTTGAAACCCAAACAGCTGCAGATTATACAATATCAACACCAGAGGCATCCAAATATGCAAGGCTGCAATAATAAGACATTTCCCTGTGCAAACAGTCTGGTTATTGACTTAAAAAAATATGATATTCATAAAACAATCTGAATTTTGGCTCAGTATGAAAAATTACCAAGGATGCAATTAAAACTTTACCACTAATCCACAAATATGAGAAATGTGTAAACTTTGAAAGAGTTAAATTGCTAAAAATCATAAATAATTTTAATGTGCAGCTGAATCTTCACTATAACTGGATGGTGAAAACTGAACTAGAAATAAAGGTGTTGTACTAGTTTTGATCTTACTTAACTAAAGACAAAAACGAATTATCAGTAAAGATGTTCATAACACCTATGCTACTCTATTTAGGAGATGTGTACCCTTCACAAGTATGTTTTTTAGTATTCTGCATAAAAGCAAACTGAATCCGGTATCAAGGCAATCTTTTTATCTAACCCAAATTAAAGTAGCTTAGGATTCCATGAAGCCACAGTGGAAATATATGGGATTTTGTCAGTTATAACACATCACCATCACAGCAAGTAGAAAAGACAGGTATTCCTATAGTAAAACAAATGAAAAGACTGTAGTTGCTGAAGAAATGGTAAACTGAGAAAATTTAGGAACAATATGCCTTATAGTCTCTTGCTTGCATAATCACTTACAATAGTAAAATGCATGACAGATTAATCAATGCACGCTTGAGTATACAGTCTCAAGTTGGCAAGTGCCTGTGTTTCCTTGTTCTCTCATTGTTAGAGAGCAGTACTGTTTATAATATTCCCATACTAGCACGTTTTGGGTTGTCCGAGGCTTGTGCTCTCCTAACAAAGAGTGAGACAGGCAATACACTGCTCGTCTGTGGTCACTCTCTATTTTAGGTGCAGTGACCTTAGACTAAGAACAGGCTTGCTACATGCAAAAAAAAAATGCCCTGTAAGTAAAGACACTGTGAACAAGCAAGCAAGCAAGCAATCCTCTATTTGTGCTCAAATAACTGACTGATTAGAACCTTCTTTTCCCTCCCTCCAAGACGGGTAAGCTTGTGTAAGCTGCTTACTTCCAACCTCACTGTTCCAGCAACCAAGCCACTAATCAGCGTCAGGTAATTTGGGTCATAGTTAGGGCTTTACCCCTCTACAATTACAACCACTATGAAATTTAATTTCTTTCCTGAATAGATTTTGCTTGAAGGTTATCATTGAAACACAAAGGAAGGTACATTCATTGAACTTTATTATCCTAAATTTGTGGCAAAAATTCTGTTACTTGTTTTAAAAAAACCTTACATCAGGGCAATCATTTTCATGACAATAACGTTGATAAGATATGATGAAACCTGGGAGCAACTCCTTATAAACTGTGTTTACACACACACACACACACACACACACACACACACACACATTTTGGTAGGATGCTCAGCAAGAGTAAAATAATGGGTACATGGCTTCTGGCCTACCAAAATGTATTTCCTGGGGGTTTTATGAGGACAGTAAAATAAGACACTCTCATACCTAGACAGATTAAATATCTTGTATAAACTGCAAGATGCACTTTTCACTCAAATCATACTGAGCTAAATTATAAAATATGTATAAATAAGGTGTTCTGGAGAATGACAGACTTTCAGTGGCTGGACACAGTACTTTGGTTAATGTGATGCATTTGTAGGATTGCAGGTGGAAAAACTATCATGAAAGTAATATTACTGTGATCATTTTATTTTCAGGTTGTGAGTTCTTCATTTTAATTTTGTAATTCTGTTCTTCACTCACAATTATCATAGAGATATTTAACATCCTCCCAAACTCCTTCAGCTCAGAAGATTGAATTACAGTTTAATGTCTCCTTCAAGGACAGCACCAAAGGAGAGTAGCTCCTCGCTCAAAGTGTAGAGCACCATCAGTACAGGCACACAAAATACTGAATGGGGAAGAAGACTCACACCCTTACCATTTTCTATGAGCAAATCTGCAATTTACTGAGTCACTCTCGCTGACTTACAACACAGCTTTATACATTTGGTAACCCTTTACATTCCTTTAATGATCTCCATATGTTATTGGGATAGACCTCTAAAATGTTCTTGTTTTGGAGAAACACTCCTATTTTCAGACCTGATTTATCCCTACACAGGATATCCCTACTTTTGAAGTTATGTCCCTATTTTAAGTCTTAACTTTCCTCTTCACACAGTTTTCTAAATCCCCCTCATCACAACTGATTTTTGAAGCTAATATATAGGAAACTACACTACATGACCAACATATTAATGGCACCAATAATTTAAATAAAGAAGATGTATATCTTACATACCCTTTTTTCAGAAGTAATAAAAAATGACCTTGTGTGGTAGAATTCTGCTATACAGATCATTAAAATCTACACATTTTACTGCCTCTGACAATGTGCTAACATTTCTCCATCATTTTTATCACTCTAGTTTTAAACACACATTTCTTAGTAGTATCCTATATTCCTACTGGAAGCAAGAATAATTAATTAGATGTGCAGATTTTTGGCTGGATGTTTTTGCTTCTCATGGGCCTTTATTCCTGTTTTCAATGTTTGCAGGTTGAGATGTATGTTTTGGGACTATTTACTAAATGCTAATGCAATATTGTTGTCTAGTGATTCTGTGCTGCTTTGTCACTAGAGCACTGCTGTCAATGACTTACCGACAAAGCATTACACGACTGTAAAATGACTTCTTGGAGTGATCACTGATTCTGCACTTCTTTTCATGCATGCAATATCATAGTTGTACCCTTTATCCAAGATATTCTGAAAAACTGTGTGTACATTAGGAATGGGTACATTGTCCTAGACTAAAGACACTGGGAAATCTGTTGGCAAGAACTTGCTTATGGATGCAGAAATATCTGGAACACAGAATTTAATGAGAAAAACCAAATGCACACATTATAATAAAATACTAGACAGTTTAAAATAATACAAAATTATATTTGGAATTTGTATAGTAGTTCTGATAAGACAACAGTCAGGCATGAGCCAAAGCTTATTTCAAACAATTCAGATACATAAGTGCAAAACACAAACCTTAAAAAAATCATATTGAGAACAGTTTAAAAAATCATTTTGCAAAAGTGCTTATAAATAGAAACCATCAGTTCTGTAAACTTAAAAAAATCATATATAAATACAAAAATAAAATAATCTGGACTGGACTGTACAATTAGCAAGCAATCCTTCACATAATCTCATCTCTTTCACAGTTCTGATTGTCGGTTTTAACCTCTTCAATCAATAAAGCTGTAATACATGGTGGAAACCATGAACCCTTCATTTAAATCCAAATCAATCTTAATTTGTATGGTGTACATTACATACAAAACAAAATGTTAACATAAGTTAAATATATATATAGTAAACACAGTATGCAAACACAATAGAATATTACAAGAAGGAGCTTTACAGTTTGTAGAAATAAGTGGAATGCTACACAACAAAAGTAGGTGGAACTACCTCCAGTTGTAGTTAGAACCATAATTACTGATTTAGTGTCTCTGCAAGACAACAATAAAACACCACGTGGAGGAGACACCTATGGTCCCATGAACAACAGTGTATGAATTCAGTGCACTAACTGTGTTCTGTCACATTTATTGGGGATGTAGTGGCACATAATACACAGTCCTGAAACATAATGATAATCTGGATCCCTGCAAACACATTTTTAGTAGTGAATTGCATTTTTAAGGAATTAATTTCAGTAGCACTCCACATGCAATTAAAAATTAAGGAGGAGTATTTTATACATTGCACATATATAATTTGGCATCCAAAGCTTTCCTTTAATGTGTAATTAGCATCCATAGAATAAAACGGACAAGACTCTGGATGAATACATGTTGGGACTAGAGCTGCTAATCGATGCACAAAAAGATGGGTTTATTCTCCACACACTACAGTAGCTGTAGACAGCTAATTGTCTAAGACTCAATGTTCTCACACACACACACGCGCACACTGCTGTTATAAATACTTTTAGAACGTCTGCACTAAGACTTTGAAAGAATGCAGTTTACCAAAATGAACACCTGTTCATCCCCTGTGGTACTTCTTGCAAGCCTATAAAAATCATAAATTTCTTTCTGGCATGAAAGTACTCTGAAATTTACCCTGTCTTTAAGTACTACATGCAAGCAATATCTCTTCTTTTTAAGGTGCTGCTCTGGGCTTCATGTTCTGTACTGAGATCTTGTGGGAAAGGCACAGTGTGAATTTATATTCATCTAATATTGCACACATGAAAATATCAAATTTGGGCCAGCAGTGATAATGTGAAGTCTCTGTTAAACCAAAGCATGAATTAAAGCACCTGTTGTACTGGTTTATTTAATAATTATTTTGTCAGTAGATTGGCTGTGATGGAACTCTACTGCCCCTACCATTCAAATCAGGTAGGAAAGTGCATCTTGGCTAGCCCCCCTCCTTATCTTTACTACTGCATCCGGTTAGTCAATTCAATGAAAGCATTTACACTGAATGCCATTACATAGTAGTAGAATAGCTGAAAGCCACTTTCTGTGACCTTTGAAGTTGGAGAATGCAAAGACTTTCAAGATGACTGGTAACCTGGGCATTTAAGAGATTTAAGAGCAATCTGCTTTACAGAACCACCATGTGAAGTTTGATAAAGCCCATGTCAGACAACATGAATTAACCATACAAACAGACATGTTGTGTTTTCTGAATTTCTCATATCAGATTAGATCATTTGCCATGTTCTTTATGTTTCTGACAATCTCTCTAACTCGCTGTGGATATGTATAAGTCACCTGACTAAAGACTGCACAAGATGAAATTCATGGGCTTTACCACCAGGATTCTTACAGAGTTCATAGGAGCAATAATAAGCAAGAAATCACAGGGACTATAAGATGCCCAACTATATGCACCTTTAAGAAGACACACTAAAAATTCTCACCCTTTTCAAGCAGTCAATAGTACTAGTTCACTTCTATGGACTCCTACTGTAACAATCCAGTAAGTGATTTTTTTCCTAAATGATTTGTGTCCCTGTGCTTACCAGTCATCACCTTCACTCCAGCTGGACATGGCCCATTCCCTCACCTGGGACATTCACTTGTGGTCAGGGCAACAGACATCTGGAAGGGGGTGTAATTAAGGCAGCCATGGGGATGCTTTATGCTTTCACTAGTATCCTAGTATTGAAATTTGCTTAATCCCCATTGCTGGGTGAGGGACATTTGATCTGCCTTACTGCAAAGGGCCACAATGGCTTTCTTATGTGAATGTACACTTCCACAAACCTGCACTGAAGGGCACCACTAAGTGTTCGCTTGTTGAGACCAGCATCCACCTGTAGGCTGTTTATTTACATCACCATCAAGGGACTATGGCAGAGTGCAATGGCTTCTCCCAATCTTCCCATACCAAGATGGCCATGCCCACTCTTCTTTACCAGCTCCATCAGGCCCCAAACTGCTACTCAATCTCTGATCAGCTGAGCTGTAGTGGTCAGGGCTTTGTCCTTCAATGGCACTGGAACTGATTACCTTATGTAAACCAAGTTATCAGATGTGAAACTCTACAGTGACAGTAGCTACAAGCCTTTCACATTCTTCCATCTCATGTTACCAACAAAGGTTGTTCTTCATGCCACTCACTACAAGTCTTTCTCAAACTGTGGCTGACTAGACATTCATTCTATTGAGATGCAGTGCACTGGCATGACTCCTCCATCCTACAGTTTACAACCTGGCATCATCTGCACAGATGTGCTTTCATTGCTGCTTCAGTGGGGATACTTTGCACTGCATTTCCCTTTAAGGTATGACCAACAACAAACTTCAAGAGCGTGATAAAATTATTGTTCTTAGAGATGTTTGCTCTATCCCTTACTTGCTATCCAATAATGTCTAAAAATAATTTAAATGTACTAAATAGAATGTGCTGATTATTCTCCAAAACTGGCAAATTAAGTTGGCTATGCATGTCTTTGCCAGGCGACACAATCATAACCGCTTTCAAATGTATGTAACTTTTATTTACCTTTGAATGTTGCTATGATAGTGTCTCCTGCAGCAAGACATATGGCAGCCTTCACTGAACACGGTCAGCAGTAATTTGACAGCTTTAAAAGCTGTAATGCACTTCAAGCTGCCATACAAGTAACAAATGTTTACTGTGTCTGTGGCAGTACCAAGTGTGTTATAGCATTTAAGGCTGTAAAACACACAATGCTCCTACACTTTTTTTCTGTAATTGTTAGTACACTGGGGTTGCTAAAGCTCCATGTATTATGAAGATTTATGTTCAAGTCTCTTTGATCATAACTAATGTACATGTTATTGACAAGCATATCAAAAGTAAACTCTTCAGCTTTACTTCAGTTTGCTCTTGTACATTTTTTGACATCCATACCCTGAACATAATGTGCACATTATAAATGAAGAACCAATATTTACATGTAGTACATTTACAACATTACCAGTAAATGTGCACCTTTGCATAAATCAAAGAATTTGCTACATATTTCCCTGATATGAATGTTAACGGACTATAAAAATCAACACCCTCTTCTGTACCACATGCAAAACAGTGTTTCTCCCCTCTGTTTTCAAGGAAACCTAACAAAGATCCAGCTCACACTACAAAACGAAAACATTATTACCTTTCCACAGGCACTGCTGCTCGCAGTCTAAGAATATGGAGGTAACCCCGATGTTACAATGGGAGCAAAATAAAATGTCATTAAACATGCATTTATGTAATATACCTGCTGAATGTTGTGTTTCTGTATTACAATTATACAGGAGGAGATAATGCTGCCTTTTAGTGAGTGAAAGCACACCTGAGGAAACCTGCTCTTTTCTTTCAGCATATATAAGATGCAGTCTGCCACCATGCAGTGCCAGCTTTCATTAATGATGGTACAGACATTAGTGGAAACAGCATCCAAGGCTGTTACCGCACACATACATACCCAGACGCTATAAAAGTGCATGTCCTCTGTTGCTCTGTATGTAGTAAGAAACAAAAAGGAAACTCCACAAATCATATGACGGCAGTCTTGTTCTAAACAATTATTTGTTCTGCCTCCTTACAGAATTATGCTAACACAAGAACAAGACCTATTCTTCCATGTTACACAACACATTTCTTCAGACAAAATCATGAAAATTGCTGAACATATGAGCATTTCTTCTGCACATAAGTAATATTTTGCTTTTGTTCTGATTGGCTGTTAAATGAAGGTTTGATGTCTACTTTGGACATAAGAACTTGGACTGCAAAGTAACAGCTGACTGTTGCTCTGTTCCCAAAAATGTCTAGACCTAATCATAAGCTTGAAAATATTACAGTGGGAAGACATTATGGTGAGCAGAAATACTCCATAAATGTGGAATGCTTCATTCTTAACCTGAATGTTTCTAATTATTCCTCACACACAGATGCTTCCTTCTTACCAGCAGTAAAAGTGGAATGACAACACTCACTGACTTTGAGGAAACTTCAGCCTCAATGGTAGAGCATGGGGAAATGGAGTATAAATTCAGTAATAACAAAATAAGCATTCAGATGCAGTAAAGCTATAGTCTTTTGGTACTCAAACTCCTTAAAAGTAATTGTGGAGTGTATTGTAATCTGTTGTAGACAATCTAATTCTTTTGTTATGGAAAATATTTCAATAAATAGCCAGTGTTCTTTAACAGGATGGTTTCATGGGACCTGCAGTTTAACAAGCAGGGATCCTGCAATACTTCAAACATCTGGGGGAAAAGAAAAGGAAAGGTTTGGGATCTGTCATGTCTCCTTAGCTCAGATCTGTATCCCTGGAAGATCTCTTGAGTTTTACTTGGCTAAGTCTGTAATCCAGTAATAGGCAAAAACACAGAAGTGAAATCAACATGAAAGCAGGAGATCACAATAAGATGTGTTCATCCACACAGGATATTTGCAAGCTTCAGTATCACCAATGGCTGTTTCTTAACAACTGTACCCAGCAACCGAGCAGGAAGAGCAGGAGCTCCCAGATCAACCTGAAAAAAAAAAGTATATATTTTAACAGTGGTTTAACAATTTACTTTTTGATTCCTTTTATCTTGTACCTGTCTGTACTTGCAGAGTATTGTTAAGTTTATTTAGTTATACTTCTGTTAAAACCGGATAGGTGCACTTGTCCACAGACCTTTTTCAGGTGTGACCCAAACCAAAAGGGAGACAATAATTAACAGTATGCTGAGAAGCAAAGAACAAGTACATGAATAACACAATAATGTCACAATAATTATTTACAGTAGCAATTACAGAACAAGATTTACAAAAAAGCTATGGTGCAGCTAGAAATTGTAACACCACACAGCCAACAATGTAAAAATACACGACACCAACAGCCTGGTTGTTGAAAGCTGAAACTGGATGACGGACTCCTCGGCTCGAACCAATAAAATTTATTACCAAATAAATCCACCAACAAACTTAGGTTAAGTGCTTTCATCTGATGTAATCAGACTTCCTCAGAACAACTAGAAGGTGGTTCTGAATCATTTAAATAACCATTTAGGTGCCAATTTCTAAATTACCATTTAAAAAAACAATACTCTTTATACAATTTGTAAACATAATCAACAACTCATAACTAACTTATTTAAAAAGCAAAACATAACTAACCATATATGGAATGTGCAAAAAATATATATGCAAAAAATATATACAAAAAATGTATATACAAAATATAAAATATAAATGTATGAAACACTCATAACATTTATTTGTATACACATTATTCCACACTAAATATATAATACAATATAAATATAAATACAAATACTCATTCCACATTAAAATATTATGTACCTATCCTGTGGGCTATTGTTAAAATAATAATAATAAAATAATAATAATATGTAATGGTTGGATTATGGTATAATTGATAATATTGAATATCATTCAGCCTATGTACTACTAAAAACTATTTCATCATAGTCAAAAAAGGTTTTATACTAATATGATCATTTATTCCCGGATATCTAGTGGCATCAGTAATCTGCCATCTACTCTCCTTCATAGCTAAAAGGGCCTTTATATTCTAGGATTCTAGAATATAGATTCTATATTCTAGGAAGAAGTGTTTCGTTTAACTGATATGGTGGGTCGTACGCTCACAGGATTACAATCCGTTGAGGTGAGTAAGCCAAAGGGAGAGCAGCAGGTAGAGGCGGACAAGCCGATGGGTGAGCAGCAGGTTACACCTTCCGGTGATGTGGTTAGTTCAGGAGACAAGCTGCCTGTTGTAAATTGTGTGGACATTAGTACCCAGATTGATATACCGAATGGGCAGATACAATGTGTAGATGATGTCAATCCGCCGTCTCGGGATCTTATTTTAAATCGGAACAAGGATTTAAATATGAGCAATGTGTCAGGTAATGATTTTACATTTGACTTCAGTTTATTTCACGTCCGTGATGAAGTGGAACGACTAGGGGCGCGACCTAAATGCCCGATGACTGCTAAAACATATTCCGCTGCAACTAGGTCACAAATAGATCATTTCAAAGGTACTGGTGCTTTAATTAATTACTCAAGTCCTAATTGTAATAAAGCAAACAGTAATAATCAGTACAAGAAAAATAGATTGAATGCTATTGAAAAAGTGACTGGTGGATATGAAAATGACTGTTTGGATCGTTTTTTAAGTGACGATTATGACTTTAATAACAACGATGGGCAATCAGTGAACCATGCTGTTGGGCGCCACATAAGTGGTGCCAAGTTGTCTAATAAGGACAAGATTTATGCTTTGGGAAAGAAATTATTGACTATCAAAAGTTTGAAAATCAATAACGCTTATTTGTCTAAGTGTATTGCTATGCAGATTGTACCCAAGGGTTTGAGGTTTTTTAAATTGCCTATGGGTTTTGATTTAAATAATGATGTTGTGGGGGAATTTAATCGATTATTTGACAGTTTCGGAATTAGTTATATGAAGATTATTATTAAGAAAAATGATGAAAAACTGTCTTGGTTATTACAGGAGGTGGATAAATTAAATAATAAAATTGTCAACAACGATTTATTCCCTCAGTGGAATGATTTGTATGATAAACAGTTTATGTTAGCTGAACAAAAAGCTAAAAGTATTTTTCAAAGGAAAAGTAGGAAAATTACACGTGATGTGGAGCAATATACCGACAATAGGGCATATATATGGCCCAAAGATCATCAGGCATCTGGTAGGGATAGGAACCATAGAAATATTGACAGACAGGTAGACAAGGATTTAAATTTTCAAGGGGGCAGATTTTATCCAGCTCCAAAAAATTAATTTACTCCGTGGAACAGGAGAATGAGATAAATAAATCTGGTAACGACACAAGGAATATTGATAAACTGGTTGTATGTGGATTAGATGATGGAATCATCGGTGTCACATTAAATCAATCTAATGTAGTTAGTGTAAGTAACATATCCAATAGAAGTGGGGATATTATTACACATATTTATAATGGGTTTAAAGTGTTTAACTATACAAATTTTGATATCTCTGAGGAATTTTTTAGGTTGTTTGCAAAAGGAATGAAGTTTATACCTACAGTTGGTTTTAATTTAGTGGATACTATTCTGGAATTAAAATTATACTGTAGGAGGCTAAATTTAGCCATTCAGTTTAAACAAGGTGACCAGGATGTAAATTTTATTGGATCTGGTCCTTTTAAGAAAAAAAGCACATATATCCCATGTATACATCCAGTTGTTGCTAGTTTTGAAAAAATGGCCAGTCAGGATATATATAGGTTTAATAAATTATATAAAACTGATACAAACATCCAACAATGTATTAAAAACAATTTAACTGAAGGTGAACGAGGATGTTTGGAGAAACTTGTTAAGAACCATGAGGTAAGGGTAATGAAACCCGATGGGGGGGGGGGGCGGAATTGTATTGTACAATAAAATGGACTATATCAATGAAATATATAATATTCTATATCAATCTGGAAACTATGAGCCTATTTCCTTAAATGAGATTAATATCGGTTACAGGAGAATTGATCTTGCATTAGATGAATATTTGATTGATCATAGAATCACTAATGACATGTATCAATTCTTAAAAGTGGAATTTCCCATTTTAGCCACTATCATAGGTATTCCTAAAGTACATAAAAATTTGATTCATCCCCCTTTAAGACCGATAATATCAGATAGTAGGTCCAAAACATACTCATTGGGTGTGGCCATTGATAGATTGGTAAAACCGATGTATAACAACATCCCACATCTTAAGGACTCATGGATGTTTTTTGGGACATCTCGCACCCAATTTATGGAGAAGCGAATTAGTATTTATAACTATTGATGTTAAGGATTTATTTTCATGTATCCCTAAGGAAATTGGGTTGGAATATTTCAGTAACAGCTTGAGGAAATATTCCGATATGGATTGGGACAGAATTAGTCTCATTACTGATATGATGGGACTTGTATTAGATCATAACTATATACATTTTGAAAGTGAATACTTCAGGCAAACTAGGGGTGTTGTGATGGGAGCATCTTGTGCTCCCATCTTCGCAAACTTAGTTATGCTTGAGTGGGAAATGGAATTTTTGTTTAAATGTGAATATTACAAACATATTACTTACTACTCGAGATTTCTGGATGAATTGTTTGTAATATGGAAAGGTCCTATAGACAAGATAAGTTATTTTGTTGATTATATCAATAATACCACAGATTTTTTAAAATTCACCTACAATTTTAGTAATAAGGGAATTGCTTATTTAGACACGTATATTAGTCATGGTGAAAATGGGTTTATATCACAAATATTTAGGAAAGAGACCTTTTCTAATGATTATTTGGAATTTAGTAGCAATCATCCCCTATATAGGTTTAAAAATGTTTTTAAGGGGCAGTGCATTAGGGCAGCCCGAATGTCATCAGCTGTGGAAATTATGCATAAGGAATTAGAATTTATAAAGTCTATGTTCATTGTTAGGGGGTACCCTGCTTCCCTTTTGTGTGATGTAGTCCAATATGTTGGGAATGAGTGGGGCAAAAAGTTTATACCCCTACTTGGAAATTTATTAAGTTCAAATAAAGATAGGAAAATGAATTTAGAACATAGCAATAGGGTGTGTGTGTCGATGTATTCCCCGGTGGTACATTATATTAAAAATATTATTAAGGAAAATTGGAATTCGGCAACCGTGGATGATGAATTAACTAAAGTATTGGGCACACGCCCGAATTTTGTATTTAAAACTGGACCTAATATTAAAAGACTATTGGAACATGGGGTTGACAAAAATGAAAAGAAAAAAAACAGGTACCAAAAAATGTGGAGCATGTAATCAATGTCATGCTATTAATGAAGTTGATGGATATAAATTGGACAACTATAATAAGACATACATCAAATGTAGGAGTGGAAATTGTAACACAAAGTTAGTGGTTTATTTAGCAAGATGTATTACATGCTCCGCATTTTATATTGGTAAAACGGAGAGACAGCTAAAGAGACGTATATATGATCATTTGTTTAGTATTAGGGTCAAGGATAAAAAGAATGCTTTATACCGACATATATGTAAGAGTGGTGACAATCATCAATTCAAATTTGTCATCATTGATCAAGTCGGTATAACATCAGATGGAGGGAATATAAAGGCCCTTTTAGCTATGAAGGAGAGTAGATGGCAGATGCTTACTGATGCCACTAGATATCCGGGAATAAATGATCATATTAGTATAAAACCTTTTTTGACTATGGTGAAGCAGTTTTTAGTAGTACATAGGCTGAATGATATTCAGTATTATCAATTATACCATCATCCAACCATTACATATTATTATTATTTTATTATTATTATTTTAACAATAGCCCACAGGATAGGTACATAATATTTTAATGTGGAATGAGTATTTGTATTTATATTGTATTATATATTTAGTGTGGAATAATGTGTATACAAATGAATGTTATGAGTGTTTCGTATATTTATATTTTATATTTTGTATATACATTTTTTGTATATATTTTTTGCATATATATTTTTTGCACATTCCATATATGGTTAGTTATGTTTTGCTTTTTAAATAAGTTAGTTATGAGTTGTTGATTATGTTTACAAATTGTATACAGAATATTGTTTTTTTAAATGGTAATTTAGAAATTGGTGCCTAAATGGTTATTTAAATGATTCAGAACCACCTTCTAGTTGTTCTGAGGAAGTTTGATTACATCAGATGAAAGCGCTTAACCTGAGTTTGTTGGTGGATTTATTTGGTAATAAATTTTATTGGTTTGAGCCGAGGAGTCTGTCATCCAGTTTCAGCTTTCAACAACTAGGCTGTTGGTGCCGTGTATTTTTACAGTGGCAGCTAGAAATTGTATTAGAAACACAGTTTTATGAGGCAGTGGCTGCAACTAAGTGGGGACAGAGTATAAATGTGGTAGATGAAGGGAGAAGAAATAAGTGTTATAACAACAAAGAAGATATATATAGTGTGTGTGTGTGTGTGTGTGTGTGTGTGTGTGTGTGTGTGTGTGTGTGTGTGTATATGTATATATATATATATATATATATATATATATATATATATAAAATGTCAAAAACAGGGAGGCTTAAATTAAATAAATGGATATGAAGAAGATTAATGAAGTGTGTGCAAAGCAGACGTAGCAAAGAATCTATTGTTTAAAAGACTCTGAAGAGGTTGCAGGTAATGGAAGGAATAGCAGAATGTTAAAGTGATGATTTTTATTAACCAGGACAAAGTGCCATTTTAGGCATCTTGAAACCAGGGAGTATAGTTAGATGAGGAATGTTGTTGTAGCCATGAGACATTGAGTTACCCATGTTCATAAGAGCAGTGATATTGATATAATTCCTTTATGTGCTTCTTCAGTGAGTAAAATGTTTTACCGATGTAACAGAACTAATCTCTTGGGGAATTTTGTTCCGATATTCTATTTCTTTTTTTGCATATGACCCTTCTGCAGTTACTATGGTGTTGGGTGGTATAAGGTGTAAATGATGTATGAATGTCAGTACTTAAAACAAGTATGAAAATGAAGAAACTCAAAATTTCAGTGCACGCTTAAGTCTGCAAGATTTATGCAATCTTAACTTATTTTGCTCTTAAATCAAGTTTAGTGCTAATATGTTTACTAAGCCCTAGTGGTGTATTTACTCCTAGCAGTAGCTTCCAGTGTTTTCCTCCTGTCCAGCAATAAATCAATATAACTTTTCGTTTCGCCTAATAATACTTTCAAAGGAACAAAATACAAATTTCTTAAAACCAACATGTTTTCTTGCCTGTGAACAGCACTGCATTTATTTTGTAATGACACAGCATTCAGATGCCCCTTTGACTCAATTTTCTAGTTGTTTTCTGTACATAAAAACAAGAACTTGTCAGAAAACTAGCCACATGTCCAACATAAGCTGTGTTGCAGCCATAAATTTCCAAGTTTCCAAAAGATTTTTTTCCTGAAGTCAAACCTAGAAAATAAGGGCTAAAATACTAAAAAGACAAAATACTTACACATTCTAAAGAAACCTCTTGTAAAGGTTCTGCTTCTCTTGCTACTCTTCAGCTTTCACTAAACTTTGTTATTTTGCAGAACTGATTTAAAATTATTGCCTCTCCTTTTGTTAAAACAATATTTCTTTCATACTAGTTCATAAACAGAAACAGTTGAATGCAATGTTGTAGTTGCCAGTTATTATAAGTCCAAAACTATAACAAAGTTGTTTGATGTCGTGGACAATATCCCCCACTTGACACCCCCCCAACTCAAGTTTAGGAGTAAAACAAAACAAAAAAGTATTTTACCTCAGCAAAGGCATAATATACTTCCTTGCTGAAAAGTTACAATATTACAATGTAATAAGCAACTCGCACAACAATAAAGAGCTATTTAGCAACTTGCTATTGTTCTCACACACTGCATGTCTCTTAAGCAGCCATAATTGCTGCTGCTTAAATGCTTACCTAGAATGCTTTCATGTTAAGGCACCAATCAGTGCTTCTCTAAAGGCACTGATCTTGGCAACAAACAGCTAGCACCTGGGTGAGTTACCCTCTTTACCCTGCCCTTGCTACAGCTATCTGCAATTCCTTTAGCGTTTATGCTGTAATAGCTATCCTATGTCTGCTTGCTTCATCTGAGTTCATCTTTGTTTGTATTAGAGTAATCAGTTTCTTCTATAATGTGTTTACGTCTACTGCACATTTCTGTTGCTATCTCAGTATATCTTAGTTAACTGTTTACAGCCTTTATTCAAAATCATTTTTCCAGAATCCTTGTTTTTCTACAAATTAATTGCTTCTCTCAGGAAGTCTAATCAGAGTCTCTTAAATACATTCTATTTTAAATTCTTAGGGTCTGTACTTTAGAAATGCAAGTAATTATTGCTACTTACAATTCGTCTAAATATTCTAGCAAACAGTTTTTTGGTTGAAAAAACTTAAATAAATAGTGGTACTGTTCAAAAAAATCCAGAAATACTTCAAGGGATGTTTGTTACTGCAGTTTTAATGCAATTTATTTTTGATTTAACAAAGAATGTGGTCAGAGTAGTCAGGCTTCCTTATAATGTTCACTTTCCAATTAGCAATTACAATAGCTGCATAGCTGGGGACCATGACTTCATTTGCTATGCTTGATGTTTGTTTGTAGTACTTGTTAAAAGAAAAGTAGATATTATCCAGAATTAGATCCAATGGGTCTTCTCTTCATTGCTAGAACTGGCTGTCCTCTGCCTCAACCAGTTACTGACTGCAAGCAAGCCTTCTAAAAAGATTACCAGATAAATGTCTTGAACAACAATGGTAATTAACAGACAACTTATCAACTATATTGCCCTTAATTTTATAACTGAAGTGAACAAGTATCTCTAGCAAGAGATGCTATGTATCTTGAATATGGAATTCGGCTGTTTGCCCATTACCATGGGCAATGATTGCATTTCTGACTCCACCACACTTACCATAGATCGAAGGGTGATTTAAATTCTTTTGAAGTTTTAAATGCCACACAAAAAAAGTTGTTATTACCACTAGGAATATATATGTTCTGTGATTATATGTGGAATTCATACAGGTGTTCTGTGATTATACACTGCGTTCATACAAGTCTTTAGTGATTAAACCATTTATAAACATTTCACTTAAAAGTGAATCTACATGGAAATCATACATGTGTTCAGCGATTAAACCATTTATAAACATTTCACTTAAAATAAAGGCCTCAAGTTGTGTATGCCTTTACAATATCAATATGGTTAACATCACAGTTTACATCAGATAAGATCTCATCACTTTTAGTAATATAATGCTGTGTATCTGTTACCACAAGTGGCTCACCCTCATTTGTTTTTGTATAAATCTTCTATAATGATCAACACACAAATAATTAAGGGCATGTTCTTCATTTGCAGTAAAATTACAGAAAATACTCTTATGTATTTTATTTATTTGTGCTCTAATATTGTGTGTCAATTTAAATAGATTGCAAAACTGGGTTAAAGTAAATGGGCTTTTTTTAAAGTTAATTCACTACTTTGTCGCTCGTTCAGAGCACCCTGTGCTGCTACAGGTAGTAAACTACATTCCTGGTTGTGTGCCTAAAGACAGAGAAAAGCTTGCATTACAAGGAAGGACATTAGCCAAAATAAGCGGACTCCTTGGAAACAGCAGTCATATAGTCTTGCAGCCTCTCTCTTTCTCTTCTTGTCTCCTTGAATAGAGATGAATGAAAATTGAGTAGGTTCTACTCACAACATGGATGTACATGTGCATTTATGTTGTGTGCATAAGTGTGTTTTGAAGGGAACTTGCACAATAAATAAGCTACAGTGGTGTTGGGATTGCGGATATCATTTGATCACTTAAGTTAATCAATTTAATCTCTATTTAAATGAAAGGGCAATGTGTAGTGACCTATAATATACCATATCATCTATGTCAATAAAGACCGTAGACTTCATGCACTCTACTTATGCCAGGGTGAGTTTCTGCTGGACTGACAACTTCATCTTCCTGTCAGGGCAGGAGAGAAACTCATCAAGCACACAGTCAGTTTGAATGTTTGACTGGCAAGTTGCAAAATAACCCACGACTACTCCCAAATATAGGGAACTATGGTCTCTGACAGAAACTGAAGAAGAGAAGCAATGAGCTGACCTTGTTATTAGTGCTGAAAAAGGAAGAAATAGCACTACTCCTTTACAAACAGGCTCAAAGTCTCTCTCTTACTCCAACACTGTCAAGCAAAAAAAAAATCAGGCTGCCATACAGGAAGACCTAGCTCTACGTAATACATGAACTTATCAAGTCCTGTTACTATCATGATTTTCTGGTAGGCATGGAGGAGAGGATGACTGAAGATAATACTGGGAGTCCTACACCTCCACTTAATCTGAAAAACTAGAGTGCAGCAGCTAGGTTTGTACCTGCAACAAGTATATTATTCTGGTGACATCCTTTCCATTCTGTTTGTCAGGCTGTAATATCCAGGCGCTGGGCAGAACTTCACCACGGACCATGTCCTTCCCAGGACGTGGCATTGATTCATCATATACTGACTGCACTGCCAAGATGTACCGACTTTCCTGAAAAACATAAATACAATTAGGACAAATTTTGGCATCCATTTATCTTACTAAAGAAACAAAGAATTAGCAGTAAAATATTCCCTGCTATAAGACTTACTTTAAAACACTCCTCATGATATCTGCAGGTGAGTTCAGCTTTAGAACCATTTCGGAGTTTGTTCACAGTAGCCTAGACTCACTCAGTAAGCTTTGAAACACTGGTGTAGATCTCTGACTGGTAATATTGGATTTTCCTTGACAATACTGAAACTCCTTGATAGATGATACATTACTTTAGCTGAGCTGAAATACAGCATTTAAGAACTTCAGCTACAGGAGAAGTTAGGACTAGTGTTGCAGAACTTAGGGCTGTTTGTTGCACAAAACTTTTCCATATGGGTAACTGCACCTTTATGTGCCATAGTGCAAAGCTTTAACATAATAACCCAGTTTTTTTCCACGCATGAAATAGTTTGCTTACAATGAATGAGACTGGTCTGCTTTGAGGGAAATAAGCACAATGTTTAAGTGTTCATTATCCTTTTACACTCAAAACATTTAGTTATCTTGCTCATCTTCTTTCCCTTTTCATAATTCTTTTTTTTTCATTAAGCTGTGACTCATAAGGGCTTGGCCCTTCAGCAGTCAGGTGTTTTGTTAACAAGTGCAGTGCACCTGTGGCAAAACTAACTTGTAGATAGGCATGTAAAGTCATCATTTTGTTTGGAAGCATAACAGGACATTCAGAAGTTTTCCATGTGCCTTCTGCCCAAATTATAATGGCAGAGTCTGTGTTTTAAGCAGGGCCCACTTCTGCCCAGGTATCCTAACCATTCCTGGAGCCAATAAGGACCTCCTCTCTTCCACTCTAACAAACTAAGATCCTGCTGAAAATTTACTTAGACTGGCTGACAGTAACCATTAAATGACAAGGCTCAATCCTTAACCACATATCAGACCTCAGCAGTCTTGCTCACTGCCCAACTGATGTCAGTGCAGCAACTGCTGGTCCCTTCAGATCCACCAAAATCTGCCTAACTGATGCCACTTTCCTCCCCCATCCCACCAGCACTGGCTTGCCTGATGCTGGCTTACCCAGAAGTTGCCCAACGGGCACTGGTTTGACAGCTGCTCACCTCACAGTCATCTACCCTACTAGTAAAAGTGCTCTTCCTTAAACTCCGTTCCTTCTATAAAATTGAGTTACCCTGCTACTGCACTTTTGGGAGGCATAGTTAACGCAATCAAATTTTACAGTGCACAGTATGGTCTTTCCACTGTTCTGGTCAATTCTTGGCAAGCTCAAGCACCCTTGCCTCAAAAATCTTCTTTATCCTCCCCTTTGAGGTTTTTCGTACTCCACACCCAGTCAATTCCTAAACAACCTCCCTCCTTGTTTAAAGTACTGAAAAAAAGGGAAATCTCATAGAACAAAAAGAGGTGCAATTGCAGAGAGCTAAAGAGAAAGTAAAGAACTACTTGGATAATGTGCATAAGTTTAGAAAGATTGCTGTTAAGCAACTGCTTTTGATATGAACTCCAGAGCACAAAATCTTTTGGCACAATGGCTCAAGTAACAGAAAGTATAAAGAGTTGTTGCCAAGCTTAGGGAGCCTGTAACAAGAAAAATAACCAGAGATCATGTAGAGGTATTAGAAATATTTCAGAAATTTTATGAAAATCTGCGTAAAGCAGAGAAACATGGAAATCAAGAAAAAATACAAATGAAAATGTTTATGGAAGAATTAAATATGCCAAAGTTAGAGATAGATGCGGCTCAATTACTAATAGAATAAGAGAAGATGACATAAAATGGTGATGTATAACCAAATCTGTAGTAAAGTCCTCAGGAATAGATGGTATCCCAATGGAAGTTTGGAAGCTAGGATAGAAGAAAGTGATGAAGACCCGTAAGGCTTTGTTTAACAGTACTTTAAAAGGAGGGGAAGCACCAATATCCTGGAAGAAAGTGGTGATGGTTGTAATACTTAAAAATGGTAAAGACCCATCAGATCAAGCTTCATATAGGCCCTATTTTGATTATAAACCATGATTATAAAGTATTTATATGTATAATGGCAAGATTGATAGATATGGATCAATGTGGTTTTGTGGAGGGAAGGTAAACATTTGACAACATTAACAGAACAATGATGATCTACAAGGAAAGAAAATGTGAAGAAATACCACTGTTTTTGGTGGGTCCTGATGCAAAGAAAGCATTCAACAGAGTAAGATGGGAATTTATGAGTACGATAATGGAAGCATTTGCATTCCTTGATAAAATTATAAAGTTGATTAGGAGGATAGATGAGGGATCGGAGGTAAAGATTAAAATATAGGGGGGTCCTTTCTGATAAGTTTTATTTGAGCAGAGGAATCATGCAGGGGTGTCTTTGTTCCCCTTTGTTACTTGCATTGTTTTTAGAATTACTGGCAAAGAAAATAAGGGACTCAGAAATTCAAGGACATAATTTTGGTATGTTTGTCAAGAAAAGTTGGCTTTATTTGCTGATGATATTTTATACCTGATAAAATCAGAAAAGGACATTTCAGTGTTGTGGAACATACTGAGACAGTTTCAAGTCTTTTTGTGTTACAAAATTAATGAAGATAAAACAAAGGCAATAGCTGTAAACTATGTACCCACACACGGATTGGTTCAGCAATACCAATATTTATGGGGACATGATAAAATGAAGTACTTCATAATTCAGTATGGATTAAAAAGGATTCTGTTATGGCAGCTAAGGATATGTGGGAAGATACTAAAAAAATATAATACAAAAACTGAGAAACTGGAAGCTCTGTTTTATGCATATGAATTGCAAAACACAAGCAGTGAAAATGTTTTTAGTCTCTTTAGTTTTATACACAGGTCAGGCATACTTTTATCAACCACAGGAGAAGTTGTGGATAGCAAGTAATAAAGAGTTGAAGGATTTTATCTGGAAGGGGAGAGGGTAAGAATAGAATGTGATAAGTTGTTCCTTCCAATAGAACAAGGTAGTTAGGGATTACTTGATTTGAAGGGGTATTTTGGAGCTACACAGTTAAGGCTCTCCATACATAGCACAAGGAGAAACCTATAATTCAAAGTGGAAAGAGATGATGATGATGATGATGATGATGATGAAGAAATAGGAAGGAATCTCCAGAAAAAGGCGAGAAAGGGGTTTTGGATGCAGAACCTTAAGGAGAATAACAATAAACATACAGAATATTATATTTATAAAGCAGCAGAAATTATTCTAAGAACTAAGCCACCATAGGGATGGAGAAAGATTCTGCCAATAGGGATGTCTGCAATTAGGTGTACAGACAAAAGGAGGCTGAAATTTACTGGAGAAAACTGGAAAAGGAATCAAGGTATTAGAAGCAAATAATTAGAGAGGGGAAGGTAACAGAATGGCAAGAAGCCAAAAATTCATTTGGACTACAGGCTAGAGATTGCAGAGTATAAGCAAAGAGAAAGAAGTAGGGGGATCCGAAGTGAAAGACCAGCATTGGTAGAGTTTTTAGTAGAATCCAGAAGAAGTTGCTTTTATTAAAGGAATAATTAGTATGGCATATAAAATACTGCATGATAACTATTGAAATCAATCAGAGGAGGTTACAAAGGATTGGGACGAGAGACTGGATACGTTATTCACAAGGAAACAATGGGAGGATGTATGTATGGCTCCCAAATATGCAACAAAGTCTGAAGATTTAGGATCTTTGCTTGGAAGTCTTTGCATAAGTATCCTATACCCCAAGCAGACTCCAAAGAATTTTTCATCGGGTATATTGCAAATGTTGATAGTATGATGGGGAAGAAGGAGGTAACTGGAAACATATTCTTCAGGGGTATAATGAGTTACCACTCTACTCTATCAGATATACTGGGTGATCAAATTGGTGTAACTAAGGAAATGATTTTATTAGTTGTGATACAGAATCGGAACTGCCTAGACATAGTATGTCCTTGCTGAGTTTAATTCTGGTTTCTGCCAAAAAAAGCAATTACTAGAAAATGGAAATCAAAGTCTAAATCAACTATACTAGAAGTAGTTTATATAATAACAGAGACAAAACAACTAGAAGTAGGATCGTTAGAAAAGGGTAGGAGCAAATTACATAGAAATAAAGGGAATTGTGGGAACAATACATGCAAAATAATGTTTTGGAGGAGGACTGAGGTTTAAGGGGAGGCAGGAATTGAATTAGCTTTGTAATGTTTGACAATGACTGGACAGGTTATAAGTGATGTATAACTTTTGTGACTGAAAATATGTCAATATGGTTTGTTTTATTTGTATAAATGTGTGATTACCTATGTGACAATTTAATAAAAACATCTCGTTTAAAAAATCCTCTTCTTCTTGTACTTGATGACCAACTAAAAAGATCATCATAACTGAATCGCCTGTAGCTAAAAGGCCTATAAAAGGACCTGCAGAAAGCAAAACCTCGAGCCCCCCCCCCAGAAATATGAATCAATTTTAGAAGATATGGATGATGATGACTAGGCCTCCATTACTCCTTTCCAAATTTGGAGATGCTATCAAACTCATGTAGAAAATAGGAGTCCTTTCCTGTAAAGCTGACTTCAAAGGTTTGCAGGACTGTAGAGAAATATGATGCTTGCAAGTTTTATGCCTCCCCATCTACTCCACGTTATGAGGTTAACAAAGTTATATTTTGGTGATTAAAAGTAAATTCACTGTGAGTGGCATTCCATGAGTTTGGTAAAAAATTATGTCTGAAACAATAGCTGAAATAAGAGAAATGTGTGATGATGGTAATCGAAAAGAAAGTCAACCACTACAGATAATAAAAACTATTTGACTAAATGCCTATAAAATAAAAAAAATGTAAGACATGAAGAGTGGTTTGTGACATATAAATATATTATTTGAAGGAAATATAGAGAGACTGAAACTGCTTTAAGATGACAACACTGAGTTTTTGCATGCCCCAAATCTCATCAAGATGCCTCTACAGCAGCAGGTAGTCAAAGTATGAAACTTTGGGTGGTCAAATGGAATATATGCAGCAACTGCTGGCTATAATGGAGGATTGTGGTCTAATGATAAATGTGTGTCTGATATAAACATTTTGAGGAGGAGGAGGGAGGAGGAGGATTTATACTTACTTAATGGAACTTGTGAAAACCAAACTGGAGCACCGTGCTCAACTTTTACCTCCAGCATTAAGGGAAAAAAAAGTAATATGCTAGTTTTATTAACTTACAATTTCTCAAAAAATTTTCCAGTTTTAGGAGTAATGAAGCAGAATTTTAAGAAAATGTTACAGGTGTTCCTCCAAAACTGGGACAGTTTTGATACATGAGTAAAGTGCAGATTTTATGAAACTGTCAGTGGGAATCAAGAAGGCGTTTACTGTTACTTCCTGTTTCAGAAAGGTTGTATGATAGACCCAGGTAGATTTTGGTAAAATGTGTGTTTCATAGGTTCGAAGGAACAGTTACTGTGGCAGTTGTGGCAACTAGGAAGGACAGTTATGGCAACAGGTCAAATAATGCATGCTGATCATATTTATAGGAATGCAACTTTTCAGCTAAGGTTGCAGTTTATGGAAGCTAGCAGGGAGTGTAAGACATGCAGATTAAAAAAACAGGCTGGCCAAACTGTGCTGATAGTTTACTCAGCAGTGGGAGATTTGACATTTACAAATATTGAATAATCAATAGATAAACTAAAGGAGTAGTCATTCAGTTATTTTGAGAAGGTGATGAAGACTGAATACACTATATCTGTAAATCTGAGAGAGTCTCCCAGCCCACTCGAGATGGAAAAGAATGTGAGGAGCAACAGGAGTCAGATGGACAAGAAAAAGGGGTTTCATGCAATGCAGTGTGCCTCACCGGAGACAGTGCAAGAGATTTCAGTTAACTGTTTGAATATGTACTTTTATGATCAAAAGGATATTTAAGGTACTACATAAGTAGCTGGCAAAACTGTTTCACTATGATTACTACAAATATACGTAGTGAAGTTATTATTTTAATGTATACTATTACATGCACTAGCTGAAACTTGTTTAGTATAGCATTTACTAAAACTGTATGTTTACTTTTTTAATTTGTTTGCCACTTCAGCCAGCATTACGAATTACAGGGATTGTTGCTTTTCCTCCCCCTACCAACTACCCTGTAACTGATTGGCTTGTCCTTAGTCCATATCCACCAGCCTGGGCCATATTTGGTGGAACATTCAAACCATATTTGGAAGAGGAAGACAGCAAGGATTTTTTTTTCAGTACCCTACTTTTTACTCAAGGAGAGAAGTGTGTAATGATGTATACACACACCCATGAGTATTTCTGTCCATGACACTCTAAGGCACTAATGCTGCCCTCTATCTTCAACAAAGAGCAAAACAATGTCCCAAAACTCAAGCCTCACTCTCAAGATAGTTGGGCTGAATATTAGTTGCTCAGGCCTAGCTCCTACATCCAACACTACTGCTTCCTGGATCATTAGTCAATCTCAGGTTTGAAGCATCACAGGTAGATGTCACACATGGGCTAAGTGTGTATAATAATGAAATCTCAATTATGATAAATATGCTGTTTTTAAAGTATCTTATTGAATACTGAGTTACGGATAAGCATCCAGTGTGAGCCCATTTTTTTTTTTTTTTTTTAGATTAGGGGCAGATGGAAACTTGCTATGCTCCAGGACTACACTGTTCTGCTTTGAAATGGATAACTTGCTGATCACAGAATTTCATTATGGCACTAGTATTCATAAAAAGAGAATGAAACTTTAAGGTTTAAGGAGAAACTTGTCTTACTTGTATACATGTGGCCAACAATCAGCAATGATCCTTCCTATGGAAAATTTTAATGGGAGGTATAACCTTTGTTAATATTATGGATGCTGCTAAGAAGGTGACATGAATGCATTTTACAGTACAGTACTGTTAAATTGAAGAACAGTGAAAGATGAAATTATTTAAACAAGACTAAATGCATCTTCTTGTGTACAGTTGATAATTATTAGGAAAAATATAATAAGCACACACATATTTAAGAATTTTTGGGCTTGATAATGGAGCAAGGAGAAAATTGCTTCACTGAAGATGTGAAAGGAAATAAAATATGCGCAAACCAGTAGAAATGGATGCTTGGAAGCCAGCTCTGCTAATGTGTCAAATGTGAAGCTAAGAATGGAAAAGTAAGCTGCATTTTATTCTGATGGTCTTTCAAATTGTTATTGTAAATATATAGATAATAAATAGTTGGTATTTTAGGTTTCTGATTGTCAGACTAAGTCAAACAGGTGACAGCAGGGGTACAACACACTAGCAAGTAAGTATGATGTCAGGACAACAGATATATGGTTTGTGTATACTGTGCAAGATGTGCATGTGACATGTTCCCTTGCTCAGAATAATGTGCACTGAATATGGAGGTCACAAAAGAAAATGGCATGCACTTTGGTAAGAAGATAGCTAAAGGAAAGTTGAGAACATAACACAATTAAGGGATGAAGGTGCAACAGGGGTGATAAGGACAGGTTTGCAGCATTATATTCTACAGGAGCAATATGTCAAGCAAGTAGTGCCATTCTGTTTTTCGTCCATGGCTGTTGTTATTCGCAATATGTCAAGCGTGACTGAATTCTGACAGTGGGTTTAGAGGCAGTCAGATGGAAACACCTTTTAAAAGTAAGCGCCACAATATGAGAAATTTGCTAGGAGGAGTATGATAAATTAAAACACTGTAAGGATATGTAGAAAATATTTAATGGATCCATGCTGTTTCATTGATGTTTTGCAACACAGAACCACATACGGTCAAGACTAAATGATCCAAGTTACAGAACATTGAACCATTTGTGCTGAGATTGTGGTACAGTGGAAATCCGAGAATTTGAGCTTTCCACACTGTATTGTGATCTTGGAGTCTGTGTATATAATTATCAGGGGGTGTTAGGGGCACAGTGGGGCTTGACTGGTGCATAAATCCAGTTTTGGTTATTATTGTTGTTTTTGATATTCCATAACTTCAATCATATGGTCTTGACCATATGGGGTTTGATGTTTTGCAACGTCAATGAAACAACATGGATCCTTAACAGGAACATAAAAAAATAGGTGAACTGGAGATGAAACATGGGTTGAGATAGTCTAAGGGTTGGTAAACAATAAATTGAAAGCAACTGTTCAAGTTTAATAAATGTATTTTAATCAAGTTAAGCACTTTCTTCTGTCAGCAAATAAATACAGGAGTTCTTCACAACAGATAAAAAGATAAGACCCATCTGCTAAAAAAGGATGTAGATCAATATACATAAAACTCTACAATCAAAACATTTCAAGAACAAAACAATTTTTACAATAAATGTAGTATATTAAGTCAATAAATAAGAAATAAATCACTGTTGCCACCCCAAGTGTTGCTGCCACCTATATATAGTAATCTACATACTTTTTAACATTTTATACATTTCATATGGATTTGACTGATAAAAAAATTCTTTGCTTCTCAAAATACATTAGGTTTACTAAGAAGATTAAATTTAATATTTAGATTTTTATTTTATTTCCTTTATCGTGTATGAGGTATTTACTATGGGTTATATGTTGTTTATACAGTGCTATTTTTCTTTGTACTGCATCTGTTCTGAAGAAGTCCTGTGTTTATTTGCTGAAGGACAAAAAGCCCTTAACCTGAATAAATACTTTTATTAAACTTGAACAATTACTTTCAGTTTATTTGCTCACCCTATGAGTACCTCAACCTGCGGTTTATCTCCAGTGCAGCTATTCTTTATGTTCTTGGTTGGCTGGGGTGAACTGACACTTTTTCTGTGATTTTCATGGATCCTTAACAGCATTATGGGATAAGAGTGGAATAATGAGGCGATGGGATAGAGGATGATACTTCTAATTAATTGTCTTTGATAAGATGCATCAATTTATTCGTGTTTGAATGGGTTTAAGAGGTAACTGGTATAAATAAAATGAATAAATGAGGTTATTTAAATTTTTCAAGAGTGAATGTCCTGGAGGAAAGGAGCTAACATGATATCATGCTGTGTGATGCAATAGCACTGAACCAGGAAGAACAGAGTACCAAAATGAAAGTTTGTGATTTTTGCCGATGAGAAACGCATAGTTGTTGACTTAAAAGTCTTTTAAATGTTGAAAATTATTTATTTTTATTTATTAACATTTGAGTACTGGGTACGTCTTACTGGGTAGGAGCCCATTTTCGGCAATAATCCGATCGACCATCCACCGGCCAATCAAATGCATGCATACCCTAATAATCTGCTATAAGAAGTGACCTCAATGGTTGTAGTATCAAGACAGAGGACTTTAAATTTTTTTTCGTGGGAAGAGGGATTTGGGGAAAAAAATAGTTTATTTTTTAGGGGTTGAGCATGAGTTGCGAGTTATAAAGCCACATTGCAATTGCTGTTAAAGCAGGCGGAATACATTTTTGGAGGGTTTCCATGTTGTCAGATGTGCAAATGAATGTGGCGTCATCTGTGTACTGTATTAGGGAGGACTGTTGTGTGGATGTATGGAGGGTGTTGGTCAGAATGTTAAAGAGGAGGAGACCAAGGATCGAGCCATGTGGTACATCGGTGGAGAGGGTGGAGTGCCATTTTACTGACCGATTACTACTGGATAGGAAGCTTTTGAACCACATAAGGGAGGGGTGACAGAGACGAAATCAGGGCATTCAAAGTAGAAGTTTGCTATGACAAGCTGTGTTGAAGGTTTTAGACAAATCTAGAAATAAGAAGGAGAAGAGTTTGCCGTTATCTCTAGCTTTATTGACAATATAGGTTAGAAGTGCAGTGTTAGTACTATAGGAAGAACAGAAGCCATGTTGTATGGGGGACAGGAGTTCTTTCTGCAGCAGACAGTTTAGCAATTAAGTATTTTGGAGAGGGGGATAAGACTGCTATATGTCTAAAGTTTACTGTCTGTTGAATTTCCTCCTTTGCGCAGAGGGATATTGTATGACTTTTTCCATAGAGAGGTAATGTGGGATTCCTGGATTCATCTATTAATAAGTAATGAGACAGGGTAAGCAATGCTATCAGCTGCCATTTTAATGTACTCACTTGGAAGGTCATCAGCTGAAGTAGAACATGGTTAGAGCTTGTTTAAGACTAGTTTTATATAGATGTGAGCAGGGGATTGAAGGTGAAAGTGGATGTGGTGATATATGGCTGCTGGGCAGGATTAGGATTAGATGTTGGGGAATCCTTGGTTAGAAATGCCACACTACCTATGAAATAAGAGTTGAACTGTATTACAGTTTTGAGTGATGATTTACTGGGAGAGTGTTTATTGAATTTTTGCCCAGGATGCAAGATTTCTTCAGTGGCTGATCAGAATTTTTTGGGTTGTGTTTACTATTATTCACAAAATTATTATAGTATTTTTTTGTCTTCATTAATTTGCTTTCTAGTATGATTGTGAAGCATTCTAAAGTGTTCAAGATATTGTGGTGTTTAATATTTTTCCATTCTTTCTAAGTTTTATCTCCATCTTGCATTAACAGTCTTCTCTTCGGATAGTCAAATTGCATTATTTATTTTTAGTCTCTTCCTTCTGGGAAGTATAAAGCTATTTAGGATATTCAGTAAAGTTATACTGAAGTAAGACAGAGCATCATCTAAGGAGAGGATTTTTAGGAAGTTCCAGTTAACAGATGAAAGGTTAGTAATAAACATTTCTGGGTTAAACTTAGAGAGGTTGTGTGTTGTACAGAAATGCTGTTTAAGTGGATGTGTGAGATATCTGATTGTATAGACTGGGAGACAATCACTGAGACAGTCAGACATTGTACCTGAGGTGGTATATTTGTTAGGGTCCAATATTAGGAACAAGTCTAATTGGAAATTTGATGTCTTGCTATAATGTGCAAGTTTTTTACTAATTAGTTGTGTGAGAGCAAAACATTATAAAGCAATTACAATTCTGGTAACTCCATACTGGTACACACCAATATGATTTTGTATGTGTCAACCACTTCTGCAACCTGCAAACTGTGTTCTGCCTTCTGTGTCACAAGTGATCATTAATTCATGCCTACACAAGAACCCATCCAGATCACCTTTTTCTCAAGGTAATGGTTTAGTTGTTCTAGTTCTGTTAGTCACTATGTCTTAAGAAATCTCAGCTAGAGGGATTTCTTTGATTTGCAACTTCTAATAACTTTCTAGCCAGAAGACTTAATGGAATATCAGCTCTGTGGTGTACAGAAATAAAGTCCTGACTACAAACTCTGTGAACCAGGACTGATTAATAATCCAGACAATAGAGCAGCTGATGACAGCAGGCAGCAATGAGCAGCTGTTGCTGGCTCACCCATCTCACGGATAGGGGGTGCACAGATGGACTGACCCACTACTGCTGTCGTGACCACCACCAAAGACCAGGCACAACAGCAGAACTGACTGCTCACATTGAGCACAGGCGCACTTCAGGCACTGTGTGGCATTGCAGCCAAAAGATGGAGCATGCAACAAAGCTAGTTGTGTACTGGCTGCTTCCTTAATTTCTGACTAAAACCATGACCCTTGGAAGAAAAATAATGCAAGTGTAAATATACATACCACGTTTCAGACTGTAATATCTGGGAGTAACTTCCCCTGCTTTTACATGCAGCAATATCAGAGTTAGGAAATATCCAAGATAGCTACACACTGATCAACAGCATAACTTCAGCTCTCCCAGTGTGAAAACAGAAACTGAGAAAAAGGAATGCCACTGTAAATATTTTATGGTAAAATTCAATTACTGGCTAGTAACTATACTGCCTGGATGCCAACAAAGAAGAAATTTGGAAAACCTGAAAGAAAATCAACCAGAACAGGTGACTAGAAAATTAAAAAAGCTTCAGCTTTGGTTCAAGAAACAACTTCCAGTAATTCAGAGGAGAAAAAAATCAAAGGTATTCAGAAGTTATTAAAATAAATGAAACATTGAAGGAATATATCAATTCAAACAAAAGGCTAGAAAATATAGAATAAGCTTTAACTAGTCATTCAGATGAACTGATAAAACTGCAAAAAATCAGAAGTTGACATCAAGAAAAAGCTGACTGAATATGAGGTTTCTCAAGAAGAACTGTTTAAAAAACAGCATAGTTAGAAGACAGAGTGCACAGAAAAAGTGGAATGAATAGACTGTATTAATTTTATGAAAACCCCAAAAAGCAACTGGACTGAAAGGGCACATCAAGCGTATGCCCCAAACCTGGCCATGAGAAAGCAGCCAAGACCTACATTAGTAAAGATGTAATAATACCAGCAGAAAGAGTTGAACCTGACAAAATTGTGGCAGAAGGGCAAAGTATTATACATTGGAGACAGCAGAATGTATGTAGAAAATGATTACTCATTGTACAACAGGCAGAACAGAAGTAAATTTATCACAGTGATCAAGGAATGTGAAGAAGTGGGCATGAGATTCAAGATGCTGTATCCCTCTGTCTTCAAAGTGTTTTTTCCTCGGGGATTAAAGTAAATTTTTGATGCAGAACAGGCTAAGGAGGAATTAAAAAGTTTATCCCACAAAAGTGAGTCAGCAAACAGAAGGGGACACTGTTTCTCATTCTTCTTACGTTACAGATCATAGACAGACTTTGCCAGTGAAATCAGGAAAATGCTTGAGAAAGAGAAAAAAGCACATGTATTGACTAGATGAATCAGCAGTACCTTGAACTTGAACCAGAGTCTAGTTATGATTTATGGATAGTTACAGGGAGATCGGCAACTCTGAAATTAGTGAAAAAATGAAGACTATAAAAGCATCTTATCTCACTTGTGAAATATGGTTTTGCAAGAAAAAGTGGCTGAAAAACACTGGACTTTTGTGGACTTTGTTAAGCTTGTGGGTGGACCATAAAGCATATATCCCACTTTACATCATTAGGTTTAGGACACTAAAAGGGGGGAGCTAAATGTAACTAAAACCATTTTTGTTCTTATTAGTATTTGTACAAAACATTTTACGATATAAACTGCATATTGTATACAAATAAACAGTTTTATGTAGTGTGTTGTCAAAATATGGGGGCAGTCTTGTAAGTGTTAAAGATATTAAAGTAAACAAGTACTTTTTTAGTTGTAAGAAATCTAGATTTTACAGTATAACAAGAAAAAAAAAGCTGGACAGAAGCAAGTTTAGTGTCTATATGCTTTGATCTTGAGCTGTTGAGGTGGGGTGCAAAAGCACACTGGTTATATGTTGATTTAGGATAGTTTCGCTTTTTATTTTCCAAGTGTGAATGCCTAAATTACTACTTTGGCTTAAGCTGTAAACAGGTGTTTTTGAAAACATGCAGGATTTTAAAATGAGACAAAATTATGAAAGTCATGAAAATGCTAAGCTTCTTACAACTGCTAAGATACTGGCTTGTTTTCCACTGGTAAATGTTCAGTGGAATTGAGATGTATGCAGCTGAGGGCAACTATGCATTATTTTTTAATGAAATTTACAAAGACTCATTGCTGAATACATTTACATGGAGATAAGAAGTTTGTAGGTGCAAACAGTTAATATTTAGAATTTTGAGTGTTCTTTGCTAAGGGAAATGCAAAATTTAAAATGTCAGTGACAAGCAGTTTGGGGCCATTGTTCCCTTCTGGAGGCCTAAACGTCATGTATTGAAGAAGTACACAGTTTTGAATCTTTGTTGCAAGTTAATAGGGTATGGGAGTGTTCTGTATTTAGCTTTTTTTTAAGTCTGGAAAAATGTGTCAGAGGTTTAAATTAAGATGAGAAGAAACAACTGTACAAAAGATCAGCCTGCTAAACAGTACAATATGCATGTAACACAAAATCTGGAAATACACTTTCAAAAACATTGTCATGTTTAACATGTGGGGACAATAGCTTTTTATCACGATGGCTATGCTGTCCATATTATCCTGCAACATGAATAAGGTATAGATAAAAAAAGAAACAGTATTTTACTTTATTATGAACTGCATAGTGCAAACAGCAATGCTGCAGGAGACACATTTGGAAAGAAATGAGCATTTGAATTTGAGAAAAATAGGACTTCAGAAAGGATATTCAGCAGAACATCTGGGACAGAGAAAAAGGGGAGTAATACTAATTGTAAGAGGGATTCCAACAGTGACAGATAAGGATAAAAAGATAAAAATGGTAGAATTGTGGTAGGGGCTATTGACAAGGGAGGAGGATTACAATGGCATGAATTTATATTCCACCGAAAACTGCTATTATGGAGTTTAAGAACATTTTTGGAGAAATAATCAGCCTTCAGCAGGAAATATTTATGGGTGGGGACAGGAATATGATTTGCAATAGTGGGGAAGTATCAGAGAACCTAGAAGGGACAATATAACAAAAGAGGGTAGATTTCTTAACAAATTATGGAAATATTTGGTATGGAAGATGTGAATTCAATAGTAGGAACTCTGACAGAATTTAAATATTATACCTCAAGGTACAATAACTGGGCTAGACTAGACAGAAATTATATTTCACAGGAACATGTGCATTTTGTTGAACGCTTCAACACACATCCAATAACTATTACTGATCATGCACCAATAATGTTTAAGATAAAAATGCAGTGTAATAAAGTAAAAGTAAGACACTGGCACTTTCCCATCTACCTGTTAAAAGGAGAGGAATTTAAGGAATGGGCAGTGGAAATTATTCTTGAGTCATTAGGAAAGATAGAAATATCTTTAGAAGTTATAACTAGTGACTGGGATAAAATGAAAATAAGAGTTTTAAAAACAGGATCGAAATAAGAGAGAGAGATGATCAAGAACTAATAGAAATTACTTAGAGGGGTTGACAAGAGTTAACATATTGCAGAATAATGGGAATCTCACAGAAGAAGAGGAGGAAGAGCAAATGTAGAGTGCTAAAGAGAAAATAAGGGAGTATCTGGATAACATGCATGAGTTTAGAAAGACTGCAGTTAGGCAACTACTTTGTGATAACAACTGCAGAGTAAAAAAAACTTCTAGCACAATGACTTAGGCAGCAAAATGTTCAAACTTATGGAATCTATAACAAGAAAAATAACCAGAGCTCCTGTAGACATTTTATAGAGATTTCAGAAATTTTATGAAAATGTATATAAAACATTGGAAAGTGGAAATCAAGAAAAAGTACAAATGGAAATATTTACAGAAGATTTAATTACGTCAAGGTTAGAGGTAGGTGAGGCTCAACAACTACAGTTAAGATTGGAGGTGATGAGATAAAACAGTGATGTATAAGTAAATCCCTAGGAACAGATGATATTCCTGTGGAAGTCTGGAAGTTTGGAAATTAGGAGGGAAGAAAGTGATAGAGGTATGGAAGATTGTGTTTAACAGTATTTTAAAAGGAGGGGAAACACTAACATCTTGGAAGAAAGCTGTGGTGGCTGTGTTACCTAAAGATGGCAAAGACTCTTCAGATCAAGCTTCATATATGTACCCATTTCAATTTTAAACCACAATTATAAAGTGTTTATGTCTATACTAGCTAAAAGAATGACAAATGTGTTGCCAACCTTAACAGAACAATGATAATTTTGAGGGAAGCAGAATGTAAGAAAATACCTCTTTTGTTATTGGTGGGTCTTGATGCAGAGAAAGCATTTGACAAAGTAAGCTGTGATTTTATGAGTAGGGCACTGGAAAAATTTGCATTTTCTGATACAATAATAAGGTTAATTAGAATAATATAAGGTTAATTAGAATAATATAATGAAGGATTGGAGGCAAGAATTAAAGTAGGAGTGTTCCTGTCAGTTAAGCTGTGTTTGAATAGAGAAACCAGGCAGCAGTATCCTCTTTCCCCTTTATTTGCTTTATATTTAGAGCCACTGACAATGAAAATAAGGGACTCAGAAATACAAGGATATAATTGTTAATGTGATCAAGAAAAGTTGGCTTTATTTGCAGATATTATTTTATACTTGATAAATCCAGAAAAGGACATCTCAATGTTGTAGAATGTTTTGACTCTTTTCAGGATATAAAACTGATCAGAATAAAACATACACTATACCTGTAAATTATGTACCCACACACGAACTGGTTCAGCAATACCCATATTTATGGGAACATGATAAGACTGAAGTATTTAGGAGTATGGATTAAAAAAAGGATTCTGTTATGGCAGCTAAAGATATGTGAGAAGACATTACATAAAGGATGATACAAAAACTGAGAAACTGGAAACTAATTTATGGGTATGGATATTAAGATACAAGCAGTAAAAATGCTTTTAGTCCCTTTAGTCTTGTATAGCTCAGGCTAATTCTAAACAACTAATCCCCCTCCCCCCACGCAATCATTCCCAATTAGTCATTACTATGCCAACCTCAGATTCTGTATCCTACCATAGTACATCACCATATATCCACTCCCTCTTTTTCTGTTTCCTACCCTAGTATATTACCATATATTCATTCCCTAAATGACCATATTTTATACCAACTACCAGCACTAACAGCTTCTACTTATCCACAGTATCTTCTTTTTGCTCTTTTTAGCTTTCCAGCATCCACCATCACAATGAAAGCAACAAGGGACCCAAGGTAACTCTGCACTGATGCTCACTATATTTTGTAAAGCTGTACTGCTGTAATTGACAATTTCAGAAAGTAAGAACCCTGTGCCATTTTGATTATAAGTACTGAATTAAGATTCTCTGCTATGTAACTTACTATTTAATCACAATGTTTATTATATCTGTTTTTTATGAAACGTTTCATCTGTGTTTGATTTATATCTAACTCATTATCTATGTAATTGCTAATATGTGGAGCTTTTCTCCCCGGGCCTCATCTGAAAATGGTTTCCGCCCAGTCAGACTTTCCCAGTAAATAAAAGTAAAATAAATAACAAATAAATAAGGGCCGGGCATACTTTTATCAACCTGATAAATTATGGATAATAATAAAGAAATGAAGGAATTTATCTAGGAGGGAAAGAGGGCAAGAGTTAAGTGGGATACGTTAATCCTTCCAACAGAACAAGGAGGTTTAGGTTTAACTGATTTGAAGGGATATTTTAGAGCTACACAGTTAAAGCTCATATACATAACACATGCAGAAGGTGATAATTCAAAGTGCAAAAAAAAAACATGCCGAACTGTAGAACAGCTACTTTATTTAAAACACAAAGCTTTTGCGAACACCAAATCCCTTCTTCAGTGTATAAAAGAAATTGAATTGAATTCATATAAATAGCAGGTAAAGCAAGCCACATGTTAAAACCCTCCCAATCAATAGTCACAAATAATTAAACATAAATATACTTATAAAAGTACAACAGATCTATATCTTATTTTAAATTCATTTGTCTTATTTTTAAAACAGGCTTTAACGTGACCATTGTATTTAAGCCTGTAAAAGAATCAGCTTTCAAGCATATAATCCATTCATATTCCATTAATTCTAATTTAATATTCTGATCACCTCCCCTTATATTTTTGGTCAAGATTTACTACCCTAAACTTATATATATGGCTAGGGCCACAATCTATTACATGCTTAGCGAGTGGGTTTGTCAGTATTTTGCACCTAATATCTTATTGGTGTTCTATAATACGGTCTCTTAACCTTCTAGTAAACTTCCCTATATAAAAACAGGAACATACAGAACAAATTGTTAAATATACTATAAAAGTTGTATTACAGGTGGCTGAACATTTAAAGGAATATTTCTTTCTGGTTACTGGGTGTATAAATTCAGTATCAGAAATAATAAAGTTAAAACTAGAGCAGTTTAGGCATGGAAAAATGCCTTTCTTATTTATATATTCCTGATGGACAGTCTGTTTCATGTCCTTATAACATAATCGTTGTTTCAAGCTTTTACAATTTCTAAAGGCAAATTGAGGCTCATCACCTATAAACTTTCTAGTTTCAGGCATTGCCTGTAGAATGTCCCAGTTCTTAATAATTAACTTCATTACAGCATGTGATGCTCTACTGTAATTCATAACATATCTTAGCCTTGCATTTTCCCCTGCATAGCTTCTAGGTGCATCTCCTTCAAATTGGGAAAAATAAGCCTTAGCACTATGTTCCCTCTCACCAATCACTTCTCTTCTCATTTTATTTAATAAATCGTCATCATAACCTCTTAACTTAGAATCATAGAGCATGTATATCATCTGTTGGTTACATCTCTATATCCGTGTCGATCCTGCTCTCCCTTAAAAGTTGACTTTTAACAATGCCCCTAAAAGTATGACCAGGGTATGCTTTTTCGATGAAGGTACCTATTAGCCTAAGCATCTTTTTTATATATAGTAGTGTCTAACTTATTCTCATTCTTTATAATACATACATCTAAAAATTGTATTTGTTCTTTAGAACAGTTCACTTTAAACTGCAAAAATCCAGTAGTAGTATCTAAGTAGGAAACAAAGTCACGTAATTCGGGTCTATATTTCGAGATCAAAATCCCATTTCAGTGAACACCACAAGACCGACACGTATAGCACAAACTACGGTAACAGTGAACATTCAAAACCGCGAAACACGAAATGTCAAAGTGTCATGGTAGGCCGTCTGTGGTATAGCTCCGTAAGGTAAGTGTGCGATAGTTACGGACCTTAGGGTTAGGGTGCGGGTTAAGGTAAGTGCATAGATAGTAATGTATGTAAGGTTTAGTGTAGGCTTAGAAGCAGGGTTTGGTTAGTGTATGTATGTGTTTTATTTATTATGTTTGGGTATGTAGTATGTAGCGTGCAGTGGTGTTGGCAGACTATGATGGTTCAAGATTTGAAAATTCATGGTTTAGGGTTTTGGCGTATTTGCAGTTCGGGCTGTGTGTGTCGGTGTTGTGGTGTTCGATGATATGGGTTTTTGATTACATAATATAGACTCACGTAATTCTTGTTCATTCCCATTCCATATCATGTGACTTGCTTTACCTGCTATTTATGTGAATTCAATTCAATGTCTTTTATACATTGAAGAAGAGATTTGGTGTTCCTGAAAGCTTTGTGTTTTAAATAAAGTAGTGGTTCGACAGTTTGGCGCGTTTTATTTTGCATGTTGGATATCTGCTGCACTGGATTTACTGGTTGTGGATCTTGGAGTACTTTGATAATTCAAAGTGGAAAAGGATGGTGATGAAGCAAGGGAAAAGGTCAAGAAACAGAGTGTGGGATTTTGGATGCAGATACTTAAGAAGAATAACAACCAAATACAGATTATTATATTCATAAAGTTACAAAAAGTATTCTAAGAACTAAACCAATAAGAGAATGGAGAAAGGAGATTTTGCCAATGGGGGTACATAAAATAGGCAAGGGGGGGTTGGAAATTATTGGAAAAACCTGGCAAAGGAGCCAATATACTGTGGGCAAATAAGCAGAAAAAAATAATAGAGTGAGATGTGGTCAAGAAGATATTTGGATTGCAGGCTTGAAACTGATTTTACTACCAGGACTTGATCTCAAAGTACAGGCAAATAGAAAGGGATAGGAGGATTTTAAGTGAAAGACCTGCTCTGGTAGAGTTTTTAGTTGAATCTAGAACAGAAGCAGCTGTTAAAAAAGGGATAGTTAGTATGGCATATAAAATATTGCACTGATAACTATAACAATCAATCAGATGAGGTTAGAAAAGACTGGAAAGAGAGACTAAAAGCAATTTACAAAACAACGTAAGACATATGCATGGCTGCCAAGTATGCAGCTAAGTCCAGAGGTTTAGAATCTTTGCTTGTAAGTGTTTGCATATGTATTTTTATACCCCAAGCAGACTCAGGTAGACAGCAAATGTTGGGGGTGTGATGGAGAAGAAAGAGGTAATTGGGAGCACATGTTTTGGGAGTGTAATGAGTTAGGAGAGTTTAAAAATTCCCTGCAGAGAGCGTTATCAGAAATATTGGGTGAGCAAATGGCTGTAGTAAGGAAATGATTCTTTGGAGCTGGGATACAGGATCTGAATTGCCTAGATGTAATAAGGCTTTACCAAGTTTAATTCTGTTGGTTGCCAAAAGCAATAACTAGAAAATGGAAATCAACATCTACACCAACTGTATTTGAGGTACTGAATATTATAAAAGAGATAAAAAACTTGAAGAGGGAGCTTTAGAAAAGGGAAGGAGCAAACTACACAGAATTAAATGGAAATTGTGGGAGCGATACATGCATGATAATGTTCAAGAGGAAGAGGAGGAGTGAGGCATAAGGAAAGGCAGCAATTCAGCAATTTTCTGCAATGTTGGGCTGATGATAGTAGCAAAGAAATTACATGTGATGTATATTTTATTTAAATGGAAAAATGTTAAAATGATTTGTTTTCTTTTCTGTTAGCATATGTTTGCCTATGTCTTAAGTCACAAATTGATAAAGGTGTTTAAAAGAAAAAAAAAAAACCGTTTCAGAGTTAGTATGTACAACTACCGGGATTTGGATATTTATCCTCCACATCTGGGAGAGCATGGGGAAGCCCCTACTAAAATGCTGTGATAGACCTACAGGTGGTTTCAATATGTTTTCACTTCCCTGTTCCTCCCTGATATACCACTGTCTCTCCTGTTTATCCTCACATATATTCCATTTTCACTACGAAAGTCTATAGCTCCTTTCCCAGAAGCATTCCTTCACTGGGCAGGTCTGACTACTCAGGAAGGTGGTCTTACCGCCCAAATCATAACAGCCAGAAGGACTAAAGACACAGTGGTGAGCACGGGACTGGACGTGGGGAGCCTTCATGGTCAGAAACCATACCTTGGAAGGAACAACATGCAATGACATCACAGTCCACATGATGGACACATCCACCCACTAGGAAAACATCACTATATAGTCATTTCTAATTCTACATTTTTGTCTATGAGACTCCAGGTTTCCACAAGGGGATGCACAAGCAGCATTCCTTTCCTCACCCATCTGAAGAATAGAAGAGCTGGTCTTCAACCACTTCATTCAATTCTCTCCAGCCACCTCAATCAGCAGCTTGAGTCCATTCTCAAACTTGGGTTACAAGTTGCACATAAAGATGCCCTGAATCTGTGCCACAGGTCAAGAACCCACCATTCTCTTTTCTATGTTGCAGATGAAGTTAATATTTCATATTTGAGAAACTCAAAATTGCACGTTATGTACTTCAGATAGGGAACTTTGTGTACTCTTGTCCTTGTGGCATCGAAGTCAGATTGGCAAAGGCTTGCAGTTGGGACTGCAGAGGAAAATCTCTTCCTATTCCAGTGCTGTGTGGGGACTAAATAAAAAACAGATGTTTGGTAGCTCCTTGATCAAGGAACAATTTTTACTTTTACATCCTTTAGGTATGGGTGGCCAGTGGGGCAAGGGCATTTGCCTGCTATGCATGTTAACCCAAGTGGTGGTAGTGTGAGATCAAACCTCCCCCCATATGGCTGCCAGGATGATGACCTCTCCAGGTGTAGAAACAGAAGCTAATGCTCAACAGGCATGGAAGGAAAGCAACTTAAAAAGGAAGACAAAAATGACAGTCTGTTTTTTTATTAAACATATCTTACAAATAGTGCTTACTGAACCATTAAATGTTATTTATTTAAGCACAATAGCTTTTTTAGTGGTTAACATACTTTGTAATTGTTTTTGTTATTTTTTAGTGGTTTGAAGCATTGATGTATAGAGCAGAAGTGGCTTGGATTCACTCATGAATGTTTTTGTGTGAATTGTAGCTGATAAACTGTTCATTTGTAAGCCCTTGTCATGAGGACCAGCTTGAAGCAGCTTAATTAGAATCATAAGCACTTTTGTGTTGCTGCAGGAGTTCTAAAATTCTACGAACTGTTCAGATTACTTCTTCCTGCCTAAAATTAAATGTTGTGTCTTTCGGCTTTTCCCGATTAGGGTCGCCACATTTTGAATCATATGCTAAGATGTCAATAAATACAAGTTAGATAATAAGCAAAAGACAGTGAACTGCATTCTGAACCACTATCAGTTATTAAATAGTTCTGAATGTTTGCAGTACACCAAAAGGATAGTTTATATACTAGCCTACAGAATGACACTTCTGATTAAAAAAAATGGTACTTGCGTATTATCGCAACCAGATTTTCGCGCCAACAGCAGTTGCTTCCCGATCAGGAAATATGTTCGTTAATGTGGCTGAAATGGAATACAGCATGTTTTCTTTACTAAAACAGGTTTTCCGGATGGCTAGCAACACAAACTACAAAACATATTGTTGTTTCTTCGTGCTCTTTACTGGCAGCATGTCACTTCTTGCATGGCTGCACACTGAACATTCTTTGTCAGCCAATGCTGTCAAATAACGGCCATACATAGAGTTGGGAATCCTGGCTGGGAGTGTGGAAGTTAGCGTAAGCTGTTATGTTATGTCCTTACTGGGTACAAGTTAGTTTGTCCTAAATTTCAGAAGGTAAACAAGCTTGAAAATCTGATTCCTGCTGTGTGTGCTTCACAATTGGTTAGACTGCTGTCATACGGCAGAAAATAAAAACCCGTGACCTGAAAATGCTTGGTTTGACTGCTGTCGTACTTCAGAAAGGATTATTTTAAGTGTTAGAGTATAATTTTCAAAAGAAAAACACGGAGACCTGGAAATGTTTTTGGTAAATTGTTTAATTACTATATGTCACTACACTAAAAGTAAATAAGTACACAGATGTTCTTTCCAAATGTGAACTACAACATTGACATTTGCTGCCACAAGAGAAAAGGAATGTGCAGTAAGCATACTAGGATTTGGAAATGTAATACGAGATGATGTTGGTAAACGGCATACCTTAACTGAACCATTAATTTCTGAAATGGTACACTGACATTCCAACCTAAACTAAATGTTTTGTGAAAGAAAACATTGCCTGTGTGATTTTTTATGTATTATTGGTACAATTCACACATCGGGAAGCAACTGCTGTTGGCGCGAATATCTGGTTGCGATAATACGCAAGTACCAAAAAAATTTAAGATTGTGTTTCTCTGTTATTACCTCTGTTTAATGATAACAAAACTAAATATACACGAACAAGACTTTGGGATAATAAAAACACAACCAAACTGTAAATCACGTGTGTTGGCAGTTGGACAGACAACAATACAGTCCAAATTAAGGAAAAAGAATACAATTTATTAAGCTCTTTTGTTCACAAAAGTAGAAACTTCATCAGAATGACAGTTAAAACTCACTGAGTATTTAAATTAACCACAACTATTACTTAATTAAAACCAACCAATAGAATCTGCTTACATAATTCAAATAGTTAAAAAACCTTGGGGTCCATACTTATTTAAAGAAAACCATCCATTTAAAATGGCCCAAAATAGACTTTTAGACATTGTCTGTCCAACTGCCAACACACAGGATTTACAGTTTAACAAAACGTAATACCTCAGAACAATTTATTATGGAAAGTTTGAATTATAAAAGGGATGATATTTCAGATACTATTAGACATAACATTTAAGGAAAACATAGGAATGATTCTAACAGCAGTACTACATTAAAGGGTATCTCATCAAATATATAAGGGTAAACATAGATGTTCTATTATATGACACTACACTAGGATTTATAGCTTAAATATAAAACATAGGAATATAGTAATATTACAAGATACAGTATACAAACAGAAACAGAGATCAGAATAAGTAAATATGTATATAGTTAAAGAATATAAATATGTCTACAAGGGTGGGAGGCTGGCATAGTGGTTAAGGTGTTCACCTTATAGACACAAGGTGCAGGGTTTTATTTTCACATGTGTTAATTGGCTGAGCTTGGAATGGCCCACAAGGAGAGCTATCCTAGTACTAATTTATGAACTTATGATCCTATGAACAACTTTACACATCTGACCTACAAATTAATAAATATGAAAACAACTGGCGTCCTCCCTATAGTAAAGCAGGGAGATAATATGCGGTACATATAAAGATGATTGTAGAGTTATTCATTTGGTCAGCTTATAATACAGATTCTGAACACCTGTTTAACTTTTCTTTTTTATAATAACTCATTGACATGCTTTTTTAAGATGATGCATACTAAAAATATAAGACACATTAATATGAATCAGAAGCATGGACTAAGCTTTGTTAGTCTAATGGAGAGCTTGAAAGGTAGTTTATCTTTTTCAACAAACTAAGAATACATCCTTCCACGGAAGAGGTTTTTAGGGTTATATCATTAGGTAATTTTTTTTATTTGTTTCAAAAGTTTTCCCCATAGCTGAAGATTTCATATTATAAAATATAAATATATATTTAATAAGTTCTGTACAAAAATGCAATTTTATTATATCTGTGTTTTATTTTCTCTTATACAAATGTCTGATTTTAAATGCATATCTATTAATATTAATGGATTAAATAATTCAGTAAAGAGGGGGAGTCTGTTCAAATACTTGCAATTACATGGAGCTCAAATAGTATTTCTACAGAAAACACATTTACTTAATAAAGATGTAAATAAACTTTCATTACAGAATTATTTGGTTTTAGCAGGCTCTGGCTTTCAAGTTAAAAGAGGCACCCTCATTTTATGGAAGAACTCACCAGTAATGCCTAAAGTAAGAGAGACCTACATTGAAACAAATGGTATGTTACACATTGTTATAATTGAGTGGAACAGAAAACTATATACATTTGTGAACTTTATTGTATTCCAGGGGTTGGAGGTAAAGATGCAAAAAATTACTTACACACTATAGCTTATTACATGAAAAGGGGTCTATATCAGAATAGCGAAGAGGTGTTTAATCGAATGCCTCTTCGCCAACACAAACAGCGAATGCACTAAAGTGCGAATGCTCGGAACACCAATTTCTTTCCCTGGGAAAGAAATCGGTAGCACTAAACAGACACACACTTTCAAACATTACAATGTGGGGGGCTTTGCCCCCCACACCCCCCCCAACTTAATATACCAACTCCGAGATCGCACTAGAGTGTGGAAAGGGGCAAACACATAGGGAAGGCCAAGTGATTTCTTTCCCAGGGAAAGAAATCTCTGTTCTGAGCATTCGCGCTTTAGTGCGTTCGCTCTTTATGTGTCGAAGAAGAGGTGTTTGATTAAACGCCTCTTTGCTATTCTGATATAGACCCCATGAAAAGTTAAGTCATAATGGCTGGTGATTTTAATTGTACTTTATCAGACAAAGATTTCACTGCAGCTAGAAAGCTGAGAATCACATCTTTAGCCAAACACTTAACAAATGTTGTAAATCTAATGAATTTAAAGGATATATATGTGCTAAGGAAAACAAACTCACTTCAATTTACCCATTATTCATATAGATATGGAACACAAATAATGCTAAATTTTTTGTCTCAAACAATCTGTTATCACATATCAGAGAAGTTTAGTTTCATGTCCATCATCAGACCATAATGTTATATTCTTTAATATTATTTTAAAAACTGACAATCTAACACATCACAGGAGATTACTAGCATACATTATTAAAATAAAAGGATTCAGAGATTAGTATGTTAAAGAGATAAAAAAGTTACAAGCTGGTACATTAGTAAAACAAGAGAATGGGACAAAGAATTGAATACACTACAGGCCAAAATAGACACACTAAAGTTAAACCTAAAATCAAATGACATTATCAGTCAGTCTGAACTTAAAAACCTAAATACAAAACATGTTCAAATTCTAAATCATAAAGTTTCAATAAACCTGGTAAAAACTTAAACTTCAGGCATATTCAGTAAACCCTTTAAGCTTGCATAAACTTGTTTTTAGATCAAAGAAAACAAATAAACTAAATCATATCAAAGAAATTATAACACATATAAATAATAAAAAAGAAAGTAGAACACATATTAAAGGTATTCTTGAGTGCTTTAAAATACTTTATGAAAATATAAATAATACAAATACATAATGATGATACAGTTGAAACTTATCTAAGGGAAATATAAATAATAAATCAACAAGTGAACAAATAAAAAATTGACAGACCATTCAGTTTAACAGAAATAAAAGATCAAATTAAAAAGTTAAAAAATAACAAGGCTCTGGGCTTACATGGTCTTATACCAGAACTATTTAAAATACTACTGGGTGAGGTAGTTAAAATATTAGATAATGGCTACAGAGAAATAAAAACAACTGTTGAAGTCCCCAATCATGGAAATATCCCCTCATATCACCTATTTTAAAACAAGATAAGGATCTTACAAAGTGTTCATCATACAGACAGATCCATTTCACTTTTAAATGTGGACTATAAGAAGTTCATGTCCATTTTAGCTAACAGAATTAATCTACTTATACCTAAACTAATTAACAATGCTCAAACTGGGTTTATTTTAAACAGACAAATACAGGATAATATAATAAGAATACATACATTAACAGACTACCCAGATAAAAACAAAAAAGAACCTTCTATCATTAGTCTTGATTTATATAAGGCTTTTGACTCAGTTAATTGGTCGTACTTGTTTAAAACACTTAAAGCGTATAATTTCTCACCTGAGCTAATTGCATTAATTTCTAAATTATAACTGTTGTGTTTATGGTAAAATAAGTTATTTTCTTTCTAATTCCTTTAAATTACAAAAAGGCACAAAACAAGGCTGTCCATTATTAACTTTATTTCTTGCATTAGCTACAGAACCCTTTGCTAATAGTATTAGATCCAATAAGAACATTAATGGTAATAAAATAAAAGAAGATTTCAAACTAAAGATTCAACTCTTTGCTGATGATACGTTACAGAAAATTCATTAGCACATATAATTAATTCTATGAGTCAGTTTGAAGAAATCTTAAACTTAAGATTTAATCATAATAAACCAAGTACATTGCTAATTAGAAGAACAAAACACCCATTCACACAAGGAACAGTCCCTCAGGTTGAAGTAATCAGTAGCACATTCCAAAATAGCACAAGTAATATTAATCTTCTGCAAAAAATCCTCAAGATAAAAAAAGATGATGAAAGTGAACAATTCAAAGTTTATTTTCACTCAGACAAGCACTTTCGTTCCCCATTGGAAACTTCGTCATCTTGAGGATCTTGCTTCAACCTGAGGACTGTTCCACTTGTGACTGGGTGTTTTGTTCTTCTGGTTTGTCTTCAGTTTCTACAATATTATAGTTTAGTAGTACATTATTAATTAACAAACATTTAAAAATTTCATACAAAAATATTTGAACTTCAATTGGAACAGCGATCAAATGAAATACCTTGGTATAACCATTATGTCTAATAGTAAAGAAATGATACAAGCAAACTTTCAACAGGTTGTTGATAAAATTTTAAGTTTATTCACAAACTGGAACAAATTCATCTTTACCATGGAAGAATGGTTAATACTTATTAAGATGGCAATTCTCCCTAAAATATTGTGCATCCTACAATCTTAATACTATCTCCATTAAAAAAATGAAGAAGATAAATATTTACATATTTTTAGCATCCTAATAAACCAAGAGTTTCCTTTGATTGGCATAGAAAGGTTGGGATAATGTTGTAATAGGATTCCCTGATATTCAATTGTATGCGACTTAAGGAATTGTAAAAGTTACAGCATTGTGGATAAAGTCATTTTATGATTCATAATGGAACAAATACATCAAGAAATATTATTACTAAATAATAAATATATCACAATCAGTCATAAACGAATAGTACCTAATAGTTTTATCTGGTTATTAAAAGATTTTTTTGTGCAAATAGTATTACACACTCTTCTCGAATTCCCTATTTAAATAACATCACTGACTTTTTCCAAAAGTTCACATATTCTAACTATTGTATTAAAGACTTAATATTTTCTACATCTCCAATTGCATATACAAATGACTACTCGTAAACTCATAACTTCAACAAAATACTAGTATTGAAATAACGAAGCAATTTAATTTATTGGCATTGACTCTTAAATGGTACTGATACATATACATATACTGTTGAAAATTTAAGATCCAAATACAATCAAGATTTTGAGAATTAGTTAATTTTACAAATATTTAGAGACTTTGTGTAGACAGAGATAAATAAGATATTTAACCAAAAGAAGAAATTGTTCCCCAAATTATTGGAATTCTTAATAAATATCAATAACAGTGCAATAAAAATAAATTGTATTTGTCACAAATGTATACATTTTTAAGTTAGGTTTCACATATTTACACAATTCCTTTTGGAAATACTCATCAAAAATTAATAATGAATACTTATATGAAGAATACAAGAAAATATTAAACTCTACAGATAAAAAGTACAGTTGTGTACACTTACAATAAATGTAGACGTTCAAGTGCATTCACTGTTGCAGTCATCACTTGTGGGGTTATCCCTGCTGGGTAGCCCTCGGTTGGCCTGAATACCAGTCAAGCTTTTCCCCTGCACTGGCTGCTGTTGCCACTGGACTGAAGTCAAAGGTTCATAGGTTCACAGATTAGTATTAAAGCTAACTGCCCTTGTGAGCCATTTTAAGCCTAGCCAATTATCCCTTTTGAGACTCAAACCCTGCACCCTGTGTTTGTTAGGCAAACACCTTAACCATTAGGCCACCCTCCCACCCACAAATCAGGTCGCCAGTGGTATAAAGGAGAGCAGCCGACACCATTACATCAGTTTTTGTTGCCCTAACCTGTAGGAAATATTTTAGAGAGGCCCTGGTGGCCCAAGGCCACAAGAATGACAGTTAATCTCCAAAAAAGATAAGATTAAAGGGGGAAGGTAGGAGGGCAAATAGGACTGCAACAGTGAATACACTCGAACATCTACATTTATGGTAAGTGTACACAACTGTACGATGTTCTTCGTGTTTCACTGTTGTAGTCATCACTTGTGGGAGGATTCCCAAAACTGAGTTTGGGGAGGATGGAAGTATGAATTCCTAGGACTGAGCTAGCATGCCTTGCAGGACTGCAGAGGCAAAGCCTGCCCGAGCCCTGGAGAATAGACACAGGTGGTAGTGTTTGGTGAAGGTGTGGACAGAGTTCCAAGTGGCAGCTTCCAGGATGTCCCTGGTGGGTACTCCTCTAAGGAAGGCAGTGGAAGTAGAAGCTGCCCTAGTGGAATGTGTTCTGATAGATTTAGGAGGAGCTTTCCCATGAAATGTGTAGCAGAACTGTATGCAGTGAGATATCCATTTTGAAATGGTGTGCTTGGAGATAGGCTTCCCCTCTTTCCCCTGGAGCGAAGCCAACCAACAGTTGATCCATGTTCCTAATGGACTTTGTTCTGCCCAGGTAGTATCATAACTGTCTGTGCACATCCAGTGTGTGCAGAATTCTCTCCCCTTTATTCTGAGGGTTTGGAAAAAAGGTGGTGAGATGTATAGCCTGGTTTAGGGTCACATCTGATACTACCTTTGGCATGAAAGAGGGATTAGTCCTGAGAGACACCCTGTCTGCATGGAAGATAATGAAGGGTTCAGTGGCCATGAGTGCCTGGAAGTTCTGGCACCCTTCTAGCTGAAGTAATAGCCAAGATGAAGGCAGTCTTCCAGGAAAGGTGTTTTAGGCCTCCTGATGCAGCTGGTTCGAAGGGAGGCAAAGTCAGCTTTTCTAGGACATAGCTCAGGCCCCAGGCTGGAGTGGGTGCCCTTCTAGGGGACCTAATGTTAGATACACCACTGAGGAATTGCTTAATCAAACGGTGAGAGAAGAACAGGCTGTTCAGCATGAAAATGTGCTGAAATGGCTGTGGCGTGGATTTTAATGGAGGAAAAGGAGAGGCCCTTGTTAAATAGCTCTGCTAGGTAGTCCAGAATAAGTGGGAGGGACGGCTGAGAGCTGCTGTGACCTTTAAATAGGCACCAGGAGTTGAATCTTTTCCATTTCTCTGAGTAAGATGTCCTGGTGCTGGGCCTTCTGGCTTCTTTAATAATGTCTAGGACCTGCTTGCTCAACTGTGGGTTATCCCCGGTCCCTGGGGGATAAGCCATGCAGAAAATTTGAGAATGTGCAGGTTTGGGTGCAGAATCTCCCCTCTGGCTTGTTTCAGGATATCTGTAGTTAAAGGCAGGGGCCTGTAAGGCTCCTTGGTCAGGCTGAGCAGCAAGGGGTATCAATGTTGCCTGGGCCAATCTGGTGCAATAAGGATGGCTTTTGGTCCTGTCTGCCTTATTTTGAGCAGTACCCTTGGGAGTAAGGGCATGGGGGAACACATAAATGAAGAGATTGGTCCATTGGAATGAGAAAGCATCCACTTTCTAAGCCAAGGGGTGGAACTCCCTGGTGCAGAATTTGTGAAGCTGATTGTTGTGTTGTGAGGTGAAGAGGTCCACCTCTCTTGTCCCCCAGGCCTGGTTAATTTGGAGGAATGTCCCCTTTTGGAGTACCCACTCGTGGGAGTCCAAGTAGTTTCTGCTTAGATGATCTGCTAGGGTATTGTTTACTCCTGGGATGTACTGGGCTATCAGGTGTAGGCCCATGGAGGAGGCTGTCTGCCAGAGACTCATGGCTAATCGGCAGAGAGGGTAGGCGTGTGTCCCCCCGCTTGCTGATGTAGAACATAACTGTGGTATTGTCTGTTTTTAAGAGGAGGACTCCTGGTTTTAGGTGGTCTTGGAAGGATGTGATAGCCTTGTGAACTGCCATTATTTCCTTTAAGTTGATGTGCCAGTGAAGGTGCCTGATGTCCCAAGAGCCTTGGGTGCTTTGGGTGTCTAAATGAGTGCCCAAGCTAGGTCTGAGGTGTCTGTGGTGATAGTCTGGCCTTGAGGAAGGTAGGTGAAGGGAAGGCCCTTGTTCTGAGTGCATTCCTCTGCCCACCAAAGAAACTTGTTCCTTATGCATAGAATGAGGGGGAGAGTGGCATCCATAGATTGAGAGTATTGGCACCAAAGGTTCTTCAGGTACCACTGGAGTTTCCTCATGTGCAGCCTGGCCAGGGGAATCATGAGCATGCAGGATGACATGTAACTCACTGCTTGCAGAATTTTCCTTGCTGTGAGTTTTTTTTTCTGAGAGCTAGCTGGGAGAAGTAATTTGGCAGAAAGCATTGTTTTTCTGGTGAGTGAAAGGCAGTTTGGGAGGCTGTGTCCAGGAGTGTCCCCAAGAAGGTGATCTGCCTGGAAGGGTTTAGGTTTGATTTTTTCTTGTTGATAGTGAACCCTAGAGAGGTTAGGGTTGTTTGTACAAAGAGCAGGTCCTGTAGTAACTTCTCTTTGTTGTCTGCCTGGATTAGGCAGTCGTCCAGATAAGGGTAAATCTGGATGTTTTGCTGTCTGCAGAAGGCAACCACTGCGGCCATGCATTTTGTGAAGACCCTGGGAGCCATAGATAAGCCAAAGGGTAGCGCAGAGAACTGAAAGTGTTGTGAACCTGCTTTGAAGTGTAGGTATTTTCTGCAAAACTCCCTTATGGGTATATGAAGGTAGGTATCCTTTAGGTCTAGTGTGGCTAGCCATGCATTTTTTCCCCGCATTTGTAAACGTTTTTGAAGAGTTAAAATTTTGAATTTTGGGACCTCTAGGAAGTTGTTTAGAGTGGACAGGTCGAGGATGGGTCGCCAAGTGCCTTCTTTGCTTGGCATTAGGAACAGTCCGGAATAAAAAACTTTTCCTGCTTGCTCCTGTGGCACAGGCTCCACTGCCCCTTGAGCATGGAGTATGTGCACTTGTTTTAATGTTTCTGCCCACTGATTTGGAGGTAGATTTTAGTAACCTGTTGAAGTTGGAACTTGGAAGGTAAATTTGTACCCCTGAAAAATGATTTTTATTATCCACTGGCCCTTTGTTACAAATGGACAATTTTGTTTGTAAAGGGATAGCCTTCCTCCTAACCTCTGATGGGAGGGGCAGTGGGAGTCATTGCAAGTTCTTAGAGTAGGGGGTGGACATAGAACTCCTTGCTGTGGGAGTGGCAGAGGGCCACTGCTTAGTTCTTCACTGGCCTTGGTTTTGTGGTCTAACTGGTCTGTCCCTTTGAGGCCTCACTTCTCTATTGGGGGCTGGGAAAGACCAGTGCTTAGAGGGAAAGTTTCTGCTGAATCTGGGAGATTGAATTTGGAGGACGTATTTTACTGTTTGCATAGATTTAGCTTTATCCTCCATCTTTTTGATGACCTCCTCTGCTTTTGATCCAAACAAGTGGTCTTTATCCAGGGGGGCATCAAATAGTTTTGATTTTACATGATCAGGCAGTGGCTGTTCTTTTAGCCATGCATGCCTCCCAATGACTGAACCTTCCACAGCGGCCCTACTTGAAGCTTCTGGGGCATCGAATCCGCAGTGCAGGGAGTGGTTAGCTACTTGAGAAGTAGAGTGCAGAAGATCTGCTAACTCTTTGGAAGTATTAGTGTTAGGTAAAGTTGAAATTTTTTGTTTCATAAGTTCAAGGAGCGCTGTTGATATTTTAGCACATGGAACTGGCAGTTAAGAACTCTAATAGCGAAGGTTGTGGAGGTGTACACTTTCTTACCCCATCTGTCTAGAGCTCTAGAGTCACTGTCAGAGGGAATTGGGTTTTTTGATGAGCGAGCCTTGGCCCCTGTGTGATGACCTCTGGGTCTGTTGCAGGGTTTTTAAACAAGTACTTATGTGAATCAGGCACCCTGTAGCACCTGTGAAGTTTTCTAGGAGCTGGGGATAGGGCATCAGGGGTGAGGCTAGATTAATTGAAAACATCACCCACCAAGTCCAGAATAGGAGGGATGGCCAAGGGTCTGTGCTGAGGATGATCTAGAAACTCTCTTAGTCTTTTCTTAGACTGAAGGTAATCTTGGACTTCCCAGTGGAAATGCTCTCTAAGAGTGTGCAGGGTTTCCCCAAATTAAAGATCCTCGGGGGGGGGGCAGACGTAATAGATTCCTCTGCATCAGAATCCTCAAAGGAGGTGAGAGGTTGTTGTTCCTCATCTGAATCAAAGTAGTCTGAAAGTTCAGAATCTGGCTCTGTGTGAACTTCAGGGGAAGTATCCCTCTTTCTTTTAGAACGAGTGGTATGGCTAACCCTGATGAAAGTGATGAGGTCCTCCGCCATTTTAAGTAACTGTGTCTGAGGCGGAGGAGGAGTAAGGCGGTGACTAGAGACGGTTTTCTTTGGGGTGGTCTTGCTTTTAGACCTTGGTAAATCCATTTGTAGTTGGGATGCGGTAGTCGAAGGTGAAGACATTTTTTGCCTTGAATCGGTTGTGTGAATAATTTCCTCGAAAGCCGGTGCCTGCGTAGTAGCTCTAGACCCAACCAAAGTGGAGACAACTGAAGGATTGGATGATGAAGCATTCCCTGGTGGCATACCGGACTCCGAAAGGGTCTCTGTATATGAAGGAAATGAGTCAAGCATCAGGGGCTGCAAATGCGCCTCACTGAATTCCTGACAACTGATGACTTGCTTCTGGGACTGGTCATCTAAAGGCTTAAGTTTGTGTGGTCTGTCTCTTTCTTTATCTTTTCATTTTTTGGGAATATCCACAGACTGCTGACCGACGGATGCCATTTCATAATGTGAGGAACTACTATGGAAATGCCTGGCTACAAAATCAACTCTACGGCGAATAGTCCTAGAATTGAAAAGTGTGTAGAACTGACAACGGGGGACGTCGTGGTCTGGGCCTAGACAAATAATGCACAAAGTATGCAAGTCTTGGTGTGGTATTTGTTTTCCACAGCGGAGACAATTACTGACTTTTTTGGATATTAGTTAGTGCAAGAAAAAGGTCCCCAACAGGGTTCTTAGCTTTAGTCGTTTTCTGATTCAATTTCCACTCTGACAACAACCGAGTGCTTTTGCTTTGGGCTCCATGGCAAGAAAGACAGATGCAATGGCTCCGGCTGCTCTCCTTTATATCACTGATGACCTGACGTCAGTCCTGAGGTGACAGCAGCCCGCGGAGGGGAAAAGCCTAACTGGTATTTGGGCTGACCGAAGGCTACCCAGCAGGGATAACTCCGCAAGTGATGACTGCAACAGTGAAACATGAAAAACATCTACATCTTCATTATACTGGAAAATTTTCACGTGGAAATTTTTACACAGAGCTTTTGTCATTCCTAACAAAATTACAATTATGTATAAACCAAACAGAATTAAATGCTGGAGATGTGATGCTGAAATAATAGCTGATTGGATGTATGCATATGAATGTGAAGTCATCTCTCCTTTTGGAAAGAAATTATTAACTTTATTCAAGCTCTATTAACTTTATTCAAGCTCTATGACAGGTAGATGTAATACTTCTAAATCTTTAGTTTTATTTAATGCTCTGATTCCTGAGATAATTCCAAAAACCCAAGTGCCTCTTCTTTAGTTGATTCTTGCTATAGCCAGGAAAGTAATTACTAAAAATTGGAAAACTAAAGTTATCCCCCTTCTGTGTTGAATTTATTAGTATAGCAAAAACTGTTTGCAGCAGTGAATTGCATACTATAAAGATAAGAACTTCTAATTATTACACATTCATATAAATCTTGGCATAAACTTAAGGACTTGCTTGAAAATATTAATTATTGTTGATACATATCCTTGATGTACTGATCAGCTGTGGACACATGTAAGTAGTTATTTGTTTGTTTTATAACTAATTTGTGTATTTATTGTTTTAAAAACAAATAAAAAAAAATTAAAAAAGAAAAAAAAAATCCCAAAACATCTTCAATACCTCTACAGATTTTCTGGTTAGCTTTATTGTCACAGTCTCCCTAACTTTGGCAACAATACTTTTCCATTGTTTTCCAAGTCATTATGCAAAGAGTTTTTGTGCTCTGGAGTTGTTATGAAAATAACAGCAAACTTTCTAAAACACATGCATACTGCCAAATATTCTTATTTTTAAACCCAAAAGGAAGGCACTGGTAAAGCAAGCTGGATATCAGTCAAGAAAAAATTATTGTTGACACCAAAGCACACTGACAAAAAAGATAAATCCACACAAACGCTTTAACTTTCACTGCGTTTTCGTCTTATAACTTCATCAGATGAGCGTACCAACAGTTAAATCCTTGATTATATACAATGTTTAAAAACCCAAAAGCCAATCAAATGAACTGAGTGATTAAAAATCACAACAATAAAAGGAACAGTGCATTTCTATATAGTCACATAAAATCACTGTTAGTCAAAAAGAAGAGTTTAAAAACCTTAAAAACCACAAAACATAGACATCTGAACATGTTAACACATCAAAATAAATACATACATCTATAAAAATACATTAAATAATCCTTCAAAGCCCCCGGGCCAGTGGACAATACGGCCCAAAATGCAGAATCCTTTACAAACGCATTCTATGGACATCTACAGGAATGTATGAAGCATGCTATCCCAAATAAAACCAAGACTCACTCCTCCAAAGGCAGGAGACCTGTCTGGTGGACCCTGGCCATAAATAAGCTATACAACAGAAGGAGAAAGCTACTACATGACCGAGCAAATTCCCAAAAAGGGAAGGCGTCACTGATCAGTACTAGCAAGAAACTACGATCCCTCATAAAATCTTCTAAGGTCAGCTTTGAAAGAAAAATTGCACAAGACACTAAAGATAATCACAAGGCCTTCTTTAGTTATGTCAAACCTGGAAGACAACTCCCAGATATGCTCTGAGTTAGTGCAAAATGACAAAAAATTCACTGAACCCACACACCATTGTCAACATCCTGGCAGAAAGGTTCAGTGCAAACTCCCCCCCCTTCCCCCCAAAAAGAGCAAATGTCTATCCCAACAGAGTGTAGCCTTCCTGAGATCACAGATGCACAGGTGAGAGCTGCCCTCTCCAAAGCTAAAAACACAGCATCAATGGGACCAGACGGTGTCCCGGGCTGCATCTTACACGAGCTCCAAGAAGAACTAAACCCTCATATAAAGTCACTGTTCAATCTCAGCTTTACTACAGGATATGTTCCCAAGGAATGGCGTACAGCAACAGTGGTCCCACTCCACAAAGGTGGTGCCACAACAGACCCCGGAAACTATCACCCTATAAGCCTGACTAGCCTGGTCTGCAAAGCTATGGAACGTATCATCATGGAAATCATGAACAAAGACATTGGGAACCTCCAGACACTGGATCCTACCCAATTCGGCTTCGTTAAGGGCAGAACTTGCCTCTTGAACCTGGTCGACTTCTTTGAAACAGTTACCAAAGCCATAGATGAAGGGAAGGTAGTCCACACAGCCTACCTGGACCTTGCAAAGGCCTTTGACACAATACCCCACTAGAGCATCATAAATAAGCTCACCAGCTTAAATATCAACCCCTATGTCACAAGATGGGTTGCAAACTGGCTCAGGGATAGAACCCACATGGTCAGAATAGCAGGTACTATGTCAGACTCTAAACCAGTTACAAGTGGTGTCCCACAAGGCTCAGTCCTGGGACCTCTCTTGTTCGGTATATATTTCTCCGAGGTACAGGCTAACACGGGTGGACTTTGGCTGACCAAGTTCGCAGATGACTGCAAACTGGGTGCTATAATCGACTCTCTGACTGACACAAGCATCCCCCAAAAGGGTCTCTCAGAGACAGATAACTGGTGCCAGAGCCATGGCCTAAAGCTAAATGCCAAACAGTGCATAGTCATCCCTTTTGGAAAAAAGTGCCCACAAATTACCACATAGGTGGTAATCCATTAAGTACGGAAGAAGTAATTAGGAACTTGGGGACCCAAGTAGATAGCAATCTCTCCTTTGACAATTACGTTGCCAAAGTGGTTAGAAAGACCTTCTATATAGCCCACCTTATATTGAAAGGGTTCACATCTAGATCAAGAGAGGTCATTGTGCCCCTCTACTCATCACTTTTATCAGGCCCATAATTGAGTACAATGCCCTGTTTGGGATGTACCTTACCCGACACCTTCAGCAACTGGAAAGACCCCAAAAGTATCTCACCAAGAGGATCAAGGGATTCAAACAGATGCCCTATGCAGTTCGGCTAAAGAAACTCCAGCTCTACTCAGTTGCATACCGCCTACTCAGAGGCGATCTGTGTCTGACATATAAAGCCATGTCCAACCCAGAATTAATGGACATGCTTCACCTCAGGAAATCTAAATCCCTTAGAGCTACACGCTCCAGGGACCTGAACCTCAGCGCAGAAATAAATAGGACATGCTGGAGGGACAGATTCATATCCCAGAGGCTCCCCTCACTCTGGAACAAAATCCCAATCCATGTCAGGCAGAGCCCCTCACTGACCCTTTTCAAGAGAAATCTTGACGAATGGATGGGAGATCGTAAGTTTACCCCTGGGATCTCTTCTGTGTTGCTGCTTGACAGAGGTACAGTAAAAAAAACCTTAAAAGGGCTACCTTCTGTGACCTACTATACAAAGGCACAGACAACTAATCTAAAAGGGTGGAGAAAGCCAAACATACTCTGGCTAGGCTTATAAATGCCCTAGGGCAGATAGCCTAGTATCAACCTATGAACCATATACAAATGCAATGTGTTTGTGTTAAAACCTATCTAATATCACCTTCTACTGACCAAAGTTGTGAATTACAACTTGACAGATCTCAATTTTAACACAGGCTTCAAAGATACATTTTAATTCAAACCAGGGTATGCATTTGATTCTAAAATTAATTGCCAATATAGTTCCCTATATTCAAAACGGGTTTCTCATGGGCCACCCCAAGGATCTATAGGTAACACTTCTATAGCATAAAAACCACAATTGGCATTAATACAAGTTTGTGTCTGTACAATGCATTAATATTTTTCTTTCTGATGTCGTACATATATATGTTCATAAACCCACATTTTAAAATTTCTCTCAGTTTTTCCTACATAAAATGCATCTCATTGATCGTATAAAGCTAAATAAACAATGTCATTTGTACTGCAATCTGCATACCCCCTGGTTTTAATAAATTTATTCCTACATTTTAAGTGTCATTTCCCCTACCTTTATGTAGGGACACTGGGCAAAGTTGCCACACGTATATGTGCCTCTCTTTCTAGAATCTGTACCTTTATATCTAGCTGCACCACTTTCCAAGACTGACGTTATATTCTGACCCTTCTTACAAATGCAATTAAAGGGGTTCTCAAATATGTTGTTTAAATCAAAAATACTGACAAACTTTTTCCATCCATCTTGTATGATGTCCTTAACAAGTTTAGCCTCTCCATTATACGTAATAATCAATGCCTTATTGTAAGTCATGTCTCCATCATTCTTTTTCAGGCCAGTGTCTACAACACCTTTTCCCAATATAGGGGCAAACCTTGTGCTCTTGGTCTCCACAACTTCATGAAGTATCTCATGTAAAAGAGTATCTGGGTACCCCCTAGCTTTGAAAAGTTTTATGAAATATATAAATTATTTTTGTAATCTTCAGTATCAGAAATCATCCTATTAAGGCGTACAAATTGTCCCTTCACCACACTCTGATTTTTGGTAAAATGGATGTGCACTACCATAATGTAGGTACGAATTCGAAAAAGTGTCCTTTCTCTATATATTAGATTTGAAATGTTCCCCAGCTTTTGAAATCTTAACATCCAAGTAATTCATTTCATTGTAGGTTATTTCAAATGTAAACTTAAGAAATTCTGTGCTATTAGTTAAATAATCTAAAAACTCTAAAAACTTCTCCTCAGAACCAATCCAAAAAAGGCAAATGTCATCCAGAAAATGGGCATAAAAATTCCAATATTGTGGTTCTGAAGAATAATTTTATTTTGAAAGTGAATATTTCAGGCAGTTGAGGGGGTAGCAATGGGGGCACATTGTGCACCAACATATGCAAACATAATTTTATCATGTTGGGAGAATAAGTTTGTTTTTAACTGCGAATAGTGTGGTGAAGGGACAATTTGTATGCCTTAGTAGGATGATTTCTGATACTGAAGATTACAAAAAAGAATGTATATATTTAATAAAACTTTTTAAAGCTAGGGGGTACCCAGATACTCTTTTAGATGAGATACTTCATGAAGTTGCAGAGGCCAGGAGCACAAGGTTTGCTCCTATATTGGGAAAAGGTGTTGTAGACACTGGCCTGAAAAAGAATGATGGAGACCTGACTTACAATAAGGCATTGATTACTATGTATGATGGAGAGGCTAAACTTGTTAAGGACATCATACAAGATGGATGAAAAAAGTTTGCCGGTATTTTGATTTAAACAACATATTTGAGAACCACTTTAAGTGCATTTATAAGAAGGGTCAGAATATAAAGTCAGTCTTGGAAGGTGGTGCAGCTAGATATAAAGGTACAGATTCTAGAAAGAGAGGCACATATAAGTGTGGCAGCTGTGCCCAGTGTCCCTACATAAAGGCAGGGGAAATGACACACTTAAAATGTAGGAATAAATTTATTAAAACCAGGGGGTATGTGGATTGCAGTACAAATTACATTGTTTATTTAGCTTTATACAATCAATGAGATGCATTTTATGTAGGAAAAACTGAGAGAAAATTTAAAATGCGGGTTTATGAACATATGTACGACATCCAAAAGAAAAATATTAATACATTGTACAGACACAAACTTCTATTAATGCCAGTTTTGGTTTTTATGCTATAGAAGTGTTACCTGTAGATCCTTGGGGTGGCCCTTGAGAAACCCGTTATGAATATAGGGAACTATATTGGCAATTAATTTTAGAATCAAATGCATACCCTGGTTTGAATGAAAAAAAGAAGTTATGTCTTACCATAACATTCCATCTGAGTTGTTGATCTTCTTCCAGTCATCACTGATGGGTTTGGTTCCGAGCCCTCGGAACCGAGTCGGCCTTTTACCAAGCTTGCGTGCACCAAAAACTCTCAAGCTAAGCTACTACCCACAATGCCCTTTGCTCAATTACCTCAGATCGAGTTTGCATGCAACATATAGAGAAAGAATAAGTCAGAGGCCATCTCTGTGCAGAACCACTAATACACCACAAAAACCCAGTAGATCCGCCAGCAACCTTAGGAGGGGGTCAGTGGGAGGGTGTGATGACTGGAAGATGATCAATAACTCAGATGGAATGTTATGGTAAGACATAACTTCTTTATATGAAGTTGTTAATCTTCTTCCTATTCATCACTGATGGGACCAAGTCCCCCAGCTACTTGGAGAACCTGGGTGGCCCTTATGGAAGAACATACCTGAGAACCATTGAACCAAAGGCCGCTCTTCCCCTGGAGATCAGATCCAATTTGTAATGCTTGATAAAAGTTTGGGGCTTAGCCCAAATGGCCGCTGCACAAATTTCATCCATGGAGGCCCTAGATTGGAAGGCAACAGATGCTGCAATAGCCCTAGTTGAGTGAGCTTTGATTTGGCCAGGCTTAGATCCCTCCATAAGTGAACATGTGAAGGCAATGCAATCCCTGAGCCATTTAGACAAAGTAACCTTTCATACTGCACCTCCCATTCTAGGGTCCGCAAAGGAAACGAAAAGCTGGTCTGACTTGCGAAATGATTTAGTTTTGTCCAGATAAAAGCGCAATTGTCTATGAACATCCAGGGAATGTAGGCAGCATTCTACCTTGTTAGAGTAATTTGGGAAAAACTCTGGGAGTATGATGGACTGGTTAAATGAAAAGTCAGAAACCACTTTGGGGAGAAAAGATGGGTTAGTTCGAAGTGATACTCTGTCCTTATGAAAGATCAGATAAGGGCTCTTGATACTTAATGCTTGTAATTCAGAAATTCATCTTGCTGACGTTATAGTCACCAGGAATAAGGACTTCCATGATAAGAATTTTAGATCACAGGTGGCAGCCGGCTCAAACGGGGGCAGGGAGAGAGCCTGCAGAACCCAGGACAAATTCCATGCCTCCACCGGCTGTCTGATGGGAGGCCTGCTGTGAAAAATACCCTCAAGGAAGGTCTTGCAAAGATGAGAGGAGATAAGTGGTACTCCTTCAGTCCCATTATGGAAGTTGGAAATAGCTGCTAGATGGACTTGAATGGCAGAGGCCGAGGCCCCTTTGTCGAACAGCTCAGCCAAACAATGAAGAATAGTGGCTACGGGGGCTGAGAATGGGTCTAGCTCCTGATTACGTGACCAAATAGAGAATCTTTTCCATTTATCCCTGTAAAGCTTTCTGGTGGATGGTTTATGAGAAGCCAAAATGATATCTTGTACAGGTGAAGAGAGGGTTTCCCGCCTGGCAACTAATGGAAGTGGAGAAATGAAGCTGTCAGCTTGAGGGTGGACAGATTCAGGGGAATCAGCCCTTGTGGGTGAGAAATTAGGTCCTGACGAGTGTCTAGGATCCAAGGAGGTTGAAACAGATGAGGTCAAAGGAGGGGAACCCACACTTGATGAGGCCAGAACGGAGAGATGAGGATCACTCTGCTTCTCAACCAAATAGCCTTCCGTAGAACAAGGGGAATCAGAGGAATCGGAGGGCAAGCATAAAGAAGACCCATGGGCCAATCATGGACTAGAGTGTCTCTCAGTGACTCCCCAAAAGGGGGAAAGAGGGCAAAGTAGCTGCTGCATTTTGTATTTGAAGGGGAGGCGAAAAGGTCGCAGCATGGCTGGCCCCAGCGGCTGAAAATTTCTGTCACCACACTCGGATTGAGAGACCACTCGTAAGGATGAAGGATGCATCTGCTCAGTCTGTCCACAATTGGGCATATGTGTTGCAATCAGGAAGCGGTTGGAAGCTATTGCCCACTACCAGATTCTCATGGCCTCGCGACCAAGGGGATAAGACTTGGTCCCTCCCTGTTTGTTTATGTACCAGACCACGGACATGTTGTCCGACTGGACAGCAATCATTCCGGATGGAAGAAGCGGATGAAAAGCTTGCAATGCCAACAGCACCGCTCTTAACTCCAGGACATTGATATGCAAATTGACCTCTACCTCGGACCATGTGTCTTGGACTGACTTTCCCTGGAAGTGGCCCCCCACCCCATCAGGATAGCATCCGTGGTCACAGTGGCACTGGGCTGTTGAACCTGGAAGGGATGACACCAAAGATTTTTGTCTGCAATCATCCACCAGAGGAAATCTTGTTTGCAAATGTTGGTGATGAGAATCTTTGAGCTCAGGGGGTGGAGGTTGGGTATCCACTGGGCCTGAAGGAGCCATTGTAGTAATCTCTTGTGTAGTCTGGCTAAGTGGACTATGGGGATGGCTGCAGCCATAGATCCCAAGGTTTGAAGAATCTCCCTTGCAGACACCTTGCTTTGACAAAGTATCACCTGAACTTGTGCCCTGAGTCTCTGAAGCCTGTGGAGAGGGAGTGAAATTAGGCTTGACTGAGTGTTGAATACTGCCCATATGAATTCCAGTTGTGATGATTGAAGGTTTGATTTCTCCCAGTGTATGGTGATGCCTAATGACTCCGCTAGTGCCAATGTGTAGTGGAGGGCCCTGACCAGAAGATGGTTGGTGGGGGCGGAGAGAAGCCAATCACCTAGATATGGAAACACCTGGAATCCCTGAAGTCTCACATGAGCTGTTACCACTGCAAGACATTTTGTGAATACTCTGGGGGCCGTTGAGAGACCGAAAGGCAGGGCTCTGAATTGATAGTGATTGGCTCCCAACTGGAAGTGAAGGAGGCTCCTGGAGCACTTGTCCATCTTGATATGGTAATACGCATCCTGGAGATCTAATGAGCACATCCACAGACCCTCCCGCCCGCAGAAAGGGGAGGATGGATTGAATTGTGACCATGCAGAACTTGGTCTGAACTACTGATTTGTTTAGTTGGCTGAGATCCAGAATGGGCCTCCAGTCTCCTGTTTTCTTTGGCACCAAAAAGAATCTTGAGTAGAACCCTGATCCACATTGATCTGAGGGGACCTGTTGGATGGCTCGTTTTTGAAATAGCTTTCGTATTTCAGAAGCTGCCTCCTCCCTTTGACTGGGTGGAACATCGGGAAAGGATTTCGGAGGTCGTGGATAGGATATTAGTGGAATATGGTAGCCTCTGGTAATGATTCTCTGCACCCACTGATTGTTCGTAATGGATAGCCAGGCAGCTTGGTGCAGAGAGAAACGCTCCCCTGACTGCTTCTAGAGGAAAGCAATTAGACAGCGCCTCAGGAGCACTGATATGGGCTACCTGAGAAGGAATCTCTGGAGCCCTGGTTTCGGGGACCCCCTCTGCCCCGAAAGTTTAACCAACTCATTGGCGGGGGGGGGGGGGGTCACCCAAGAAATAGTGGGCCAAGAGTGAAAGGCCTGCAGGAATATGGATTCCTCTGAGGAAGGGGTTAAGGATTTCCAGTCACCCCTCTGTTTTAAGATTTCCATGATGTCCCCGAAGGAGACATCGTCAGGGGGTGACTGTGGGGATCCTTCCACATCATCGTAGTCCATATCCTCTGTGAGGGACTCCTCCGGGGAGTCTGTGTTTCCTCTTACACCCCCGTTTCTGAGGGGGTTTTTCGGTGAGAACATCCGAAGAAGACTTGGAAAGTGAAATGCCCTGGGTCTTCTGGGCCTTGCGCTCTTGGAGTCCTGGGGGGGGGGTTGCCTTTGACAGCTGCGGCTCAGAGGGAACTGGAGGAATAACCAACTGTGGAGGATTGCTAGCAGAAAGCGCCCTCTCCATCACCCGGAAAGTGGGCCCGCCCGAAGAGGAATGGGAGCCCGGAACCAAAGAAGACAAAAATCGGAACCAGGGTCACACCCCGCTCCAGACAATCCGCCCCCGGGGATGGAGCCTCAATCAAGCTTGGAGCGGTAGTCACCCTCTCATCCAAAGTCGGGGCCGACACAACTGTCGGAACAGACATCGGAACTGGGGACTCCACCCCCCCCAAGCATGAGATTGAGGAAGGGTGGGCTCCGACTGAACCAGAACCCAAAGGGATCTCGGAGCTTCAGACATAGTTGCTGTCAGCGCAGAGGAAGGAATTCCTCTAGTAAAAGTTGGATAGATAAGCCTTGGAACCGAGGGGTCCAAGGGAGGAGAGTAAGTAGGGGTTGCTGGAGAAACAGACCCAAAGCCAGTTGTGGGATAGGATATAGGCGGATTCCCCTAGCAGTCAGCAGCTAATCAAAAAGGCGTGCCACATCCAATTTGGAAAGGCTCCTGGTGGATCTCACCGATGCCCCTGAGGGGAAGTCAGGCCGGCCCTAAAAGGGGCTGCAGGCTTGTCTGGCAAACAGGTCCACATTGGATGAGTATTGGGTCCGTGGTGTGTCGCAGAACGGCACAGACAAATCCTATTTTGCAACAGGTAATAAAGGTATGGTCAGAGCTGTGAACAGGCTTGGAGAAGAAGTCACTATAGGTGTGGATGACAGGAACGGTTCCGAGGTAGTTGTCGGAACCGATATCGGAGTCGAAACAGGAGAAGTCGGTGCCGATAAAGAAATTGATACAGTGGTTAGTACTGAGGCCATGGGGTGCCTTAACAGTCTGTGCTGGAGTGGGCGTTGATGAGGCTACCTCGGTAAACTTCGAGCCGATGTGGTAGTCGGCACCGAGGAAGCAGAACGATGTTCAGATGAGGACTTATGGGCCTTATTCTTGTGACCTTTACCTCTGTCACTGGCTGGTGAAGAGGGGTCTGATCGACGATGTTTCTTGTCCGAAGAAGGAGGGGATGAGACCTCTGTCGCAGAAATGTCCTCCAAAAAAGGTGAAGCAAGCAGGCCCTTTAAAATAAGTTTGTTACGATGTTCATTCAGCATCCGCTGACTCAAACTAGCACAAATATCACACGGGGGTTTCGCCGACAAATGCGGAACCCCCAAACAGTATGCACATTCTTCATGGAGATCACTATTCAGCAGTTTACCACTGCAAGAAGAGCAGTATTTAAACCCCGTAGCTCCTTTCTTTTCAGACATCCCAGAACACACTATCGCACACAAGGAAAGAGAGGAAATGAAGGAGACAGAAAGCAAATACAAACAATGGTAACAAGATACCGCTAAGGTAGAAAGTTAGAAATACCAAGAAATTACCAACAATGGTAAGAGAAAAATACCTGTGGGTAAAGCTGAAGCAATATATAACAACAAGAACAAGTTATAAAAGGAGGAAAAAACTTTTTCAAACTAGTAAATCTATCTGAAAAAAGCACTTGGCTGGAGAGCTCGGTGAAACGCTGCTATATGGCTGTGCAGCAAATGAGATCTGCGGTAACTGAGCAAAGGGCATTGTGGGTAGCAGTTTAGCTTGAGAGTTTTTGGTGCACGTAAGCTTGGTATAAGGCCAACTCTGTTCCGAGGGCTCGGAACCGAACCCATCAATGATGAATAGGAAGAAGATTAACAACTTCAGCTTGTATCTTTGAAGCCTGTGTTAAAATTGAGATCTGCCAAGTTGTAATTCACAACTTTGGTCAGTAGATGGTGCTATTTAGACAGGTTTTAACACAAACACATTGCAATTATATATGGATTTTACATATTTATTATTTAATGTATTTATTATGATATATTAACATGTTCAAATGTCTATTTTTTGTGTTTTTTAAGGTTTTTAAACAGTTCTTTTTAACTAACAATGATTTTTAAACAGTGATTTTATATTACTGTTTAGAAATGCACTGTTGCTTTTATTTTTGCGTTTTTTTAATCACTCAGTTCATTTGATTGGCTTTTGGGTTTTTAAAATTTAAATATAATCATGGATTTAACTGTTGGTATGCTCATCTGATGAAGTTATAAGACGAAAACACGGTGAAAACAGTTAAAGCGTTTGTGTGGATTTGTCTTTTTTGTCAGTGTGCTTTGGTGTCAACAATAAAATTTTCTTGACTGATATCCAGCTTGCCTTACCAGTGCCTTCCTTTCGGGTTTATTAAATATTCTTATTTTCACTTTATCCCTCTGCAATTACTCTTTTTCTGTGAGATTCCCATTCCTCTGCAGTACTTTGACATTTGACAACCCCTGTATATAAGACCTATTATTTCTTTCCCATATCTTTTCCTGTCTTACTTCTACTGTATTTTTAAACTCCATTTTCATTTTATTCCACTCACCACTTATCCCTTTTGAAAAGTTGTCTATCTTCCCCAATAACACTTGAATCATTTCCACTTTCCATTCCTCATATTCCTCTGTTATTAACAAATAAGTAAAAAAGTACCAGTGTCTCATTTTTGCTTCACTGCCCTGCAACTTTATCTTAATCTTTATTGGCACATCGGAAATTGTTACTGGAAGTGTTCCATAGCTTTCAATTAAATACCCATGTTTCTGTGAAATGCAGTTTCTATTCAGTCTAGCACATTTATTGTACTAAAGGGAATAATATATTATACTGTGTCTTTCAGTAAATTTACATATTGAATTCCAAATATTTTCATATATTTCTTCATAAATCTGCCATCTTGTGTTATGTTTCCTTTCTAGGTCCCCTTGATACATCCTCACTATTACAAATCAGGTTTCATTATCCACCCATAAACATTATTTCATACTGAAAATTAATTATTTCTCTCAAAATTCAAGCTCCATAACAGTAGTTTTATGTGGAATATAAATACATGCCAATGTAATCCTCCTTCCCTGCCAATAACTCATTATCACAAATCTATCAATATTATCTTACTGGAGCCCCTCTCACAATCATTATTATACTTCTCTTCCTTTGTCCCCGATACTCTACTTAACATCCATTCTGAAGTCCTTTCTTTGCCATATTCACATGTTCATCTATATCTTAATGTCTCACCTGTAACATTATACGTCTTAATATAATTCAGTACTTTTTGCTTTTTTGACTATGCCTGCAATGCTATTCACATTCCATGGTAAAATTTATAAGGGAGTCATTCAAATCTTTCACATATTCTGCATGACACTTCCTTCGAATATATGTTTCCAACCTGCAAATTACAGGCATTGTGTAATGCTTGACGGGCTGATCTTGTATTCAGTAACTGTCTCACATCACTGCCTGACCGCATGACACATTTTCACAGACTTTGTACTTCAATTAAAAATAATCAAATAACAGTAAACTAAAAACATGTTAAACTCAACCCCTCTAATACACAGTAAACAAAGAGAACTATATACACTTTCTAACAAGGGAAGTTATCCCCCCAAATATAGGGGTGGTTGCCCCAAACAGACAGCTACACCCACAAGTTTTAGCTATTCAAAAGTTTGGTTTAATCTTGCAGAAAGTACAAGCTATAGCCTGTGTTCTCCCTTACACAGATACCTTCTATCTTGTCCTATCTCTATTTCTCTCCCAGATGTGAATAATAACTTGCATGCTCTCAATTAGCTTACATTTAGCTTTAAGAAACGGTGTGCTGAATACCTTTAAATGAACAAATTAAATCATGCGCTGTTATGTTTAATACAACAACCCAATTCCAGTCAAGCCTCTGGCACACAGGCTGCTAAAGAAACTTGGCTTACATGTAGTATGTGTGTGCATCCTGCTTCTATACCATTGAGCTTGTTGGGTTTTGAACTTGATTTACAGTTTCAATTATTTTTACTAATCCCAGAACTTGGATAACTACATATTTAAATAAATGTAAATATAGTTGTGTTATTTCCCTGATTATGCCAGAATCTCCTGCTACACTATTTGGATTCCATCATTGCTCATTCCAAAAACATAATACTAAAAGCACTATTATTCACTAAAAGTGGCTCTGATTATGACTTATCAGGTTACAAAACTTGGGGATGAACCAACCTTATGATTCCAAATTGTAGGAAACTTAACCCAGTTAAAAAATTGTGTGTCTTTATTGCAAGGGGGCAACTCCCCACTCCCCCTAATTTGTATATATCTGCATCAATACAAAGAAAAAGGTAATCTCTAAAACAAAGGAATCACTTAGAAACTGCACTGGCATTGATTTACTATGGAAAAAACAAGATCAGGGATCTCAGCACTGCAGAACTAAACCCAGCCAGATGGAACTTTGTCCAATCTGCACTCAAGAAATTTAGGAAAAAGATAAAACTGATAGGTACCCCTTGTTACCTAAAATGGTACCTTTCACTTGTTCTAATTCTGGTGTAATTATACTAAACTTTTCTTTTGAATCTCTCTGATTATTTGTTACAGAATAAGTGTTAGCAGTAGTGCTTCAGATTTAAAAAAACATGAAGCATAACAAGAAAGTTTTTTTAATCTACTGTTTATGTATTTGGCAAGACCAATTACTTAACATTGTTCCCAGTTACAATTTCCCTAAAAGCTTGTCATTATTTCAAGGAATTCAGAAATTGTACAGAGGAAAAATTAAGGGTTTTAGGTCTTAAGAAGAAACTAGCTTATCTAAATCTGCATTGCACTTTATAAAGGCTATTTTCGAGGTATCAGGAATCCCCCTGGATTGCCAAGCTTTCACTGAAAAAGAACCATTAAATACTGATCGATTTTATACATAACTTAATACTTGCACTGAGGAGTAACTCAAAAAAATTATATATGTATGTGTATGTGTGTGTGTGTGTGTATATATATATATATATATATATATATATATATATATGTGTGTGTGTGTATATATATATATATATATATATATATATATATATATATATATATACACACACACATACACTACACATACACACACACATATATATATATATATATATATATACATATATATTTTATATATATATATATATATATATATATATATATATATATATATTTATACGGATTCACTTTATATCCTCAAAATACTGAAATATCAAAATTCAGTATTTTGAGGCTATAAAGTCGAAACCTTAAAACAACGAAAACTCAGAAGCATGAAATTAAAAATCTCGCACACCGGAGATTCTGAATTAGCACTTCTACTCCACACACACACACACACACACACACACACACACACACACACACACACACACACACACACACACCTTCCTCCGCACAGACACAAGCTTTCTACTACTACTCTCTCCCCACACCCCCCCCTACTTAAATATTCTAACTCCGAGGTTGCACTACATACAAACACATACAAAACACCACCACACAAGCTACATTCTCCTTGCACACACACATCACAGCAACAAAACACACTAACACGCACCACAGCCCCTACCCAAAACCCTTAACAAATAAACACTTACCTGAATCCACAAACACAGCGACACACCGGAAGCGCCAATTCAAAATCCCTGGTGTGAGAGGTTTTGAATTTCGCACTTCTGAGGTTGCATTGTTTTCAGGATTCCACTTTATGGGCTTAAAATACTGAATTTCGATATGTCAGTATTTCGAGGATATAAAGTGAATCCATACACACACACACACACACACACACATACTGTACATATTCATTATGCTAAAAGTGCTGTCCTTATCAAAATCTTGACAACTCTCATCTTAAAACTTAGCATCTTTCAATAGGAATACAAGAGTCATATATAGCTATTACAGAACTCCTCAGAGCAAGCATGCTGACAGAGTATTAAAGGCAACTATTTTATAGCATTTTAAAGGTCTGTATGACACTTTGAAAGTATGAGGTCCTTACCAATTTATTTAATGGATTACCTTGCTGCACTGGGAAACAAGCCTCATCTCGGCAGACTTCTTCTGGGTGACTAATTTTCTCTCCCCATTTCTATTCATTAGCTAGACCAAATAAAGCTTCCCTGAATAATGTAAATGAAAAACCCTGCTGTGTTAGCATAGAGAGTTGAATCTACAATTACAACTCAGGGATCTCAAGTATGAGCAGCACCTTATGGAGCAGGAGTGGTGAATGAAGAGGAATGATGAGGCAAGAGCCTGCTCATCTCCTCCGGGGGGGGGGGGGGGGGGCTGTACACATAAAATCACAGGCAGCAGTGATGACACTCCTGCTGTGACGTCACCTCATTGGCACAGAGTAGAGTGGTGGGTACTGCTGCTGATAATGTAGTTCAGCACCACAGAACAAAGGGGTGGGTATTACTGCTGAGACAGTAGCTTACTACCACAGAACACAGGGGTGGGTATTGCTGCTGAGACAGCAGCTTAGTACCACAGAGTAGAGGGGTGGATTTTGCTGCTGAGACAGTAGGTCAGTACTCTAGAATAGAGGGGAGAGTATTACTGCTGCGGCAGTAGCTCAGTACTACAGAATACAGGGGTGGGTTTTGCTGCTGAGACAGTAGCTTAGTATCACAGAATATAGGGGTGAGTATTGCTGCTGAGACAGTAGCTTAGTACCACAGAACACAGGGGTGGGTATTGCTGCTGACACAGTAGCTCAGTACCACAGAATAGAGGGGTGAGTATTGTTGCTGAAACAGTAGCTTAGTACCACAGACTAGAGGGTTGGGCATTGCTAATGAGACAGTAGCTCAGTACCAGAGACTGGAGAACTGGGTGCTTTAAGGGAGATGCCACCATGGAGATACTGGTATTTACCACATGAAATCATTGCATGCCCCCTTTCATGACGTACCTAGTGAGAAAAGCACCCACTCCCACAGTATGTACCATCTCCAGACCTCTACAAAGTTGACCTAATCTGCCAGTGTTGCTCAAGTTGAGGGACCTCTAACCAGGGAGGTTAGGAAAGGGAAGGAATGCAGATAACAGGGTGGGACAGCCACTCATACTAGCTGATGGTACCAGGTCTGCATGAAAAACAAAATAACTGAGTAGCTATACACATTTCTCTTTTTCATTACCATGGTGTTTGCAACCCATCTGTAATGTGTCACTTACCTCTTGTGCTTCCACACTGATGCAGCAGAAATCCCGTGGTTGCTTCAAGTAGCAACTAGACATATCACTCACAAAATAAGCTAAAATTAGAGAAAATACAGCATTACTAATTTGGGTCTCATTATAACTTCAATAACAACTTTAAAAAAATGTAGGCTCTGATAAAGATAGTGTGCCAGTGTTGTGTTGAAATTACAGAAAACAGAAACACTTAAGTAAAATGCTTGAACTACTGCAATGTCACAAAAGCATCACTATTTCCATACATTAAAGAATAAGTGCAGAAAAATTAAAATGCCTGTACTAGGACTTCTATTTTATTTTATTTTTCTTACTGTGGCCTGTTCCTGGGATCTGACACCTATTTTAGCCACTGCTGGTTTAACTGGAAAGTATTACCTTCATTCTAGCAAGTGGCTGCCCATACTAGTAGCTCTTGGTCATCAGGGCACAAATGGCTGTGACAGGTATCAGAGATCAGGTCACAGGTTTCAGACAGGAGAGGATTCATAGACATATTTCCTCAGACAGATAAAGTGAACCATAGCACTGATGACTGTTTGCATTTCTCCATGGATGGTCTCCTCCATCTGTTTAAAACTGTCTCTCCATATTCCCTGTCTAGTACAAAGTTCACTGGTCATGACCACAGAGGAGGTTTAGCACTGATGCAGTCTGAAAAGCTATCCTACAACTTTCAAATTTTCAAAAAGCAATTTCAAACAGGAAATGCAAAATGCATTACAGAAATTACAATATTTAAAATATATACTTGATATTAAAATTGACAAAGGTGGCCAGATAAAAGAAAATATGTATGAATATAAATTTCAGTTTAACGATCCTGGTTTTTTATAAAATCCTAGTAAATAATGCTAATGTACAAGTATTTGTAGAAAGTAAAAGCGGTATTAGGAGAAAAAGAAAACATTAAGCAAACAAGATCTGATGATGCAACAATTTGTTTATTAAACAAAACATTTGATGTGCAAATTAACAGTTATTAAAAGGATCCAGACTGCTCCTTAATTCCGTAAGGCAGATTTTCCTAGAGTACTGTTCTTGGAATATGACAAATGCAATTTAAAACAGTATCTTATAGATGCCATTTATTTTCTTACGTATTTGAAAAGGGTTATGTGATGTGATTCATCATGAACCCTTTTTAGACATGTACAATACGAAAAATAAAAAGTTACAAGAAAGAAAGAAAATTCACATATAGTAACAGTATATATCAATGCAATTAATTTATCCAATAAATGAAGATCAGTATATAAAACCACATTACCATGCTCACATGCATGTGGGCACACACAAGTCTAAATTACTTACAGATCAAAAACAGTTATACTCAAGGTCAACAATGGACTCCATGGGACTGCCTTCAAACATCACAAATAATCAGCTTGCAGGTTTCCCGCTACCTTTTTCTTGTAAAAAATAAAGGGAACAGTTCTGGTGTACATACCTTAAAAAGAAAATGATTTGGTAGAAACAGACAAGTCTGATTAATGCAAATGAATTTGACAGCCCAAAGCAGCTTCCCCATTCTCTTCAGTCCCGTTCTTCCAGCTACCAAAGTCTTTTTAAAAGATTAAGATGAAGTAGCTCCAACCTCCCATTCTAATAACTGATTTGTCAATCATGCTTTCATAAATACAAAAACTTCCTTATATGAAGAATAACCATGCCTCTCCCAGGTTTATAGGTTCTTGCGAATCTTATAACCAATCTCAGCCACATCATCCAGTACTGGTGGGAGACTTACCAATGCCCCCCATTACGTACACTTTCTCCACATATCCTTGATGGCAACACACACACTCACATAGCATGCACATGCAAGTACAAGCACACACAAAATCTCCTCACTACTATCTTATCTTTCTGGATTACAGGAAAACTCCAACCATTCCTACAGTTTAACTCAATCTTTAGGTTTCTTTTCTCCCTACAATTTGGTTCCAGCATTGTGTAGCTATCAGAAACCTGCTTGTGCATTTAAAATGTTTATTTCCTTGCACTGGAGTCAAATGAAGAGAAAGCCCACCTACTTTTTTTTTTAAGCTCAACTTCTCACATACTTTGCAGATGACTTCATCTCCGCCTGCATGACATACCATAGACACAGTTAAATCTACTTTACCCGGTCAGGTACTGCTGTCAATCTTAGATGGGCAATTAATCCTGCTAATGTCAGGAGCACAGCAGCTGATACAAAAAAAAAAGATAGTTGTGGAACTGTTTTCCGTTTTATTGCAGAGGGGAGGAAAACTTAACACTCCGCTTTCATAGCAAAACAAATGAATCAATCAGTCAGGGGTTTAACGGCAACTGTCACCTCCTTCTGACAAATTTACATAAGCAGCAACACAGTACTGAAATGCTAAGCTTTAAATGTTGGTTATTTATGTTAAGATAACTTAAACGTAGCATCAAAGATTTCTATGACATTTAGAGAAAGTCAGAATATATTTATTTCTTTGTAAAGTATCAGTGCATTTACCATTTTCAAGACCCCCCACACCCACACACACACACACACACACACACACACACACACACACAGGACAGAACTGCAGAAAGAGAGACAAGTGGCAGCCCTATCAACTAGGTGCACTGATACTGTTCATAAATAGGTCTTTTATGCTTTTTTTGTATCTGGTACAAGCATATACATGTTAAGAGATTCCCACTGACTTTGAGTCAGTCCTTACATTGTTAAGAGTGCATGAGCATTTTGTAGTCCACAAAGGAAATGTGACAATTGATGGCAACAATATACAACTGAATTTAATTTAACATACATTTACTATGTGCCCTTGCATTAAAAACATTAAGAAAAGGAAATCAGAAGTACTTAACTGTTTTTAAATGCACATGCGTGCACGCACACACACACACACGCACGCACGCACGCACACACACACACACACACACACACACACACACACACACACACACACACACAGAGTCAGACGTGCATGTAAACACAGTACTGCATCCCATAGTATCCTACATGATACATACATTTTTATATACAGTGGATATAAAAAAGTGTACACCCCTGTTAAAGTGCCAGGTTTTTGTGATATAAATAAAATGAGACCACAATAAATGATTTCAAAACTTTTCTCACCTTTAATGTGATCTATAACCTGTACAATTCAGTTGAAAAAACAAATAAATCTGTTAGGGGAAAAATATAAAAAATAAAAAATATACAATAAGCTGGTTGCATAAGTGTGCACACCCTTAAATTAATACTTTGTTGAAGCACCTTTTGATTTAATTACAGCATTCAGTCTTCTTAGGTACACATCTGCCATCAATTAAAGAGAATCTGATTAACCCCAAATAAAGTTCAGTTGTCCAAGTAGGATTTTCCTGACATTTACTCAGTTGCCTGCTACAGCAAAAGCCATGGTTTGCAGAGAGCTTACAAAGCATCAAAGGGATCTCATTGTTGAAAGGTATCAGTCAGGAGAAGGGTACAAAAAATTTCCACAGCATTAGATATACCATGGTTCATAGGTAGATACTAGGCTATCTGCCCTAGGGCATTTATAAGCCTAGCCAGAGTGTATTTGGCTTCCGCCTCCCTATTAGATTAGCCTACTGTGCCTCTGTAAAGTAGGTCACAGAAGGTACCCTTTTAAGATTAGTTTACTGTGCCTCTGTCTAGCAGGGACACAGAAGAGATCCCCAGGGGTGAATTTGCGATTTCCCATCCACGCGTCCAGATTTCGCTTGAAGAGGATCAGGGGCTATGTCTAACATGAATTGGGATTCTATTCCAGAGTGAGGGGAGCCTCTGGGAAATGAATCTGTCCCTCCAGCATGTCCTATTTATTTTTGTGCTGAGGTTTAGGTCCCTGGAGCGTGTAGCTCTAAGGGACTTGGATTTTTTGAGGTGGAGCATGTCCATTAATTCTGGGTTTGACATGGCTTTGTACGTCAGGCATAGATCACTTCTGAGTAGGCGGTAAGCAACTGAGTAGAGCTGGAGTTTCTTTAGTTGAGCTGCATAGGACATCTGTTTGTAGCCCATGATCCTCTTGGTGAGGTACTTTTGGGGTCTCTCCAGTTGCTGCAGGTGTCGGGTAAAGTACATCCCAAAAGGGGCATTGTATTCAATTATGGGCCTGATGAGTGATGAGTAGAGGGGCACAATGACCTCTCTTGATCTAGATGCGAACCCTTTTGTGATAAGGTGGGCTATATAGAAGGTCTTTCTAACCACTTTGGCAACGTGATTATCAAAGGAGAGATTACTGTCTATGTTGGTCCCCAAATCTCTAATTACTTCTTCCAGCTTAATGGATTACCACCTATGTGGTAATTTGTGGGCACCTTGTTTTTCCCAAAGGAGATGACTATGCACTTTTTAGCATTTAGCTTGAGGCCGTGGCTCTGTCACCAAGCATCCGTCTCTGTGAGACCCTTTTGGAGGATGCTTGTGTCAGCTGGAGATTCGATTATGGCCTCCAGTTTGCAGTCATCTGCGAACTTTGTCAGCCATAATCCCCCTGTGTTATCCTGAACCTCAGAGAAGTATATACCGAACAAGAGAGGTCCCAGAACTGAGCCCTGTGGGACGCCACTTGTAACTGGTTTGGATTCGGACATGGCACCTGCGATTCTGACCATGTGGGTTCTATCTCTGAGCCAGTTTGCAACCCATCTTGTGATATAGGGGTTGATATTTAAGCTGGTAAGCTTATTTATGATGCCCGAGTGGGGTATTGTGTCAAAGGCTTTTGCGAGGTCCAGGTAGGCTGTGTGGACTACCTTGCCCTCATCTATGGCTTTGGTAACTGTTTCAAAGAAATCAACTAGGTTTAAGAGGCAAGATCTGCCCTTAACAAAGCCGAATTGGGTAGGTTCCAGTGTTTGGAGGCTGCCAATGTCTTTGTTTATGAGTTCCATGATAATACATAGCTTTACAGACCAGACTAGTCAGGCTTATGGGGCAATAGTTTCCGGGGTCCGTTGTGGCACCACCTTTGTGGAGTGGGACCACTGTAGCTGTACGCCATTCTTTGGGTACATATCCTGTATTAAGGCTAAGTTTGAACAGTGACTTAATGTGAGGGTTCAGTTCTTCTTGGACCTCGTGTAAGACACAGCCTGGGACACCGTCTGGTCCCATAGATGCTGTGTTTTTTGCTTTGGAGAGGGCAGCTTTCACCTGTGCATCTGTGATTTCAGGGAGGTTACATTCAGTTGGGATAGGCATTTGCTCCTTTGGGGGGGAAGGGGGGGAGAAGTTTGCGCTGAATCTGTGAGCCAGGATTGTTGGCTATGTCTGTAGGTTTGGTATATTTTGTACCGTTATGCAACAATTCAGAGCATATCTGTGAGTTTCCGCCCATGTTCCTGACATAACTAAAGAAGGCTTTGTGATTATCTTTAGTGTCTAGGGCAATTTTTCTTTCGAAACTGGCCTTTGATGATTTTATGAGGGATCGAAGTTTCTTGCTAATACTGATCAGAGATGCCTTCCCTTTTTGAGATTTTGCTCTGTCATGTAGTAGCTTCCTCCTTCTGTTTTATAGCTTATTTATGGCCAGGGTCCACCAGACCGGTCTCCTGTTTTTGGAGGAGTGAGTCTTGGTTTTATCTGGGATAGCACGATCCATGCATTCCTGCAGGTGCTCATAGAATGCATTTGTAAAGGATTCTGCGGATTGGGCTGTATTATCCTCTGGCTCAGGGGCTTTGAAGGATTCCACCTCAGTCTTGAGAAGTGCAAAGTTGGCTTTTGAGAAATTCTTTACAGTGATTTCCTTGGCTGGGGGTGGGGATAGGATATGGATGTACAGGGAAATTTGTTTATGGTCTGATCTTACCAATGAGGGGTTTACCTCTGGTGTGGAACACAGTCCCCATGTTGGTGATGACCAGGTCCAATATGTTGTTCCCTCTTGTGGGAGTGGTGACCAGTTGTTCCATTGTGTTAGAGTTTATAGATTCAAGGAACCATTGGGCGAGGGTGTTTGGGCTTGAGTAGTTTTCCCAGTCAATGTTTGGGTAGTTGAAGTCACCCAATAAGATAGTGTTTGGAGAGACCTTCATATTCTCCAGTGTTCTCAGGAATGCCAAGTGGGGTTCCTGTAATAGGGAGGGTGTTCTGTAGCAGGCTACAAACTGAAAGGCAGTTTTGCCCGCTGTTAGTTGCACATGGATTGTTTCCAATGCTTCGTGCAGTGCCACTAACCTGGAGGTGTAGGTATCTTTGATGAATATAGATACTCCCCCTCCTTTTGTGCTTCGGTCCGAGTTTTGGGGCCGAAACGCATGGTATGAGTTATAACCTGGTAGTGCTGGGGTGCTCTCAGGAGCCTTGAACCAGGTTTCTGTTACTGCACAGACATCGATTTTCTCCGTACTGAGGAGAGCCTCGAGTGTGTGCATCTTGAGGTTTAGACTTCTGGCATTGAGTAGCATTACCTTTAGTTTTTTATCCTTGGGTTGTCTATGGAGGTGGGTTTGTCTTTTGAGCCTTGCCTAAAAAAGGCACTATGGGGGTGGCAAGAGACTTGGCCAGTATATGAAAGCCTAAGGGTGACAGGTGCAAGCTGTCCCTAGCGAAGCAACGTGGCTTGTCGAGCATGTCATCCCAGGCTGACAGACACTGGATCCCCTTTGAATGACACCAATACTTTAGCCAATTGCTGAAACTGATCATTTTGTCTTTATACTGTGGCATCATTCTTGGTGAGGGCAAGATGCTACTCAAGGTCAGGGTCATACCAGCCTGGGCTACATGGTCAGAGAGCTCCTCTATGTCTCTTTTCATGTAGTCCAGGGAGGTATGTCTCAGGTCATTCACACCAGTTGTCTGTGTACATAAGGCAATTGTAACATTGCCTCAAAATTCCCAGATTCACCAGCTGGACTGGAGAGTAACCTTGAAACTGACCCTTGGACATACCAGATTAGTATAGGGAACTGGTTTCTTACTGATCAGATTAGGGAAGGGAACTGATTTTTCACTTGATCAGGAAGGACCAATCGGGAGCCTAATACTTATGAGAAGTCAAGGAGAGTGTAGTGTTTTAGTTAGTTAGTGTTTCCTTATAAGAGCTGAGCAAGTGCAGGGCTTCAGAAAGAGAATAGAGTGATTACTTTGAGAGTTTGAACAGTTCTAAGGGAAAAAGTGAAGAGCAGACTTTGTGGAGCCTGGAATAGTTTAAACCTGTTTAGGCGGTGCTGCCCGACGCTGCTCAGTGCGCAAAACCGCGCCAAAAGAGAGTTGTAGGGTTTTAAGAGAGAGAGATCAAGGAGTTTAGAATTGACCCAAAATGGCCAATAACACTACAGCTTCTAGGTAGTAACCACTCCTCCAGGGACAGGCAGGCTGTTCAGTGTTAACCACTCCCACTGGTGAACACAGAGACTTCCCTTTAGCCCAAGCAAGCACTGGCCTTCTAGAAACTTCCAAACAGTTCAGAACAGCAAATTTGTAACTGAACTTTCTTAACTTTCTGAAAGTGGGAAAAAAGCAAGATTTTTTTTTCTTTTTGTTGTAGTTTAAAGGTAGCAGAGATACACAAGCAGCAAAATAATCACAACAGTGCAATAAATGACCCCACACTTGAGTGCTAGGCCAAAATCAGGTAAAATGCAGTTTTTAGAGAAAAATATATTTTAAATTAAGTGCAACACAGGAAATGCAGTAAACAGGCTCTAGATGTGTTTCAAGTACTGTTACAGATATAAACTTTAGCAAGCCGGAAAATGCCAAAAAGTAGGCGGCAAAGCAGTAAAACTTAACAAAAAATCAGAAGAAAATACTTAAAATCACAAAAGTGGCTCCTTTTCTTCTCTCAGCGTTTTCTCCCCTTGGTAGGTGCTTCAGCAACAACTAGCAAGCCTGAAAAGACGCCAAAACCACGAGGCAGCCGGGTTTTAAGAGCGACAGATCAAGGAGTTTAGAATTGACCCAAAATGGGCAATAAAACTACAGCTTCTAGGTAGTAACCACTCCTCCAGGGACAGGCAGGCTGTTCAGCGTTAACCATTCCCACTGGTGAACACAGAGACTTCCCTTTAGCCCAAGCAAGCACTGGCCTTCTAGAAACTTCCAAACAGTTCAGAACAGCAAATCTGTAACTGAACTTTCTTAACTTTCAGAAAGTGGGGAAAAAAGCAAGATTTTTTTTTTATTTATTTTTTTTTTATTTTTTTTCTGGAACACAGTGAAGACAGTCATTAAAAAGTGGAGAAAATATGGGACGACAGTGATGCTGCAAAGAATTGGATGTCTCCCCAAAACTGATGAAAAGACCAGATGAAAACTGGTCATGGAGGCTGCCAAGAGACCTACAGCAACACTGAAGAGCTGTAGGAATTTCTGGCAAGTACTGGTTGTGTACTACGTGTGACAACTGCTTCTTCTTCTTTCAGCTTTTCCCGGTTAGAGGTCGCCATAGCGGACCACCTTGTCCGCTCATGATTGGCAGTGAAGTTTTACGGTGTCGAGTTGCCAGCCCAGTGCCCAACCTTCCACAGAAGGCACATACACGCACACACTCACACCTAGGGCCAATTTAGAGTGTCCAATCCACCTGCAGCATGACTTTAGGATGTGGGAGGAAACCGGAGCACCCGGAGGAAACCTACGCGACCACAGGGAGGACATGCAGACTCCGCACAGAAGGCACCCCAGCCGAGGATTGAACTGGAGAACCTCTTGCTGTGAGGCAGCAATGCTAACCAATGCACCACCGTGTATGTGTAATACACGTGACAACAATCTCCCATATTCTCCATATGTCTGGGCTATGGGGAGCATTGCAAGATGGAAGCCTTTTCTTACACAGAAAAACATCCAGGCCCGGCTAAAATTTGCAAAACAATACATCAAGTCTCCCAAAAGCATGTGGGAAAATGTGTTATGGTCTGATGAGACCATGTTTAACTTTTTGGACAAAATTCCAAAAGGTACATTTGGTGCAAAAACAACACTTTGCATCACAAAAAGAACATCATCCCCACGCTGAAGCATGGTAGCAGCAGTATCATGCTTTGGGGTTGCTTTTCTTCAGCTGGAACTGGGGCTTTAGTCAAGGTGGAGGGAATTATGAACAGTTCCAACTACCAGTCACTTTTGGCCCAAAACCTTCAGGCATCTGCTAGAAAACTGAAGATGAAGAGGAATTTCACCTTTCAACACGACAATGACCCCAAGCATACATCCAAATCAACAAAAGCATGGCTTCACCAGAAGAAAGTTAAAGTTTTGGAATGGCCCAGCCAGACCCCAGACTTAAATGCAATAGAAAATCTGTGGGATGATCTGAAGAGGGCTGTGCACAAGAGATGCTCTCACAATCTGACAGATTTGGAGCACTTTTACAAGGAAGAGTAAGCAAATATTGCCAAGTCAAGATATGCCATGCTGACAGACTCCTACCCAAGAAGACTGAATGTTGTAATTAAATCAAAAGGTGCTTCAACAAAGTATTAATTTAAGGGTGTGCACACTTATGCAACTAGCTTATTGTAAGTTTTTGATTCTTTATATTTTTCCCCCAACAGCTTTGTGTGTTTTTCAATTGAATTGTACATTGTACAGCCCATAGGATTACCCTGGCATCGTGCCACCTGACCTTAGTTCTCAGTGCCTCTGTCGAGTAAAATCACTGGAGTCACATTAAAGATTGGAAAAGTTTTGAAATGATTTATTGTGTTCTCATTTGTTATATCACAAAAACCTGACATTTTAAAAGGGGTGTGTACACTTTTTATATCCACTGTACACACACACACACACACACACACACACACACACACACACACACACACATATACATCTCTGTGTGTTTATGTATAGACACGCATACAGTTACACAAAATTTCCATTTTGATTTGTTTTTCTTGAAAGAACATGAAATACACACACAGGTATATAATCAGTCTATTTCTCCATTATATACACACACACGTTTTTGTACACATGTACTTTATACACATACACAAACACACACTAAACTATTTTATATATATATATATATATATATATATATATATATATATATATATATATGTATGTATGTGCAATATGGGCGAATACAATTAGTTACTTACGATAAACAGCATAGTAGAGTTAGGCATTATTAATGTGTAAATTCTAGTAAATGTTGCTTAATGTTTTGCTTGGTCACTGTCACACATTGGCTACGTGCTGCACATTTAATCTTGGTCAATGTCTTTATGTCAGAATTTTTTTTCTTTGTATTGCTAAATGCATTTAATACTTGTTATTTTCTTTGCCAATGTAGCCCAAGTCATGGCTGAAAAAGGTTCTGGGACCAGTTCACTTTCCTTGTTACCAAAGTATAAATTAATAGGAAATAGAATAAAAGGAGGGTGAACATGACAATAATTAAGGAACTAGTAAAGCACATTTCTGCATCATTCATGAGAGAGAAAAAAACTTCCCACTAAAGGTTTTGGTAGTAGTACACAGAGTCCTATTACTTATGATACAGCAAGGATCATTTACTGCAGTGAGAGTTTTCACACCTCAACATGACAGTGTGGGGAAAAGTTTGTCAATTCTTTTAGAACTACAAAAATTCCCATTGCAAAAGCCTAATATTTACCTACTTTCTTTTGCTAAAACGAGTAAATGGGTCACACAGAAAAAAAAAACAATCAGTAAAAAAACAAAAGAAAAATCCAGCAAGGCTAGATTTCCACTATGCGATTCCTTAAACCTGTTGTGTTAGAGGCAACATAGGATATATGCAAATGACCCTTTAAGGACATCGGGTGTTTCAGCTATATGGCAATTCTGAATGTCCATGACTTTTTCAAGTCTATTTATGGACAAATTCAGGTCAATAAAGACAAACCTCTCTAGCTGTGGACATGCATGTTTCAGCCTTCTTATGGCATCTTCAGCGCAACATAAATGGAATGTTTGTTAACCTTTAGAAACATAGGGTTGTCGTACCGTACGAGTTCTATCAGTGAACCAGTTTGCAACCCACCTGACAATATATGGGTTGATACCCACTTGGGTGAGTTTGGGTGATTGTGTCAAAGGCCTTGGCTAAACCTAGGTAGGCTGTATACACAGATCTGCCCTCGTCTAGGGCTTTGGTGACTGTCTTGAAGAGGTCCACCAAGTTTAATAGGCATGATCTCCCCTTGACAAAGCCAAACTGGGTGGGGACAAGCATTTGGAGATTTCCTACATCTTTGTTAATAAGGTCCATGATGATTTGTTCAATAGCCTTGCAGATAAGGATTGTCAGGCTAATGAGTCTATAATTTCCTGGGTTCCACGGATGCACCCCATTTGTGCAAAGGGATGACGGTAGTTGTTTTCCATTCCACTGGGATGAAGCCAGTGCTTAGACTATGATTGAAAAGCGTGCCCAATGGTGATGCTAATTCCTGTTTAACCTATGCAGAACACAGCCCAGGATGTTGTCTAGTCCCATAGAGGCTGTGTCGAGGGCATTTAAGACCTGATCCTCAGAGATACTAGGTGGGGGACAGGTGTTAGGGATGCTTTGGGGTATATGTGGCAGGGACAGGGGAGTGAAGTTTTCACTGAACCTGTCAGCCAGCAGGTTTGTCATATCCACAGGTTCTACATATGTTTTACTATTAACTACGAGTTCAGTGCAAATATGGGCCTTACCTTTGAGGTTATGGACGTAACTAAAGAACGCCATGTAGTTATCCTTAATTAGGGGAAGCTAATTTGGATTTGAAGTTAGCGTTAGCTTTGGAGGTCTTCACTAAGAGTCTTACTTGCTTGTTTAAGTTGAGGAGGGAGTGTTTCCAGTTTTGAGACCATTCCATCCTACTCTTAGGCAGCAATTTATTTCACCTATTGTATAGCCTATTACTGGCAGTTGTCCACCAGGCAGCTTGTTTTTCCCTTGAAGATCTTGCTTTGATTCTATCAGGTATGGCAGAGTCATTGCAATTGTACAGGTGCTTGTATAAAACATTGGTGTATAACTCAGCATAGGTGTCTGTTCCGTCACTGGGGAGGGAGGGGCTATGAAGCTATTTATGGCACCATGTAAGAGGTTGTAATTGGCACTGGAACAGTTTTTTAATCTAGCTGTTGCTAAAGAGGGGAGGGATCTTGTGTTATATAGTTACTTCTAGCGAGAGTCATTTTTCTGGTCAGATCTCACCAGGAATAGCCACACACTGGGGGTGGTGCAGCAGTTCCTCATGTTGGTAAGCACCAGGTCCAGGATGTTTGAGCCCCTTGTGGGTGTGTCACCCAGCTGGTCCAGGGCATTAGAGTTAACAAAGTCCAGGAACCTTTGGGCAAGTGAGTTAGAACATGTATAATTTACCCAGTCTATGGACAAGTAATTAAAGTCATCCAAAACCAGGGTGTTTGGCTGGATCTTGATTGACTCAAGTACATCCAAGTAGGCTGAGTGGATGCCCTGATTCATGGAGGGGGTCCTATCACTGGCAATGACCTGAACAGGAGTCTTACCTACAGTCAACTGTACCTGAAGTAATTCAAGGGAATCGTGCTGTTTAACCAATCTAGAGCTGTATTAATCTTTAATGAATATTGATACACCACCTCCATTAGTTCTCATGCCTTCAGTTTGTGGTTTGAATGTGTAGAAGGAAATGTAACCTGGTATAGCTGGGGTGCTCTCTGCAGCCTTAAACCAGGTCTCAGTGACTGCACAAATGTCAGCATCTTCCAGGCTGAGGACTGCTTCCACCGAGTGCCATTTCTGGTTTAGACTCCTAACGTTTATCAGCATAACCTTGAGGTTGTTTTTAGAGGTTATTTTTATAATGAGAATTGTGTTGTGACACTGCCTAAAAAAGGCACTACAGGGATGGTGAGAGCCTTAGCCAGGAACTGAAATCCCACAGGTGACAGATAAAGACTATCTCTGGCAAAGCAATGAGGTCTGTCGACCACGTCATCCCAGGCTGACAGATACTGGATCCCCTTTAAATGACACCAGAAACTAAGCCAATTTCTGAAGTCAATCATTTTTTGTTTGTATCGAGGTATCATCCTAGGTGAAAGTAAAATACTGCTTAAGGCTAGGGACATAACTGCCTGAGACACATAATCAGAGAGCTCAGTCATGTCTCTCTTCATATAGTCCAGTGAAGTATGTTGCAAGTCGTTCACACCAACATGGACTATGACAGAGTCTTAACAGTGACTGCTGTTGACAGACTTGAGTGCATGTGTGATGTGGTGGATCCTGGCACTTGACAGATAGCTGACTACGACATTTTCCTTATCCATCCTGGTGAGATGGACATGTGTGTGTCTCACAACTGAGTCGCCTAAGACTAAAATGTTTGGTTTTGTGTTATACCTTAGGGGCTTGAATGGTGAGACACTAGCGTGTGATATATTATGTGTACTATGTTCTACAGAAGATGCATTATGGAAAGAGTGCTTGTGTTTGTGAGGTCTCTGATGTTTAAGTAAGCTTCTTTATAAGAAACTCTGCATATGTAGGTTTACGTGTTGTTGGTTTGGTAGGTGCAGGTGGTGAGGTGCGCATGCTGACAACCTGCTTACTATCAGATGAACTGACTGGTGAGCGAGAGAGCCTGGATTATAGGTTCTTGATATAGATGCATCTCTCATATAATGAATTTGTGTGGACTAGAAGAAGTGGATTGTCAGTGTACATGAGGCAATTGCTATATTGCCTCAGAATGCCCATGTCAACCAGGCTGGCTGGAGAAACTGTGGGAAATTGTCCTTCCATAATGCTAGGTTAAGTTAATGTGGACAGAGGACAGGAGAAGTGGACAAAAAATACAAAGGGCTAGTCGGTAGGATCTGTGTTGGTACCTCAGGAACTTCACTGAATGTACCACCTGTCAGTAAGGGACAATCATGACAGCTCACCGATGGAGCACCAGCAGATTACTTAGGGAAAATTTACAGGCAAAAGTGTTTGTGTCTATAACCACCAACAGTGCCCACCACTGTGCGGAATTGGTCGATGCCCAAATGCGGTGCTTATGTAGCAAACGAGTGCAAACTGACCTAAACAAATTAACCAATAAAAAAGCTTAAAACTGAGCCCTGTTTCAGCAACCTTCAATCAGATGAGTTCTAACTGCACTCTCCTGCCACTAGGGTGCAGGGGAACCCTCTCTAACCAAAGATGGTCAGGTTTAGTGCTCAAGTTATAGAAACAGAAGTAGATTCAGCAGGTCCGAATCTAGTCTATGCTACAATATGCTACAATAAACAAAGTGCAACAATTTCAGGATAAAAACAGTTCAAATAAGCAGTGATATGGTAAAACTGCAGTTCAAAAGTGTAATATATAGTGAAAAATTATACTTAAGTTTTGCAGAGATCAACCAGAGAAGAAGTTGTAGATAGCAATTGTAGATAGCAATCAATAAAGAAGGAGTTGAAGGATTTTATCTGTGAGGAGAAGAGGGCAAGAGTCAAGTGAGACAAGAAGATCCTTCCAAGAGAATAAGGTGGTTTGGGATTATGTGACTTTAAGGGAGATTTCAGAGCTACACAGTTAAGGACAGACTGGGATTTTGGAAGCAGATCCTTAAGGAGAATAACAATAACCATACAGATTATTATATTTATAAAGTAGCAGAAAGTATTCTAAGAGCTAAGTTAACATGGGAATAGAGAAAGGAGATTTTGCTGCCAGGGATGACTGTAATTAGGGATACAGAGGATATGCAAGATGGGGCTGGAATTCACTGGAGAAAATTGGCAAAGAAACCAAGGTATTGGGTGCAAATAAGTAGAGGGGGAAATGTAATAAAATGGGAAGACGCCAAATTGAATTCTTTAACTCAACATTCCTAGACATCCTAAATAGGCAAGCACCCACCCACCCACCAAAAAACGAATAAAACAACCATGCAAGCTGTCTCTCAAAACCCACCAAATAAGTCATGTCCACAAGGGATAAAATCTGTAAATCATGGCAAAAAAAAGACCCCTCAACCCTACTACAATACAAGCAACTCTGTAACCAGGCAAAATGTCTAATAACCAGTGATAAAAAAGCCCACTACCTCCACCTACAAAGCCAACATAAAAATAATCCCCCAAAAATTCTGGTTCTCCATCAACCACCTATTACACCCAGACTCTCAAAGCAACCCATCCCGTGACCCACAAAAAACCCCACTGAACTTGCCACCCTCTTCAATTCCTACTTCACTGACACCATAGCTAAACCTTTCCTACAGTTAACACCATCAAGACAGCTGATGGCCAAATCATCAAAGAAAACAATCCTACCCTGGATTCTAACCTAAAATTCTTCCCCATACCCAGCATCACAATAAAAAAACTTTTACTTAAGCTAAAACCCTGTACTCTGGCCTCTGACAATCTTCCATCACACTTCCTGCAGCTAGCTGCAAGCTCTATAGCATATTCATTAACAGACTGATTAAAGAATCCCTTGTCCCAGACATCTGGAAAAAAGCATTCATTCTCCCCTTACACAAAGGTGGCACCAACAAAGACATCACAAACTTTCGGCCAATAGCAATTCTCTCACCCCTCTCTAAAATACTGGAAAAATGCATCCATGCCCAACACCTCAACCACCTGCTTGAAAACCAAATTCTATCACCCACTCTATCAGCATGGTTTCAGACCAGGACACAGCCTCACTACTGCCCTCCTCTCCTTTCATGATACAATTAACCGGGCTCGGGATTCTGTCAAAATAATCACTTCTCTTTTCTTTGACTTCTCCAAAGCTTTCAAAACCATTTCCCACACCATCCTCCTCTCTAAACTATCCAACCTCAACATTTCCCCAAATAACCCTACAATGGTTCAATAGCTATCTCTCCAATAGGCAGCAATCCACCAAATGGCAACAATCTTACTCTCCCTTCCTCAATACTTCCACAGGGTACCCCAAGGCTCCATTCTTGGTCCTCTCTTATTTGACATCTTTACTAACAACTTTCATTCCACTCTCCCACAATGCTCAGTAATCCAGTATGCTGAAGACTCTACAATATGCACTGCAAATTCCAGCTCTGAACCCCACAGCCTTCCCTATCAAGTATTGATATCAGCGTATAGGTAAAAAGAAAGAAATAGGGGGATCCTAAGTGAAAGACCAGCACTGTTAAGAGTTTTGAGTAGAATCTAGAACAGAAGCTGCTGTTAAAAAATGAAGAATTAGTAGGGCATTTAAAATATGGCATGATAACTACAGGAATCAAAGGTGGTTTGAGAGGACTGGATAAGTAATTCACAAAGAAACAATGGGAGGATATACGTATTGCTCCCAACCATGCAACAAAATCTAGAAGATTTAGGATCTTTGCTTGAAAGTGTTTGCATAGGTAGTTTTATTCCCCAAACAGACTCCAAAGATTTTTGCATCTCTGTTCTCAAACACAGATGGTAAAAACTGGAACCTTCTACCTAGTGAACTTACATCACTATCTTCCCTAACACTTTTTAAACGAAAACTTAAAATTCACCTGAGAACACACTGGTGTTGCTCCTGTTGTAACCCTGACTAACCATTGACTTACTTTTTACCACTTTTTCATCTACTACCTCTCTTTGACTAAGTCCTTGTTTCTTAATCTCAGAGAAATCTGGAATTGTAAACAAGTAATCATCTATTGATGATTTAATCTTGAGAATTACTTACCTTATGCTAGTTCTCATTGTTTGTACATACTGTCTTATTTAATGAATTGTGACAATGTATTAATACTTGTACTTGCCAACATTTTGTAATCTTTTATTATTGTAATCAACTTTTTTGCTTGGAGCTTATCTCCCCGGGACTCTACTGAAAATGGACATGTATCCAGTTAGACTAAGCCGGTCAACATAATAAATAAAGATGAGAGAGCAGGACAGTCTGTGGGTCTGTAGATTATGTTGTGCACTGTAGTTAGTTGGGTGAATGAGAGATGGTGCGGGAGTTCCAGCCAGCCTAATTGTTTCAGTGAGTTACAGTGGTGGGAAGAGAATTTGGCCTTGCTGGCAAATTTGGCTACTCTGTTGAAACACATATCAAGTTTGGATTTTGTAGAATTTTGGATATTAGTAAAGACAGGGGCACCATAAAGGAGAGATGATAATAAAAATGTGGTTGTAAGGGTTTGTCTAGTAGAGAGGCTAAGAAAGTGTTGGTGCCTATAGAGCATACCCAGTTTTTGGTGTGTTTTTTAATTTTTTTTATGTTATTGTTGGTGTAGGTCAAAGGTAAGGTTTTCATCTATAATAATTCCTAGTAATTTACTGTGTGGGACAACTTCTATAGTGGTTTTGTCTTGGGCTTGTACAGTGAAGAGTTTTTTTTATTTAGGGGAGAGGTTTTCTTAGGAGTAAAAAGTACTAGTTTAGTTTTTTTTTTCAGATTTGGGGCAAGATGATTGTTAACCATCCAAGATTCAGTAGAGGTGAGGGCATTCAACAACTTGGATGTTAAATACGTTAAATGGAATAAACGTACATGTTAGAAAGCCCATCATTTCAACTTGTTCAGCTTTATTCTAAGTCAACATATGGCATTTTAATTCCAGGTTAGGGATAGCTACTCAGCTATGAATGCACTAAGTATGTTAATATATAAGGGAACATAATATACATAGCACAATGTGAGTGCTGCCAATATTTCTATGTGGGCATGACTACACGAATGCTGAGAGAGAGAATTAATGAACATGTTGGTAGCATGAGGGCTAGAGATTCTATTAGTGCCCTATTAAGATATAACCTGACTAATAAGAAGGTACACAAATTTAAGTTTATGGCTATTGAAAAGATAGTCAAGGATGGGAGATATTAAGAATAAAGTAGAAAATAGGGAACTAAAATGGATACTTAGACTGAGGGCAGATAAAGGATATGGACTAAACACCAAAGTTTCAGTAAAGTCATCCCTAGAGTCTAGAGATATTAGGAATTGATGGGTAAAATATGATATAGCTATGAAGTATATATATTTCTTTGATGTACAGTTAGACATAGGAATAAGATTTAAGTTGATAATTATTGTCATATCATATTTAATAGGTAGCATTCTATAAACATTCCTAATTTCAGAGGATTTAATGACAAGTCATAGAAGCATATATATATAAGCTATATGTAGGAAATGGGTAAATAGGCTCTACATACACGGAACAATTCCCAATTATTTTCAAGTATAGACTTGAAGATGTATTTTAAATTTAAAAATTAAATAAATATAAAGGGAAGATAGTTAGATAATTTGTAGTGATTAAGAGCAGGACTGAGCACAGCAGAATGGATGTGGTATTATATTTGTATATAAAAGGATAGATACGAATGCACGTAGTTACTACAGATAGATGTGCATATGGCATATGTCTTTATATATGACATAAGCATTCTATAGTTCTTTCTAGACAATAGGACATGTTATATATATAAAAACAGCCATATGAAGTTGCCCGTTAGTCTATTAACATACTTAGTGCATTCATAGCTGAGTGGCTATCCCTAACCTGTGAGGACATATGTAAAACTATTAATTAAGCAACCAGTTATAGTATCAGATCCCATGCAGGAAGTATGTTTTGTTTTGGTTAGTACTTTCAGTAAATGATCTTTACAAATAATTGTGAGAGAAAGGGATTCATGTATTTAAGGGCTTTGGAAAGAAGTCTCTGAAGTGACGTTAGCACTACATTTGTTTGCAAGGACAGTGGCAAAGCCTACTGGGCCATAACATGACTTAACATTTTCAGTAGTTTCAGAGAAACACTGGGTATTGTTTCTTAGTGTTTTAATATAGCTAAATAAGGATTTCTAATTACCCTTCAGAAGCCAGTTTAGACATTGGGCTCCTTTGGTGGACCTGGCAGTGATTTTCATTTTTTTTTCTAATGCTTTTGATATTTTCCTTAGAGAAGATGGGTTGTGGATCGGCTACATAATTTAATGAATTTTGCTCTTTTGTTTTTCAAGTTTATTTATACTGATGGATCACCAGGTGGTTTATTTTTGAATGCCCCAGTGATACTTGGTTCTAGGGAATGTTATCTCTATACACTTTTCAAAATGGGTATTTAATTCCTTAAGAAGCTTGCAGCTGTATCAAGGTCAAAGGAGGTACAGTCATAAGTGAGCTTTGATATTTCATCACAGAGTTGGTTGAGGATGAGACAGCACATCTGTAGTCCTTAAATTCATTGAAGTTTGCTGTAGGTGCTTTTGTTGTGAGTTTAAAGAAGAATGTCACACGTTTGTTGTCAGACGTCACTGTAGAAGAAGATACCAGAGGGGTATTGGAAGAGGTACCCATATTTATACTAATCAGATCAAGAATGGCGAGTTCACTGAATTTGATAAAGAAAGGATTTCAGGATAGATATTCAGCAGAATATCAGGGACAAAGGAAAAGAGGAATACTTACACTAACTGCTATAGGAGCTCCAATAGTGATAGAAGAGAAAATAAGATAATGACAGATCTGTGGTAATAAGAGGCTACTGGCAAGGGATGAAGATTACCTCAGCATGTATTTATATTCCACCTAAAACTGCTATTATGGAGCTTAAAAAGTTTGGGAGAAATAATCAGCTTTCAACAGGGAATATTATTTATAGATGGGGACTGGAATTTGACTTGCAAAAGTGAAAATGTATCTGGGGGCCTAGAAGGGAAATAGAACAAAAAGGGTAGATTTCTTTAGAAATTTATGAAAATATGTGGTATAGAAAATGTAAATTCAGCAGTAGGAACTTGGAGAATGTACCTATATTATTCACCTAGGTACAACAACTGGGCTAGACTAGACAAATTATATTTTACAGGAACATGTGCATTTAATTGAGAACTTTGACACACATCCAAAAACTATTTCAGATCATGTGCCAATAATTATGAAGATAAAAATGCAGGGTAACGAAGTAAAGATGAAACAATGGGTGCTTCCCACCTTCCTGTTAAAGAGAGGAATTTAAGGAATGAGTAGTGGAAATTATTTCCGACTTATTATGTTATTATGGAAGATATAAAGTACTCCAGACATTGTAGCTAGTGAGTAGGCTACAATGAAAATGGAGTTTAAAAATAAGGTAGAAATAGAAGAAAAAAATATATGGTAAAGAACTAATAAGAATTATCTAGAGGGGCTGACAGAATAAGGGGAATCTCACAGAACAAGAAGAAGTACAACTGCAGAGTGCTAAACAGAAATTAAGGCAGTACCTGGACGATATGCATGAGTTTAGAAGGATTGCTGTTAAACAACTGTTTATGATAACTCCAGAGCTGAAGACATCCTTGAAAGTATTTATTACTGGAGGAATTACTGAGGTACTACACTGCGCAAAGCCTAATAGTCCAATGCATCTTTTCTTCAAAGGGGACCCCCCCCCAACTCCCCAACTGAAATGTTATTTATTTACTTTTTAAGGATAAATGTGTACTCAAATGTACTATCCTTTAGAAAGAAGGCAGAATTGAAAAGAGCCTTTTTCATCAGCATCAGTACCCAGAGGTGAGTAAATCTTTTCAGTAAAGGGCAGATCTTGCCACCTCCCTCCCCTTCCTGACTTCAAAAACATGAGGTCAGAGTGTGTTTGAACAATGAAATACTGCAAATCACTCTTCTGGGAAGAGAGAATCAAATGGCCATCTATAAAATTAGAATCCATTCAAGCTCTTTCTGTGCTTTGGACAGTTGATATCTGACAACTTTCCCAGTAAACAGTAATGTGGCAATCTCTGGATGTTTTACAGACTAGTGCACAACAATCAGTCAGTCTCACATCAATGGCTGGCAACCCAACTTTGACCAGTGTGTCAGAAGCTACAGGAATCCTCATGTTATGGCCTTAAAAGTCCTGCTGAAAAGCAACTTCAGATCACCAGGAAATGATGACTGGCTACAGTGTGGTCTTTTTCAGAAAATAAAAAAAACTGCAGTCATAGGCTTAAGATTTTTAATACACTAACACAGCTACAAGTTTAGTTGCTACTGGTGTCTTTTCAGAAATTATATCTGAACAATATATGACTCTTTTAAAATAACTGAGGTCTGACCTTCAGCAGTGGAAAAAGTGGGCAAAATCTCCTGGCCCATGAGGGGACAAATCATGAACTCCAGGATCACAGGGAAAAAAAAAAAAAAAAAAAAGTACATGGCAACTCTGAACCAGGTCACAATGGACTTGGCCATTCATCCCAGTTTAGTGCCACATTTTAGTACATTTCTAGAGTTTTCCATTTACCTGTGTTTTATATGGTACTCTAAAGACTACTTGCATTTCTTTCTCCTCTATTTTTTGGGGATCTCATTAAAGGTGGTCTTTTTTTTTTTAAAGGATTCTCCCTCTAAGAAAAAAGCCAACACCTCCTAATCTAAATCCAGAAGCATATGCTGCTCAGTGAAAGACCTGGGGTTTCTGGCTAGACTTAGTAAAGTTTTGTTAATAAAAGTCTTAAGAGTGTTCACTTGCTTCAAGTGTTTCCCTACAGGTAATCATGAACTATGTGGTCAGGCTGTAATCACCTAAACACAACTGGCTGAGGTGGTGTCACTGTCTGTGCAAGACTACAGTGTATTTGAATGAGAAGGTTCACTTTTCCCCTTTGCTGTATGACTGTGGAATTAGTTTATAATTTTGGGAAGGTGCAGGGCCCCTTGTCTCTGCAAAAGTACATTTTCAATAGATCACACATCAATCTTAAAAAGAGGAAGCTGCTTCATCTTTGTAATGCCCTTCTAGACAAAACAGACACAGAGTTGTGGTCTTCAGTAGGGAATCTGTCTCCCATAAGAACATTCGTTGGTATTCTTTTCTAAAGACATCATTAAAATAAGCTCAAAGTTATCGGTATAAATCACAACAGCAGCTAGCACATTTGATACACAGTAAATCTTGTAAACAGCCATTATAAAGTACTTATTGTTTTCTTGACTCAACCAAGGAAGTGATTAAAGGACTTCTGGAATGCTACGGCTAACTGTTCACTTAAAAAAAATGAAGATATGTGGATTGTACTCCTTTACTGCTACACTTCCTGTAAATGATTATGGCAAAGAAGGTAACCTTGTTCCCCAATGGCCTTTGCACTACTCTTCAAATTTGGCCAACCACTGACTTCGGCGTATGGCTTACTTCTATTTGTCTTATGAATGTCTTGTAACAACGATCTTACAATGAACATTGTATCTTAGTCCTGTGACACCCAATCCTTGTCAAAGGCCAGATATCGCTCCATACAGATGAAGGTTAGAAGTTAATTAATCAATCAGTTCATTCATTTTTTAATACCTATCTGTATCCTACTCAGGGTCATGGGAGGGGCCTGACTATATCCTTAGAATCAGCAGTGAACCAACCATAGATGGGAAGCCAGTCCTTTGCAGAACACACACACATAACCCACCTGATCTCTTACTTCATTTCATAAAACCTCCCTGTAAGAATATGTCATTAGGGATACTAGTCCTTATCCTTCCCTGACAGCCTTTTGGTGAACCAAGTTCATATCTGGCACTAATTTACAAGAATCACATATACTTTTTTTTTTCATGTGAATCTGTATGCATGGTTTTATCTTTTTAAAAGACTAGTGAAAAATGATTTTTAATAGCTAATCATAACTTTAAAATATAAGACATTGCAAAGTCAATCACATGCATGCCACTGTTGTCAGGAAAGAAAATTAAAGCCTAGTCTTGAAAAAGAAAACAGCTAACTCAAATATTGACTATAAAAGAAAATTTTGGTTCAGTTTTATTTAGTTTTTAAAGTGTAAATAAATTAAGAAAATTCAAAACATGACCAAGAAACTTTTTCATTCTTCAGTGCCTCTCAGTTCTGGTTGCACTTGCTTGTGGAAAAATTGTTATGGTTTGCAAATAAGTTACAATGATATCTTCTAATCATGCAAAAAAAAATCTTTACTTTTAAGTCGTATTAGAGACTACATAAAACAATGACAGAAATTCTCTCATCAATCACTGTTGCATATAATGATTTCACATACTGGCATCCACTACTAGAAACCAAAGGCTGCCAGTGTTGGCACTATGGTAATACGTAAAGCAGCATATGAACCAGGGTGCTAGGACTTTACAAAAGCTTGAACTTTTCATTTTGCTAGTACCAAGATAAACCACACATTTGCATATGTCTCTGACAGCTTGAGATATGTGCAACATCTCTAAGAGTAAAATTCATTTCACTCACCCAGCTGAGTGCTGCCGTCCACCTTCTTGTGAATCTGAGCTGATCTGATGGATTTGTCATACAAATGGAGGTTATTGTGGTCTTTCACCATTCGCCATATGTTCAGAATGGGCCTGTTGATCACTCCCACACCAAGAAAGCCATGCTTTGTTGCACAAGAGTTTGGTCGGTAATAAATCAATATCCCTTTATCCATCCCTTGAAATCTAGCAAGACAGCACAAGCAAAATATGTTACTCAAACACCTTATGAAACAGGTAACATACAACCTGACTAAAATACAACGTACAACTCTCAACTACCACCTGATGATTATCTAGCTCATCTCAGCTATATTAAAACAAATAAAAATACATTTTGTGGTAAATGGACTAAAAAACTGCCACAAACACAATTTTCCAGCAGAAAATATCGTATTGTGTTTCTTTCCATGTTTACACATGAATTTGAATGCACCTCACTGCGAAGTATGCTTACTTAAAATTCCGTTCGTTCCTGCATTCACGCGCGCGCATGCACACACATGCACATGCGCGCGTGCACACACACACACACACACACACAGCACTGTACCTACAGTAAAATCATCTAATGGCATGTCTTTGGGATGTGTACAGAAACTAGAAAACCTGTAAAAAAAACACATTATGCAATAATATAAATATCGAGCAGAACTGCAGTGCTTCAACTAGAGAAGTCCTTACACTTCTTATTGGCAAATCAGTACTAGAACTAGAAAGATATTTTGGTTAAAAATAAAATCATAATTGTTATACAACCAACCAAATAAAGATGGCAAAGATAACAAAACTGAACTTATTACTACCCCTTCACAGTTAATTATTAAAATCTTACCCTAAAATAAATAAATTAAATACACGTCCTAACTAGTGTCAGGTTCTCTGGAGTAGAGTGATAAAGTCCTACCTATGACTGAGATGACTTGAGTTTGACTATCAGCTTGGGCACTAGACAGCACCAGTCTGCCCACCTTGGAAGGATGAAGTGATGTTTCCAGTTGGCCGGTCAACACCCTGCATGAGTTGGCGTGCAGGTAACTGAAATAGCTATAGCCACAGTTTTGACAATCTCAAGTCAGTGACTACAACTTTCATAGCTTTTGGGTGGAAACATGAACAGGCAAGTGGAGGATTTAGGATGCCTTTCAAAGATCGATGTGCTCACACATCTGACACCAGGCACAGGATTACTGCCCTAACAGAAAGCCTCTCATTACTGGGATACACAAACCATATCCAAGGCTGCAAGGATGATGGCCCTTCTGGTCAGATCTTCCTCCAGTACTGGGGATATCCAGTATAAGGAACAAATAGGCAAAAGATACACTGTGGTAAGTTTAATAGTCAGCAGGCATGCAGGAAAAATGTATAGAAAATAAAATTCTAACTCCCACCTGCAGTCCTCTGACAAAGCATCAATTTTCAACTCCACAACAGATAATGTAATTGTAAAAATAACCCTATCACACAAGTTATCAAAATAGTTACTGTGGCAGAAAGGGAACAAGATGCAGAAAAACAGTTTGTGCCTCCATCAGACTAAAGGTGTCTGCACCACTCTTCCAGCTTTCCAACCTAGAGTCTAAAACATTCTATCATAGTTACCTACCACAACCAAAACCCCTCTCCTCACATTTTCCTCTGTAATCTGTTTCTTTCATCAGGTATCTTATTTAATGATGAAGTTGCCACCCACCATCACTCATCTCCATCTTATAAGTGCTTGGTGTTATTGGCTTGCACCCCCCCACTGGCAATCTGTTTTCTTGTCTGCCACCTCCTCCACAAATCCTCCTTGCACCTGCTTCTCCCATTTTTCAGCAAATTAATTTCAAAGTATTATTTGCCCTCCCTCCCTTACCTGTTCCTGTTGCCCTGGTGACGCCTGCTGCCCCATCCAATCTGACAGTGACTGGTGCCCTAGTGCTGCCTGCTCTGCTATTCAGCCCATCAGTGACTGGTGTCCCAATGCTGATAATGTCCTTCCCAGCCTATCAGTGCCTGATGGCCTAATATTGATACTGTCCCTCCAGGCCTGTCGGTGACTGGTGTCGGGAGGGTCAGTATCAGTATTAGGACATGACGCTGACTGGTGTCATAATGCTGATAATGTCCTTCCCAGTCTGTCATTGCCTAATGTCCTAATGCTGATACTGTCCATCCAGGCCTGTCATTGACTGGTGTCCTAATGCTGATACTGTCTCCTCCTGACATGGCAGTGACTGGTATCCTAATACTGATACTGTCCTTGGCCTGAAAATGACTGGTGTCCCAATGCTGATACTCTACCTCTCAATGTGACAGTGACTGGTGTCCTAATGTTGATACTGTCCCTCCCAGCCTTTCAGTGACTGGAGTCCTAATGCTGATACAGTCTCTCCTAGCCTGTCAGAAACTGGTGTCCTAATGCCGATACTGTCCCTCCCAGCCTGACAGTGACTGGTGTCCTAATGCTGATACTGTCCCTTCCGGCCTGTCATTGACTGCTGCACTACTGCTGCCTGCTGACCCACTCAGCCTGCCAGTGAATGGGGTCCTGGTGTTGCCTCCTGCCCCACCCAGCCTATAAGTGAATGGGGTCCTGGTGCTGCCTGACCCCCACCCCCACACACAAACACACTTCAGGGACCTGTGTCCTGGTGCTGCTTGCTGCTCCTCACAGCCTGTTATAAACTGGTTTCCAGGTGTAGCCTGTTGTGCCTCCCAGCCTGACACAGAATGTTGTCTTACAGCTGCCTACTCTCTCTCCCAGCCTGTCAGTAGTTGGTGTCCTACTGTTATTTTCCACTTCCTTCCAGCCTGCAAGCAGTCTGCTCCATGCCATTTATCACTCCCTTCTAGCCTGCAAGCAGTCTGCTCCATGCTACTACTTGTAATACCCTCCAACCATTCTAGTAACTAGTGGCCAGAACTTCCCAACCAAGTGTACAGTCAGAGATTGAAGAGGACCCTGATTTTGAAAACTGTCATAATGCTGAAAAGTCTCATCCTTTACTTCCAACAGAATGGCCTGTTTATACAATCCCATGCCAATCGCCTATCATTAAACTACCTAACCATGCTTCTCCCCTCTCATCTCCAGGAAACCACTACACTGTTCCCAACTAACAGAGCTATGCTATGCTACAATCCTGTGTTTATGTACAGAATGCATGAACTAACATACTTTTGAAATAACAAGATGAAAAACACTGCATGAATGCTGAAAGGCTGAAGAGACTTCAGATAATATTGGATTATGATGTATTCTGTTAAGCAAACATTACTATTTCAACAGCAGGCGAACGGAATTGTGGAAGTAGCACTACCACTGTACGTACCACCAATGAAAACGAAGTTTAAGTACTGTCATATATTCCTAACGCTGTATAGAAGGCAGTAGGAAAGAAGCAAAGGGTCCAGAGGAAGGTAATCAAGTATTAAGGGATGAAAGTCCAACTCTGTGATGTGAGCTTGAAAAAGGGAATGAGTGCCCAATATTGGCTTAACCATCCTTGAGGGATGGAGATGTGGCTCCAGTAGGATGACTGCCATTACGAAAGCAGGGCCCTTCAAGGCACTGGACTATAGCCAGGACAGAGAATGTGGGCTTGGCTCTGCCAAACCAGTGACAGCAGCCTTCAGTGTGTGTGGATGGAAACACACATAAGCACAAAGAAAAAAAACTCAGTTTGAGACCTTCACACGTGTGAGTTCAAAAAATACATTGTAGTCATAAAAGCCAAGAAAATTTATCGTAATCCGCTCTGTCAAGTGCTTTTGGCCCTCCACACTTAATACTGGGACTTCATCAGAACAAACATAGTATAAATACAACTTCCTTATAAACCCTATCCAATTAACTAATATTGTCAACTCATCAACTTTTAAAGATATATGCTACTATAAAAACTTTAAAATAGGATTATGTTACTTTTATACATTCAAAACGATTCCTGCATCTCATGCCAATACAATTATATATACATACATACACCTATTGAAAAATAAAAATGTGTGTTAATTTGATTACTAAATACATTCTAAAATATATGGTTTACACAGGTACCAATGATAAAAGTTCATACTTGTATGTGACTGCTAAAATATAGATGTGAGCACATAAGGCTCAGTTTCAAACAGAAACAATACATTTTAAAACCATGTTAGGGAATCAAAAAATGGCAGAGAAATATACCATACCCTTACTTCTTGAATAAATACTCAATTAGCCCATAATGCCTGTTCTAACTAACAGCTTGATAAATCACAATTCTAATGCTCTCTTCTTTAGAAGAGGGAGTATGGAAATGTTCTCATTTAAACTTGGGGGTTGGACAGCATTTAATCTTACCTGCCATTGGAATTCTTTTATTTCTAGTAATAGTTCCCACCATCCCCCTCTAGGGTCAACAGGTAAAACCTCTAAAATTCCAAATTTAAAGCCAGTATAGTTGGGGCATTCAATGGTATGTCTAAACTGTGCATTGTTAATATTTGCATACAAATGTTCATATATTCTCTTCTTTAGTCATCTCTCCGTTTTACCTACATAGTACTGCCCACGTCCTTCACAGACTGCTACATAAACTAGCCCCTTGATACTGTAATTTCCCCTATGTAGACTAACCACAAATGGTATACCTTGAAGGGTAATAGCCCTTCCTTTCCAAATATGCTCACACTGCCTACAGGCAACACAACTTGTGTTGCCCTTAACTGTGATGCTCCTAGCTATATGTTGTTGGAAAAGAGATTAACAATTTCTCCCTGTTTTATAAATAAAATGTGGTTTGTTACCTACAAAATTCAAAATCACAGAATTCCCTTTAAATATCACCCAGTTTTTTAGAATAATGTCCTTGATATTATTACTATTAGAAGTGTAGGGTATCACCATCCCCCTGTTAAAGTCTATACTGTTTCCTGGGGTGTCCTCCCCATTCTCCAGTCCACTGGTGCTACCCAACAGGGGTTTGTACCTATTCCCCATCCTCTGTTCTGTTCACACAATCTTTCACTAATTTTTTGGGGTATCCTCTTTCTAGAAACATGCTTATTTTGTTTACTTCAATTTCAAACAGTTCGATTTCTGAACACATACAGGTTGCCCTAACCAGCTGTCCTTTAAGTATGTTCTTAGTGTGACTAGGATGGCAACTATGGAAGTCTAAATAGTTGTTAGAAAATGTTTCTTTCCTATAAATTGTTGTGGTAAACTTCTTTCTCACAGTGTCTTTAGCTAGTGTAATGTCTAAATAATCAATAGAGTTGTTATTGGTGTTACCTGTAAACGCAAAATATGGTGAAATACTATTCAGGTAGTCTACAAATGACACATTGTGTTGGTTCTTGTCCTTCCATATAAGTATATTGTCCAAAAAACAGAAATAGCCAATCCAATTAGTAAAAAATACACTATACATGCCTGGCCTCCCAGGCATGAAGGACTAAGTTCAGAAAGATGGGTGCACAGCTTGCACTCATCGCTACCCCTTTCAATTGTTTTTAATAAACCCCTTCAAAGGTAGACTAATTACTGTCCAAAATAACCTCCATAAAAGTAAATAAATACTTAACATCTATTATAGAGAAGCAACACTGATCCATATACCAACCTTGTTCAATTTTGGACAGCAGATCCCAAGAGTCTTTTAATAAATAATTAAGAGGTGCTATTGCATGTTTCAACACTCTATCTACAAATACCCCTAATTAATAAGTTTGTCCATTTTGTGCAGAAATAATGACTCCAAATGAGGGTTGGGTCACACATTTTTGGATTTTCAGTATCCCAAACGCTACTGGGATTAATACATTATCTGACTTTAAAAATTCATATACTACTTCTGATATGGCATTCTGAAAAAGTGAGTCTTCTAATAATAGTTGAATTTTCCTATGTGCAATATAAATCTCATTTCTTGATGCCTCATGATCATTATTTGTATCATAAAATTTTCAACCATGTTGTTAACATAGTCCATTTTAGTAAATAAGACTTACCCCCACCACCTTTATCTGGTTTCATCACCTTTTATTCTCCATCTTCCCGAATCATTTTTATAAGGTCCCTCTCTTCCTTAGTTATTCTTTTTTCTTATTTTCAGTACTTAGTGAAGAAAAAATGTCTGTTGAACAAGCACCATCAAATGCTGAAATCAGTGGGTGGGGGAGGGGGGTGAAACAACTCTTCTTTCTTGAACTTGACCCAGAGTTGTTTTCCTTATCTAATGTTTGTCCCTTAAAAAATACGTTTAGGTTTAACCTTCTAGTAAAGAACTTTAATTCAGTAATGACATCTACCACATTTAAACTATGTGAAGGCACGAATTTAAAGCCTTTTTGAAACAGAGAAAAAAAGTTCTTGTCTACAGTTAAATCTGTGTAGTTAAAAATATTAAAACCTCTATGACAGTACCCTGCCCTCACTACAAACAACAATTTCCTCAGAACTATTCCACCAATCTCCTCTTGGAAGTCTAGTTGTTGAACCTCGTACCCCTCCCCATGCCTCTCCCCCCCTCAGGGTGCGGGGCTGTGGAAAAAAAAACTTTTTGTCTGTTTCTGTTTTCTATACTTTCTGATCTCTTGGGGGGGGGTGGGGGGGGTAATTCCTATCATAATCATTCGGTTCACCCTCCTGTGAATTCCTCATTCTTTAACCATACTCATTGTTGTATTCTGATTTCCAGACTTCCCTTAACATAATTTTCTACTTTCTTAAAAATATTATTGTACTCAGTCATATTACTGTCAAACAACAAATCATTCAAAATCTCATCATTTAGTATGGTTAATTAATCCAAGCACTTGTTAATATTCACATTTTTAATTTTAATAATAAATGACACAAGTTCACATTCAAATCTATCAAACGTATTCAAAAGTTCACTTGTTCCCAAATGTCCAGCTTTTAACCCATTTGGAAACTTGAAAAGTCCGAATCCTTTTGGAACATGATTGTTCTTAATGCTTTCACCTAAATATAAATTGTCACACTGCAAGCCTCTGACTTTAAATAACTTGTTTTCTAGTTCATAAAGTTTGTGTTGAAAAGTTTGGGGTACTTGCCTGTTCTTGCTTGTTGTTCCATTGTTGGTGAAGCATATTTCAGCATTAATCCATTGATGGAAATTCAAATTGTTCCTGTTAATGCCTTCCAAATCACCACAGCAGTCTGCAGTGCCATTACTGCCCTCATTCCTTCTTCCTCTTTCAGATCCTCGGTCTGAAAAGTCCACCTGGTTGGTTAATACAGTTGCCACCCATCCCATTGTCAGCGGGACACTCATGGGTTGAGCCTTCTCATCCTGTTTCCCGCATTCACCTGCAGTGGGATTTTAAAAGTCCCGTTTTCCACTTTTCGCGCTCTTGAATTGCCATTGCTGTGGAAAAGCCGAAAATACTTCAGTTTTTTCCACAGCAATGCGGCTACGTCACCAACCTGGACCTGCAGTTAGAGGGATTCCCTGCTAGGTCCGGGTGGTATAATTCAAGCAGCATTTAGATGCAGGGACTGGAGGGGGCGGGGATTCACCTCGAAGAGCCCAATAAAGGTCACAGCTGTAGAGCAGTTTTGTCTTAGTGCTCTACAGCTGCGAAGGAAATACTTAAGGTCTGAAATTTCTAATCCTAGTAGTGAAGCCAGCAAAGAAGACAGTCAGCCAGCAAGGGAGCCTGCTAGCCAGCCAGCCCAGCCACTTGAGCAGACAGACCCAGTCATCCAACTAGCCATTCCAGCAGGAAGGAAGCAAGCTAGCCCAGCAAAAACTGTGACAGTGGTAAGTATATAACATAGTATTTTGTGGCTTTATTTAAAATGGGAATATTGTGCTTTATTTAAGTTTTTAATGTTTAGAGGTAGATGGGGATGTAATATGCAGTATTTAAATCTGTGCAGTGGTTACTTTGAGATTTTTGAGTAGTAGTTTAGAATGGGAACATATTGTGGTTTAAGTTTTTAATGTTTAGAGGTAGACAGGGGTGCAGTACGCAGTATTTAAATCTGTGCAGTGGTTATTTTGAGTAGTAGTTTTTAAAGGTATAAAACCTGTATGTATATGTAATTGTTATTGTTCTTGGGGGGGGGGGGGTATGATTTGGAAGCATCACTTTTAAAAGGCTGAACTGTGTGTATAGAAGTTTTGTTTATTTCTTGTGGAGGCAGTGAAACATAAGTTAGTGTGATGTATTTCTATTGTCGTAGCTTTTTCTAGGAATTTTCTGTTTGCAGATAGAAAATGTTCGAGCATAGTTTGCACTTTTTTGTGTGGAAATGTGTGCACTTTAATGCTGTTTTCAGGAAGTTAGGATACACTGTTTGGGTAATTTTTCCTGTTAGTTCTTGCAAGTCAATGTGTATGTGGTACAAGTCTACCTTTTGAGGGGGAATGTTAACAGTTAATGTAGTGCATTTACTATTCTAGTAGGTTTGTTGCCAACTTGCCGAAGCTGTTTCAAGATTGTTTTTATTTATACTTGTAAATGTGTGCATTTAATTTTTTATGCGTTTTTAATACAGTTAACATATCCTGCTTTGCTTGTAATGTGAATATGGGTGTGCTGCTTTTACTTGGGCCTGTTTATTGCATCTCTGTGCTGGGTAAATTACTCTTAATTGCTATGTTTTGAGGTAAAAGGAGTCCATGAGGTCTGCTGTACATTGTAGTTTATTTTACTTCTCTTGCAAGAAGTATTTTTAAAAGGTAAAATGTTTACGGACTTTTTTCCTGTTTATTTTTTTGTGGATGCATGCTCAGATGTTAATGCAGTGTATTTGAGATTGTGCTAAACCATGTCGTTGTTACAGGGTAGTTTGCTTTTATAAGTAGCAAAGTTTGTATTTTGTGTTTTAGTGATGTCTTCAATAAACTTACAATGTACTGTTTTCATTATAATCCGATTATGACCAGTGCTGCTGTTGGGGCATGTTCATTAATAGATCATTGCGCTGTGTAAATTAGTGCCATACATTTCTTTTAACTGCTGTGGTCAAAAGTTAAATCAGGTCTATTGCATCTGCTGTGCATTCTCATTCATTTTAGTGTTTTTTTTTGGTTCAGTGAAAATGTGGTTAACTTTTTTTTCTTGAGGGGTGGGGTGAGGTGGGGGCATGTTTCATTTTCTACAAGCTGTGTTAATGTTAGTTTTCAATGGCCAAAATGCCCCCTACATTACCTCATTTACTGTTTGACCTTTGTCAAACTGTTTGTAATGTTAACTCTTTTCTGCTCCATTCCTCAGTTCTTTCGCATGCCAATGTTTTTCTAGTCAGTTCTTTTGAGTGCCAATGTTTTTCAAGCCAGTTTTTGCAAGTGCCACTGTTTTTCAAACCATTTTTTCGAGTGCCACTTTTTCAAGCCATTTTTTTTCAAGTGCCATTGTTTTTCAAGTGCCACTGTTTTTCAAGCCATTTTTTTGCATGCCAATGTTTTTCAAGACAGTTCTTTCACATGCCAATGTTTTTCAAGCCAGTTCTTTTGCATGCCAATGTTTTTCAAGCCAGTTCTTTCGTATGCCAATGTTTTTCGTGCCACTTCTTTTGCGTGCCAATGTTTTTCGAGCCAGTTTTCATGTGCCAATGTTTTTTGAGCCAGTTCTTTTGCGTGCCAATGTTTTTCGAGCCAGTTCTTTTGCGTGCCAATGTTTTTCGAGCCAGTTTTCATGTGCCACTGTTTTTTGAGCCAGTTCATTTGTGCTGTGCACCAATGTTACTGCACCCTACTAACACAGTTTTGGCAAATATGTTGCATATCAGGTAAGTACAGATTCAAGCATGAAGAGAGCAGCAGCTTCATCACAGTCAACCAGCAACAAGAGAATGTGCAAGTGGCAGGATGTTTGGAAAACAGAATTCAATTGGATCGAGAGATGCAGTGATGTCAAAGTGTTCTGCAGGCACTGCAAGAGAGAATTTCTAGTGACCCACAGTGGAAGAAACAATGTCGCACGACATGAGGCAACTGAACAACATAAGACTGCAATTCTTCAAGCTAAATCTAGTCACCTGATGACAAAGTGGGCAAGGAACGCAAACCTTGAAGTGCCAGAACTTAGGATCATTGCAGCAGAAGCCTCTGAGGTGTTCCATGCTGTTAAGCACAATATTTCCTATAACAGCTTGGAATGTGCAGTAAAGTCGGCCAGCCAGTTGTACAGTGACTTGGACACTGCAAAGAAACTATCTTGTGGAAGAACCAAGGCTGAAGCCATAGTCGAAAATGTTTTGGGACTGCACTCATTGGAATGCCCTCCTGCATGACTTTCAAAAACCAGGCACTTCATTTGCAATTTCATCAGATGCTTCCAACAAGGGGAACATAAAATTATTTCCACTTGTTGTGAGGTATTTTTCTAAAGAAGAAGGGATGGTGAATGGCCTTTTGGACTTCTATGAAGACCCTGCTGAATCTGCACAGGCTATTTCACAGCAAATTTCCAACATTATGGAAAGGCACTCCTTGTCCTGGAATAGCATTTCAGCTTATGGGCCTGATAATGCCAGTGTGAACTATGGGAAGAAATCTGGTGTGTATACCAGATTAAAAGAAAAGTGCCCATCACTCCAGAAGGCTAACTGTGTTGCCCACATCATTCAAAATGCAGCCAAAAAAGCTGCAGCACAACTACAGTACGACGTGGAAGTATTTGTAATGAAACTTTTTAGCCACTTCTCAGGTTCTGCCACAAGGACCAGAGACTTGAAAGACTTCTTTGAGTTTTGTGGCATGGAATTTGAGAGTCTATTAAGACATGTGCCAACAAGGTGGCTGTCACTACTCCCAGCCATTGAAAGAGTAGTGAAAAATCTCCCAGTGCTCCAGTCCTATTTCCTCTCCCAGGGAGAAGAGGAGAAGCCCCGCAGATATGGCAGTACGTTTCAGCTAATGAACATGGTGAGAATGAATTGCCTACACTGCCCCAGTACTATTTGTACTTTTTCTGTGCTGTTCTTGTTGATTTTAATGAATATATAAGTACATTAGAAAAATCAGCACTTACTGCCATAAAAACATTTTGTGTAATGGTCTCTCTGAAGCAAAACTGCAGGCAAGAGCTGAAGGTGCTTTCTTTGGAGGGAAACTTAGAACACTTATGAGCACGTTAGACAGCACTTCTGCTAACAAACTGAAAAGAGACTTCATTGTGTTCTTGGAGACAGCAGTGAAGTACCTGGAACAGTGGTTTGATTATACTGAAAGCAACTACTTGTTTACACTGTCTAAATTATCTCTACATGAACCCTTTGCTTTCAGTGACTTACTTAATGTGACCACTGCCCTGAGTCTGCAGGATGTAGATGAAGACTATCTTTTAGGGACTACTTGGCAATTAGGCTCTTTCTCAAACAGTTATGTAACACAAGCTTGAACCCAGGAGTGAAGTGGCTGAAGCTTTTCAAAGAAGGGCCTGAACTGACTACACTATATCCGGTAATTGCTAGGGTTTTATCTATACCAACCTCAAACGTATTTGCAGAAAGAGTTTTTTCTTTGGTGAAAGGTAAATGGACAGGTGTGCGAAACCGATATAATGTGGACTTGTTAAAAGCTGAACTATGATGACTGTAAATTACCAGATGAAATGTTGTGACTTTTATTCAAATACTGTTTAAAATCAGGCCCTTCTTCAAGCCATAAAATCAAATTCAAAATACACTTTTAAAAAAAGTGATTTAGTGTTCTAGTGTGCAGTATAAAGTACTAGGGTGCAGTTTGTAATTTTGTGTTTTTCTTTGCTTTAGCTTTAATTTGCTATTGTGCAGTATGTAGTACTAGGGTACAGTATGTAGTTTTGTGTTTTTTCTTTGCTTTAGCTTTGACAATAACAAGTCTTAATTTTATACTTGGCTTGTATGTGGAATGTAGATTTTTTTAAGTTTTCTTTCTGAATAGTCATGTTTGTTTTATGAATTTTTTTACTTTTTAAATAAAGTGCCTGTTTAATGAGTAGTGTGTTTTTTATTCCTTTAAAGTTTATTTACTGTTACAACTGAGTAATGTGCTTTTTTGTAGTAATAGTTCACTTCATTTAAATGGTTTGAGTTTTCAGTATGCTGTAATGTCACAATGTTGTATCCATAACTGTAATACTGCATCTCCTTTAACACCTCTGGTGATGTTATGGTGGGGGTGCGGCCAGTGTCACATTGGTTACACCCCCTGTCCTATTGGCCACACCCCCATGTCCCACTATGGCCTTGTTAAAAAGGTGGTAGCCCTATTGGTTAGAGCTCCAGTCACACCTGCCAAGTGACTGTCAGCAGCAAAGCCTCTTTGGAAACGTAGTTCATTGATTTGAGTTTGAATATCACCCACTTGCTGTGTTAAAGGGACAAAAGTGCTTGATGGAGTGGATTACAATAAATTTTCTTGGATTTTATGAGTACGCTGCATTTTTTGAACTCACACGTGTGAGGGTCTCAAACTGAGTTTTTTTTTTCTTTATGGTTTATTTTTCCTCTTTTTCTTTCTGGTTTTCTTCTTTTGGTTGACACATACAAGCATGGAAGTGTCACTGTGATGCAGGTGTCCACTTCATCCACTAAGGGGTGGGGAAAAAGCCTAACAGAAATGCCCTCATTGCTTGAGCCAGCAGATGCAGTAAAGGCACAAAGCACCTTCCAGGCTGCCTGAAAGATGGTCTCCAACATTCTGGCTTTGTTATACATGGGACTCAGCTAAGGTGGGAAGAAGAAATGAGCTCAAGACCAATAAAATGGGGCTAATTGTCAGTAAGCATGGAAGCAGGGCCGGTGTTAGCATTTTGGGGGCCCCCAGCAAATGTCAAGTTGGGGACCCCCCTAGGCACTTCCAGTATAAGTATTAACCTTTCAAATACCATCCATCCTAAGCAAACTTTTATTTTGTGCTGCAAACATTTAGGAGTAGTATCCACAGACCTGTAGCTACAAGCTCTTACATTACAACAGGCCTATGCACTACACTATCGCTATGTTGACCTGTCTAACAAAGGGGCAGTTAGAATTACTGGCACTTAGTTGCAACAATGATACATTGCAACAACTCTATGTACAGGTCTGGACATAAAGTGAAATGATGACTGGGCCTACATTTCAACCCCCCCCCCACACACACACACACACACACACCCTCCAGTCCTCTCGTCTGATTCCCCCCTTTTGGGTTCCCTATACCATGCACATTACTTTTTTCTTCCTTTTCTCACATTTTGCCTTACCCTCAGCTTTTTCAAGAAGCCATAACTTTCTATATGCTCTGAAATGCATTTTAAAGTTTTTTTTCTTTTTACACTACCCTTTCATCCAATAATGGCTTGAAGAGAAATTATGATTAAGGAAAGAAATTCACTGTTGCAATTCAGCTTTAGTTTTCCTTGCATCCTTTCAACACACCTTTCCTGAACAAGACAGAACAGTAATAACCATTTAGGAAATAACACAAATAAGCCAGGGCCCAGAAGCCATAGGTTTACAGATGGTCTGGGATACATTTTCTCAACATTTTACTCCATTGGTGGCCTAAACAAAAATCATGAAAAAGAAAAGAATTTCAGTCTTATTTTTTTCTTTCAAGGAAGACATAAGTTGCGCCCAAGGCTTAATTTTCAAAACTGACAAAATAGTACCTTACAATAAACTAACAAGCCAGTAGTTGTGAGTCTTATCTGGGAATACTGCCTACCTCCCTAACCCCCTACAAAAGACAGCCACTGCTTATGCATCCCTCTGGTGTTAGACTGGGATGAAAGCAGAGATTTAAATTGCCTTAGTCATATATTTCAAGTGACTGCTGATATACAAATACATAGCATGTTCTTCACCCCTAGTCCTTAAAGGTAGCCACATGTACATGTGCCTGATATGTGATTGTGAGAATGATTTCAGTAATATATTCAAATTTGTTGCTGCTAGACAGTACACCTCTCTTACACAAGCTACAGTAACCTTCTTTGTAGATCTCTGAGGTCTGTGAGAAACACAGCCCACAGCTCAGACACAAGCTATAATGACCATGTGCACATCTCTAAGGTTTGACTGTGAATAACCTGTAGCAACTTTCTGTACACACACATTTGAGCAGGGCTGGTTTTAGAATGGGTGTGGTTGTAAACAGAGGCTATTATCAGTTTTATCCTAAAAGGGTCATATCTCAGCACCATTCAGGTTAAACGGCGTATTCAGAAAATTGATACATTTTTCTCCAACCAGCAACAGCTTTGGTGGGGGCCCACACAGCGTCAAGGATGATTAAGGGAGTCCCCGTTATCCATTTAGACAGTCTGGTGAGTGAGGACCACCAGACTCCAAGAATATCTATGTGTCTGAATGTTCTGTGATATATGTTAGGTCTTACTTTCGAAATATAATTACTTGTTAGGTACATTTTTTACTGATAAACAGAAGAATAATGTCTGCGTCCTGGCATTACTGGCTGCATGCACAGATAAAAATCAGTGATATTTTTTACACGTGCGCGCACACACACACACACACACAAACACACAAACACACAAACACACAAACACACACTCATAAGCCACAGCAGTACTGGTTTTGTACTTATTTCAGCAAAGAGCAATACATTGTGCAACACTGGTACTGTCACACCAGATCAGTGACTGCTGTTTAGCAGTCGTCAAACAGCAGAAGGGGTAAGATTTACTTCATTGTGGAGTAATGCATACCTGTCACTGTCCCTGATTTCACAGACCTTCCCAGATTTTGTTCATAATTTTGCTTTATCCTTCATAAAAGGTCTGATTTGCTGGTAAATCATTCAGGATTACAAACAATCCAGACATTTGAGTTTTATACTTATTGTCCAAAAATACATGTTGATGCAAAATATGTTATTCTAGTAACTTTTTAAGTGAATTAGAGTAATATTTAAACAGATTCTTGATTCTGAGCCTTTATTCTATTATTTGTGGGATTGCACTGAATTCTTAAGCAAAGAAATTGAGAGTTATAGTATCTGGTGTTGTGTTCTGGTATTATTTATAAAACTCCCTGAAAGAGAAACTATCCCTGATGATCAGAAGCATCAGCTCTTCTTAAAATCCAAAATTTGCACCGATGTAAGTCACTCTGGGCTGCTGATCCCTCTAGTGCCTATACTGCTCATGTTCATTATCAGCTTCATCCTAACAGGGTCATAACTCAGCTCTGTTCATGTTAAAGAGCATAATTAGGAAATTAATACATTTTTTCTTCCTCATTTTTCCCCAACCAGCAGTGGCTTTTGTGGAGCCTCTGCACAGTTAAAGATGATTAAGGGGCCCCCTTGCAGACATGGGTTTTGCAGGGACCTAAAGCTGGCTATGTAGTTACTTTTAGTGGAGAAAATGTCCAGCAGCAAGGTTTAACAAAGCCAGGGGCATTATATCAGTGATAAAATATTTAATAGAATTCTGATGCCTGTTACTTGACAAAACATTGTTACTACAACCAGAAATAACTTTGAATTTTAAGGGAGATATAAATAAGAGTTATTACCCTCATGGTTGATTAAGTATACAAGACTGTCGTACTAGCCTTTGTTGGTTTTGCAGACATGTTACAAAATATCAGGATAAGAACTTGCTTTGGTTGGGGGCCCCCAGCGACCGCAGGCTTCGCTGGTGCCTAAAGCCGGCTATGCATGGAAGGAAATATCACCTAGTGAAAAAAAGGGATTATGGGATAAAAGTACTGTCATACAAAAAAAAAGATTAAACATTTGGGTTTCTAGCCTCTATATTACAGAATGATAGTGAGACAAATTATAAACAAAAGTCATTACAAGATGAATACTTATAGGAAGTTTGAGGTTTAAAGTGGTAAGATATACATAAAGGCATAAGGACACAGAATGAGATTAATATCAGAAAGACAGAACGTTAAAAGGAAGAAATAGAAAATAACTCCCTGTACATTCTGACCATAAAGTAGTCTGCTTCGAAATAAAATTGAAAATAACTCCCTGTACATTCTGACCATAAAGTAGTCTGCTTCGAAATAAAATTGAAAACAGAGATACCTTCCACCCAAAGGTACCATTAGAAATTTTTCATTAATGCCTATGTGATGTAGAATGTCATGCCTCTAGTAGCCTAAACACATTGTTACATTCCAAAGCATTTCTGGGGAAAATAACTTAAAAACATAACACAAAGAAAGCAAATATTTTGTGAACAATAAAAGCAATTTAAAAAGTACAAACAGCAATGTTATCAATAAAAAGTCTTCTTTGTATTGATAACAGTCAGTAAAGTCACAGGCTTTAGCCTCAGTGCTATAATATATTATTATGAATACAAAATCAGAATATTGTTATCTAATGTTTCACAAATTGTCACATCGTGGAAACTGTATAACCTAGATGTAGTTTGTCAACTTACTTTTGTTAGCCAGACATAAGCTTTCACATGACAGCAAAAAGTTCCTTTATATGTGTGTGCTTATCAAGATATTTACAGAACTATGTTTATTTATATAATTTACAATAAAAGTAATCCTGAATATCTCAAAAGATGTGCAACTTAGAGTGCACATTTAAATGATAGTTTTCTTCAACATAACCTAAGTTATCTGATAGCATGCAAGTCACCCAGTTTTAGAAATATTACGTACACGTGGAAATATTTCATATTTTCAGAATTAGTAGCAATAACTACCAATCTCTCTAATATAGTGTATTGTAATTGCACATTGACAATGTTCTTATCTTTCTCCAACCAGGGCATTTCACACTATGCCCCTCAATAACATATAGGTTTTTCAGTAATGAAAATATGAATGCAAATATGAAAATATGAATAATAAGGGGAAATTAGTCATTGATTTCTCTATGGCAGAACATTTGAGATTAACATTCTTTGTTTTAATTTTGTTAATTACACCGTGCACTCTCTATTACCTCCTATTATTAATCTGTTAATCAGTCAAGGATGACAGACCCAAACAATGTCTGAACACCATAAAGAGCTATGGGTGTTACAAACCAAAAAAACAGCCAAACCTGCACTTTCTAACAGTTTACTTTTTGTGTAAGCTATGGGTGTTAACTAGAAAAGTGCAAAAAAGGTGCTATAGGCTTGAATGAGTTAGGGCAGCCACGGTGGTGCAGTAGTTAGCATTGTCACCTCACAGCAAGAGGTTCACTGGTTTGATCCTCGGCTGGGGTGCCTTCTGTGTGGAGTCTGCATGTCCTCCCTGTGGTCGCGTGGGTTTCCTCCAGGTGCTCCGGTTTCCTCCGACATCCCAAAGACATGCTGCAGGTGGATTAGACACTCTAAATTGGCCCTAGTTTGAGTGCGTGTGTGTGCCTTCTGTGGAAGGTTGGGTGCCGGGCTGGCAACTCGACACTGTAAAACTCCACTGCCAATCATGAGCGGACAGGTGATCCGCTGTGGCGACCCCTAACCGGGAAAAGCTGAAAGAAGAAGAAGAAGGAGTTAAGACAAACTACCTACTCCTAAGTGACAATTGTCAAGCTTCAAATCCCCACCAACCCAGTTAACTACTGAATATGCAGAAATGTACACCACCACACTTTACCAGCACAGAAGCAGCTCCACAGAGTCAGCTGTATCCCACAGGAACAAGTGCAAGCAAACCCCAGAACCAAACTCACATGGTGGAACTATAATATCAGCAAGCTTTATAATAAAAGGAAAATAATTCTGACCAAAAGTAAGAAGAGTAATTCCAAGAATGTTAGAGCCCTTGTCACCGAAATAAACTCAGGAGTTTAATAAAGCCCACCAAAGTGAAGTTTGAGTCAAATCTATCTACCCAAGACAAAAACAATCACAGAACTCAGCAATGGACTGAGCTGATCATGAATGATGTCACCTACACTGTGGCTGATAACTTCAAAAATCAATGTTTTATGTCAAAAATTGTTCATATTTAGTGAATGGGTAATGTGGGAATGGTCGTGATCATTTATCTCATGATTGTTTTGTAGTATTTAATGAGTACACGCTGTGTGTTTTGTCATTATTCTGAAGACGTCTGACTAATGTTAAGATGAAAGCACTCAACTGATTAAATATTTTAGTCCTCCTGTTGTATGATGATTTTTCATTTTTTTTTATTCATACAGGTTGTAAAGATATGTGAAGGGTGGCAGCCTAGCCAGACAGCCTTTTGTAGATAAATCTCTGTCATTTGTAAATATTAATACAAGCCACAGGCTTGTTCTTTTAAATGGAAGAAAATGGTGTTAAATGTTGAATGTCAAAAATGTAAAAACAGCAATTTAACAACACGAATGTAGATAAAAATGTAGCAACAGTGCACTCTGCTGGAAGAAAGCTGATAAGTCAAGCACTGTATAATTCTTTGATCTCAAACTTGGAGCTGAGATGTCTGGATGGAGGAATTCTTGCTATTGTTTTGAGACCAGAGTTAATTGCTAGAATTTGCATGTATAATGTCTTTTATTGCTGTAGCTTCCTGACCAGGTGCAAGATCAAAGGGCTGCTAAACTCAGAGTTTTCAGTTAGCTTGGGAACCAGAGAAAGAAATTATGTAATCTGAAATGACTCAGTAGTACTGTGCTATCAATTTAAGGACACAAGAGACTTGGAGGATTTTGTATTTGTCTTGAGAACATCCAACTCACCAGCACTCTGCCTGTGCTCTGTATGTAAGTTTATTTTAGAACTGTGTTTTCTCTTAGATATAGCCAGGAAATAGGAAGATCAGACTTGTTTTTTTTCTGTATTGATGTCAGAACTATTCTACTATATAATTTTAAGCATTTTCCTGTGATCTCTGAACTCTTGACTAGCACTGCGTAGTAAGAAGTATTGTCTTGTGTTCTTATTTATTATTAAATATTTTTAAACCTTTCAACTGTGGCTGTTTTGTGTAGAGATAATTTAAGCTCTAGAGTACATTGCATGTATATAGTGTTACTGTCCAAGCCACCCCAAATAAACCTTGCTGTTCAGTCACACTTACCAATTCGATAATAACATTGCACAGTAATAATTGGACACCCTTTGATAAGGGTGTTATTAGTAGCTGATATTAGTGGTCGGTGGCAAGTGATACTACCATACGACCTGGCAGAGAAGGAGGCACAGCTGGAGAAGCTGTGCCAGCCTTCCCCAGGAGTGTCTGTGTGTTTGTATATAACTCATATCTCAAAGTGTGTGTGCGCGTGTCAGCTCACAGGGACATGAAGCACTGGTTGGACAGAGAGGGTGCTGGAGGTTTTAGCTTGACCACTAGGCTGAGATCTACACCCTACAGCTGTGCCAGTGGGGAGTCTTATTAGGGATCTGGACAGAAAGGGAGAAACCAGCCCCCAGACTGACTGTGATCTCTGTGTGCTCTTAAGGGAAATTGTACTTTACTGCGTTTGTATTTATTATCCTTCCCAAAATGGACGCCCCTCACTGGTGTTAGTAGTGAGGACTGATGCTCCTTGATTGCTGGGCCAGTGCATGGGCGTCACACAGGTATGTACATTTTGGGGTACAGATGAGGTGAGCATTGGGGGATGCCATAATTTAGCTGATATTCAAAGTGTAGTCAATAGTGATATAACATATAACACAGTTTTAGGATATGCAGAAGTAAAAGAACATGCCATGAATTGCCAATGTGGGAAAACATGTGTTAAACAATATGATTTACCAACATTTACAGTGCAAACAGCAATTTCCGATGCCCAGAGAACACAATCAAGTGGTTTGTACAGTCACCAAAACTAATGTATTTTTTATCGTATACACAATGTGAGGTCATTACAACTGCATCAGCATTTCTGTTTGTTTAAACCAGCATAAATTTGAATGTTAACTTTATTCTCAACATTGCACTCTGACAAGTTAGAAAAACCTGTAGCTCAATTTGACATAAGATATACAGATTGTTTTCACATTCAGATCATTTGTTGCACATATAAATGCACCTGTTACTTACCTCCAACCAGCTGCAGCTTTGCCACTGAAAAGGTTTCCGAGGTCATTGGAACAGGCAGCATGTATCTACAGAACACAGAGAAAGACACAATAATCATGACTTTTGTAATAAGAAAAGGAATCTTTTACAACAGATAATGCTCTTTCCATATTTTTTTTTTTTTGCTAAATTTTACTTTTCACTGAGGCATGCAATGAAAAATACATGTATTACTTTTCATATGAAGCACCATCTTTACAGGTGGGCATGAAGGAAATGCACATTTCACGGAGTATTTTATTACTGTGCGCCACTTGCATAACATGATGTACAAGTAAGGTAAGTGTTTAATTATGTGTACTTTGAACATTACTCAGTAATGCCAACCCAAAACCTCTACCCCAGATGCAGGGAAACTGATTCAACACTTAGTTATATTCTTTTATCAGGTCATCAAGTAACATTCCTCTTCCTAAAAGTTCAGTGGCGGAAGGCTTTAAATGGACATCCTAGTAACCGATAAAGGATGCGTTAGCCAAAAGAAGTATATCGGGCTGACAAAAAGAAACAAGTTGTGTTGGCTGACAAACACCTGATCAAAAACTGAGTCTATTATTAACAGCATTGAGCCTGTCACAGTTCAATAGGGTGAAATTGGATTAAAAGTCAGAACAAGTTGGACAGCACTATGCCCTTTCTAAAGTGACAAATGGGGTCTCACAGTAAGAAATATTTAATTGGGGTGGTGTAAAGATGCGACTCCCACATGGGGGTATGTTGGAGGCTTTGAATATGAATAAGCATATCTGTATGTATGTATGGTTGTGTTAGTGTGGTAATGCATGTGTATATGCTGAGCACTTGCATACATAGTCGGTGTTACTACTATGCATAAAGGTACATTCAGTGAATTTGACTTTGCTGAGCAGTACAAGTCCAAGAAAGTCTGTTGCACAGGAATCTAACATCTCCAGATCTTCAAGGACATATTGACCAGTACAGCCTTGTCCATTCTGTCCATTTTATTGGTTTGCTATCAAAGTGAGTAGCAGAGACATAATAGCATGAATCTGCATTGATTAGATATTATGCTGGCTAACCTATTCTGATATGATTCTGAACATATTTCTTGCAAAGCTTCAGCTCATGCTGTGACCTTTTTAACCCAATGCCTGTGTATCAAGACTGTGTGCTTAAAAGTGAACTTTGCAGTGGCATGTTCAGGCTGTTTTGCAGACTATGGAAGATTGTTTGTGAAAATGAAGTGAAAAAGAAAACAATGTTGTTTTTAGTAGTTGCAGCAACTCAGGAAACTAAATGCAATTTTTGATCAATGTCACGATTTCCAAGAAAGTATCAGTTCAACAGTAGTATGTTTCCAGAAAGAACTGCATGTTTTCTCTTGTGTATATTAGCTAGGCCAGTAACTTTGTTTGCTGACCTTCCCCCCTTCCTTACTTGACTCAGGACTTGAGTTTGATAACCAGCACCTGAGTTCATTTCATGCATCAGGACTCAAGTTGCCAGCTTGATCCTTATTGATTGACTGAGAGATTGAGTCAGAAACTGCCATGGCAAAGGACAGCTGCAATTCTACCAAGAAAGATCATACCTTGTTGTGTTGTGCAAGATGAACAGGCTGACAATTTTTGTAACTGATTTTTTTTATTCAACTGATTTACCAGCAGCTTTGTGTGTTGCCTCATTCTTCCAACTGTACTATGGTTTACTACTTAACCTCAGTACCAAGAAAAGAATCTAACACAACCAGTAAAAAACTCCTTATTTCATTTATTTTGCCAGGAACATCCTAAAAACTCAGGGAACACTCATGCAGCAATGAGTCATCAGTAGTAAAATTGTGCATCCATTCCCATCCCCATATGACCTTTTTGTCATCTCTTTATAAAGACGGCTTTATGAGATACCACACCCAGTGTGGTCATTGTTTACCACAGACAAAAAAGGCCAGACATGAAAGAGAGGAATAAAATAAGTGTCATTCTCCTAAAATATTCCAGGAGGACAGAAGGCAGACAAGCACACATGCTGGCTGAGATTGTCTTATTTTCTGATAAACTCCAAAGTAGTTAAACTAGGAAAGATTGTGGAATCAAGTCAGCAAAGGCTTGACCAGACCAAACCAGAAAGAAGATTGTCCTTTTTTTGGTGTGAGAGTGTTATATATCAAGACAAGTGTAATGCCTGAAACTGTTTCTAAACGGTGTATTCACACAACAGAATACAGCCGTCAGGTTGCGTACTGTTGTGTGAACAGTATACAACCGTACATAGCTATCAGGTTTTCATCCAGGCAGACCGGGCTCGACACTTGGTATGGGAATGGGACACTCTTTACTGACAGCACAGATAATTAAGGCTGTGAGCTAACTAGCTACCCTGCAATTAACTGCAGCATCTATACCTCCAATGAAGAGTACATCCAGAAGTTCTTGGACTTAAAAAAATTTCTAGAACAGATAGTTGATAAACCCACAAGAGGACATAATATTCAAGATCTGGTCCTCATTAATATAACTCTTACACATAGTATTCCCTAAGTCTATTCTTCCACAGTTAAGTCAGACCATGCACTTGTGACATCTGTCTTTCAAGAAAGGGAGAGCCTGCCAATTAAATCAGTTAACTTCATTAAGAAGGTCACATAGACTGTTTACAGTGGTCATGAAATTCACATATTGTATCTGAACCTAATCAAAGCTTTTGGCAGCATACCCATTGCGGGCATTGTAAGTAAGCTAAATGCTTTTAATATAGATCCTTATGTAGTAAGATGGATAACAAACTGGCTAAATGACAGAACTCAATAGCTCATATGGCAGGTGTCTTGTGAAAGTATGACAGTAATCAGCAGTGTACTCCAAGGCTCTGCACTGGGACTCCTACTTTTTGGAATTTACTTCTCTGATCTCCACAGTGACTGCAAATGAGGTGGTACTGTCAAATGCCCTCTCACACCTGCACTCTTCAGAAGTAAGTTATCCTAGTTAATACCTGATGAACTGAAAATGGGCTCAAGTTAAAAATGAAAAGTGTAGTATCATTTCATTTGGCAAACAACCCCTTACCCATAACATATAGCATACACAATACTCTGCTAAACTTACTAAATGAAAATGTAGTCAGGGACCTGAGTACCTGGGTTGACAGTTTCCTCTCCTTAAATCATTACATGGCAACTGTAGCAGAAAATCCTTTTACTTAGCACATCTAACAGCCAAGGGTACACCATCCAGATCTAAAGATATCATCATTCCCTTACATGCCACACTGATTGCACCAATTATAGAGTACACTGCCCCTTCAGTATGTTCCTGACTTGATGTATCAAATGACTACAGAAGCCCCAGAAGTTCACAACTATGAATATTTCAAGCTTAAAGATTGTGATCTACCAATACAGGCTAGAAGCTTTACCAGTGTGGTACATTACCATCCTTTAAACTGAACCTGGTTGACTGGATGGGTACCTTCAAATTTACACTGCGACTAACTGGCCTAGTCTTTCTTTTGAAAGGGGGTACAGCATGAGGGAAGGTATTGGCAAGCAGCTCATGATCTCAAAACTCAACTGCCTTGAAAGTCCTATGAAGCCTAAGAAATACTCTGTCTCACTAACTGTGACATAGCCAAAGTCAAATGTCTAAATAAGTTGAGGATGTGTGTGAATACAGGGTTAGCTAAATCAGGCCATACACAGGAAGAAATGTCTCACAGCAACAGCAGATGGCAGTGGGTGGAGCAACATTGTTTATTAAACCAAAACCGATCAAGGTATCATTTTGAGTGCCACCTTGACAGCAGGTCTACAACTGCTTTCTCATATGATGGCCTTAGGAAGTCTTGTATTGGCTGTTGTCAGTTCTGCAGTAAAAATATTTCATTATGTCATTCATCACATGATACTGGGTGTAGCAGGTGTAAAAAGTTCGGAAATGACACAAATGAGTTGGCAACAGCAGAATCAGAACATGACATATTCTAACAAAGAGTAGCTACAAAAGTGAAAGAATGAGGCCTTTCTATGAAGAGATTGAAGTGTGAATCTGACTAAGGTAAACTTATCTTCTCTCAAAAGGATATGTCTGTTGGCAGCCAAAGTCAAGGCACTGTATTGTGACTTATCTTCTCCAAAAAAACATACCAAGGATTCATTAATTTATTTATATTGTACTTTTTTAACTGGGTAAGCAAATTGCACTGAAGACAATTCTTGCCACAATCAGGACAAAAAACAAACACATTTCATAGACAAAAAAAAACAGAATGTAAAATCACGTAGCAATGCAGCTGCATCAATCATTCTGTAAAGGCTGCAAATTATTAACTGTGAAATTACAAATCACTTCTGGTGTCTTCTGTAGATGTTCACAGAATATATGGAGTACATTATCTACACAGAATATTTATTTATTTATTTGCTTTGCTTTAACAGGAAAGTGTGACACGGTGGGAACCCCTTTTCAGCAAAGGCCTAGGAGAAAAGCTCCAACAATTGTAGAAAACTAATAAAGAACTCAACAGTGACAAATTTACAACCCACAAACAAAATGACAATGTAATAACATAGTAAAATAAAACGTAACAGCTCTAAGTTTGAAAAAACCAAAGGCAACTCCCAGTAAAAAAAAACAATAACCAAAAAGACAGCAACTCTGGGAATAAACAAATGGAGTTGACTATCAGTCCAAATTAGTGTACGAAGTCAAGCATAAAACGGATCCAAAGCCAAAAAATATATATCACATTAACGCCTTTTATTCCAATAGTACGTTTTCGTCCTTCCAAACAAAGCGACTTCATCAGATGTAACATAAAAACAGTCCCTAAACATCCATTTATATACCTATTTACGTTAATTACTTAATTAAAACCATCATTTATTCAAATAAGTTAGTTTAAAAACAGCCTATCAAATCTCAACATTCATGAATAATTTATCAAAGACTTTTTCCTAACCTAAAAGTCATACAAAACTGTTAATACCCTTCCACAAAAACATATTGTAACCAAAAATAGATTGTGTGGTCCTTTTCAAAAACCATACTTGTTATAAAACTATTATATATTAGTTATAAAATCATTTCTAAGCTAAATTAATAATATTTTCTTATGAGAAAATTAAAAATACAGTTAACATTCAGAATAAAGGATGTAGTGCAAATACTCATGTTTCATAAAAATATATATTAAAATTATTACATTAAATATCATACTTCATAATTTAGCAGATCTTAATTTCAACAGTGGCATGATGGAAATAAATTCATTTAGGCCAGGGTGGTTGGTGGCATTTAAATTTAATTGCCACCAAAGTTCTCGAAATTCACTTCTTTCTTCCCATGGCCCTCCTCTACCATCTACTTTAACCTGTTCTAACACTATGAAAAGGAATTTGGCATCAGGGCAAGTATTTGAGTGTTTATAAAGTGCGCTAGTGTCTTTCTTAATGGAGATGTCATAATAGTGCTCGTAAATCCTTCTTTTTAGCTTTCTTTCTGTTTTGCCTATATAGAAGGATTTACACACTATGCACCAAGCCAAATAAACCAGTCCTTTAGAGTCACAATTGTGATATTCATTGCTACCTAGCCATTTATTCCTACTTTCCAAGTAGAATTTTTCTACATTCATGATATATTGGCATTGGTTGCACCTACCACATTTGTAGGTCCCAAACTTATTTCTGTTAGGTTTGATGGGTTTGTTTTCCAGAAGTAATCTTAAATTCCTAGAGTTTTTAAATGTTATTTTTTGTAGGCCTCTAGGTATTTTTTCTACGTCTGTAATGGACGTAAAATGTTCCCATTCTTTAAGAAACTTTTTCTTTATTATGTTATTAAGTCCATTATACTCTAATATTAAGGTTTTCTCAAAACCAGAAGTATTGTTTTCCTTTTTTGTAAGGTTGGTTCTTTCTAGATGGGTAGTGTTTATTATAGGTTTGAATCTATCAATTCTACCCTTAACTACTTCTTCCCTTATCTCCCTAACAAATTTATGGGGGTATCCCCTTTCTAGAAACATAGATTCTAACAAGTTACACTCCTTCTCAAAATCTTCCTTTCTGCTAGTCATACGACTCCCTCTAACGAATTGTCCTTTTATTATATTCTTCTTACAATGTAGAGGGTGTGCACTATCGTAGTGCAAAAAGGAATTACAGAAGGTGTTTTTTCTAAACACTCTTGTCTCTAACTTGTTATTAAATTTATAAATTTCTACATCCAAGTATTGTACCTTGTTTTCTGTAATCTTATGAGTAAATTTTAAAAAAGGACTGGTTGTATTAAGCCATTCCAGGAATTCCTCTAGTTTTTCTCTACTACCATTCCAAAATATTATAATGTCATCCAAAAAGCGACGGTATAACTTCCAATACTTTTTAAATTCAGTAGTTTCAATATTTTCTTCTTCCCACCTGGTAAGAACTAAATTAGCAAAGGTGGGGGCACATGCTGCCCCCATAGCAACTCCTTGCAGTTGCTGATAAACTTCTCCTTTAAAGTATAGGAAGTTATTCCGTAGCACTAAATCCATGAGCCAAGTGGAAGTAAGCTTTTCCTTCTGACTCAAACTATCTTCCTGATATATTGTATCTTCGAACATCTTTATACCTTCAACCCAGGGTATTGAGGAGAAGAGATCAATGATATCAATAGTCACAAAAATAGTTTCTTCATTGTATAAGTCTGTTGTTAAAGTTTTTAATAAGTCCCAAGAATCCTTAAGTATCAAGGTCTTACCCATCCAAATATGTTTAAGCTTAAAATCAATGTATTTAGCTAATGGTTGAGTCTTGGACCCCTCAGCAGAAACAATAGGCCTGAATGGGGGGTCCGTTTCATTTTTATGGATTTTTGGGATTCCGAATAAAGATGGAATTCTGGGTTTGTCCACCTTTAAATACTTATATGTTTTAAAGTCAATTAATTCCTCCTGCATCATATCAAATAACCCAGAATCTATCTTTTGATAAGCTATATTAACTTTATTAGTAGATACTGGGGAATATTTTTCTTGATCCCAAAGGATATTGTTAATTTTACTTTCATATTGGATGGATTCCATTATAACTACCCCTCCCCCTTTGTCTGGTTTCATAACCCTAAGGAGGTTTTGGTTTCTTAATTTCTCCAGACAATCCTTTTCTCCTAAATTCAAGTTGTTTTTGTGTCCCTTATAATAGGAGTCAACTTTTCTAACTTCCTTATCCATTATTTTTTCAAAGTTTTTAAGTTGAGGATGTAAGGGTGGGTTGTAGGTGGTTCTTCGTTTTAACTCATTTTTATCAGTATTCTTGTTACCCTGGTCATTAGGTATAATTAGGTCCAGGTTAATTTTTCTTAAGAATATTCTGATGTCCATTAGTGATTTAGCTACATCACCTTTATTGAAGGGAATAAATTTAAGTCCCTTTGATAACAAGTCAAAATGTTCCTTCTCCAGAACCATACCACTAAAGTTGTATATAGTAAAGTTATTGTAAGTAAATTTGATGTCATTGTTTGTAACTATATCCAATGTATTTGGGTTAGGTGAGGCGGTGGGCTGAGGTGTATCTAATAACGTCCTCTCCCCCTCCTCCCTCCCCTCCCCTGAAAATTTTGTTGTTCTGGTTGTTGTCCCCTTCTGCTTAATAACCTCTCCGATCTCCTTAGTGGTGGAAACTCCTGGTCATAATTAATCTGGTCTTCCCCACTATTATTAAAAACCTCATATCTCTCGTCTTCTCCTTCATTACTATGTACATTATAATTATTCCACCCTTCCTTATAGTAATCTCTTCTAAATGGTGGTTTTGGGTAGCATGTATTGTTTTTATATTCTAGAATATCTCTTTCTAACTTTTTTAGTTTCCTTTTTATGACATCATTACATTTACTTTCTATATCTTTCCTAAGGTTAAAGTACTTAATTTTCTCCTCATTCACAGAGAATAACAAATCACTTTTAATACGTGAATCAAGTTCATTAATGTCTTTATGCAGTATTTCCATAACATGATTATTGTTCTTAATCATAAGTTTTAAAACATTTAAACCACAATTGTTAAAAACACCCAGTAATTCTTTGTGAAATTCCGAACCAGTAATCACATTATTAGGGAATTTCCAAAGCCTAAGGCCTTTGGGAACAATTTCTTTGTGCACACATTCATTTAAATATTCATTCTCTATTTTTAAATGTCTGTATTTACTCATAAGTCTAGATAAATCATTTAACATCAACGTATAGGTATTATTGTTATACTTAGAATCAGGAATATTAAAGTTCGCTTTAAAGTCACATTTGTAGTTTAACCATGAATTTAAGTCCTCCGTTTGGGAAGGAACGTTTCCAGTACCTGTATTATGCCTGCGAGTCTCAGGCATACTCCTAGCTGTACTCCCCTTATCCAAAACAGTACCGGTTTGTCCCTTCTGGTTCTGAAGAGCAAGTGGTGTGTTCAACGGGTTAAAGGCATCACTATTCGGATTGTCGGAGTCGCCGGCGTTGGAAATATTGCCCATAAGCTCTCTCCCATCCTCGTGGTCCTCTCCATTGGTTAGGTTGCTCCTTCCACCTCCTTGAAACCTCCGTACATTACTTCCGCTGTGTTGGTGTAGTAGGGACAAACTAAGGGGAGTCAGCAAGTCAATCAACTCAGTGAGTTGTCCTATTAGCTTGCGCGTCGTACCTACGTCTTCCTGTCCCTTAGATTCAGGAACAAGATTAGACTCCATTTCCGTGTTGCCGATAATTACAAACCAAGAAAAAACCAAAGGCAACTCCCAGTAAAAAAAAACAATAACCAAAAAGACAGCAACTCTGGGAATAAACAAATGGAGTTGACTGCATCAGTCCAAATTAGTGTACGAAGTCAAGCATAAAACGGATCCAGAGCCAAAAAATATATATCACATTAACGCCTTTTATTCCAATAGTACGTTTTCGTCCTTCCAAACAAAGCGACTTCATCAGATGTAACATAAAAACAGTCCCTAAACAACCATTTATATACCTATTTACGTTAATTACTTAATTAAAAACCATCATTTATTCAAATAAGTTAGTTTAAAAACAGCCTATCAAATCTCAACATTCATGAATAATTCATCAAAGACTTTTTCCTAACCTAAAAGTCATACAAAACTGTTAATACCCTTCCACAAAAACATATTGTAACCAAAAATAGATTGTGTGGTCCTTTTCAAAAACCATACTTGTTATAAAACTATTATATATTAGTTATAAAATCATTTCTAAGCTAAATTAATAATATTTTCTTATGAGAAAATTAAAAATACAGTTAACATTCAGAATAAAGGATGTAGTGCAAATACTCATGTTTCATAAAAATATATATTAAAATTATTACATTAAATATCATACTTCATAATTTAGCAGATCTTAATTTCAGTAGTGGCATGATGGAAATAAATTCATTTAGGCCAGGGTGGTTGGTGGCATTTAAATTTAATTGCCACCAAAGTTCTCGAAATTCAATTCTTTCTTCCCATGGCCCTCCTCTACCATCTACTTTAACCTGTTCTAAGACTATGAAAAGGAATTTGGCATCAGGGCAAGTATTTGAGTGTTTATAAAGTGCGCTAGTGTCTTTCTTAATGGAGATGTCATAATAGTGCTCGTAAATCCTTCTTTTTAGCTTTCTTTCTGTTTTGCCTATATAGAAGGATTTACACACTATGCACCAAGCCAAATAAACCAGTCCTTTAGAGTCACAATTGTGATATTCATTGCTACCTAGCCATTTATTCCTACTTTCCAAGTAGAATTTTTCTACATTCATGATATATTGGCATTGGTTGCACCTACCACATTTGTAGGTCCCAAACTTATTTCTGTTAGGTTTGATGGGTTTGTTTTCCAGAAGTAATCTTAAATTCCTAGAGTTTTTAAATGTTATTTTTGTAGGCCTCTAGGTATTTTTTCTACGTCTGTAATGGACGTAAAATGTTCCCATTCTTTAAGAAACTTTTTCTTTATTATGTTATTAAGTCCATTATACTCTAATATTAAGGTTTTCTCAAAACCAGAAGTATTGTTTTCCTTTTTTGTAAGGTTGGTTCTTTCTAGATGGGTAGTGTTTATTATAGGTTTGAATCTATCAATTCTACCCTTAACTACTTCTTCCCTTATCTCCCTAACAAATTTATGGGGGTATCCCCTTTCTAGAAACATAGATTCTAACAAGTTATACTCCTTCTCAAAATCTTCCTTTCTGCTAGTCATACGACTCCCTCTAACGAATTGTCCTTTTATTATATTCTTCTTACAATGTAGAGGGTGTGCACTATCGTAGTGCAAAAAGGAATTACAGAAGGTGTTTTTTCTAAACACTCTTGTCTCTAACTTGTTATTAAATTTATAAATTTCTACATCCAAGTATTGTACCTTGTTTTCTGTAATCTTATGAGTAAATTTTAAAAAAGGACTGGTTGTATTAAGCCATTCCAGGAATTCCTCTAGTTTTTCTCTACTACCATTCCAAAATATTATAATGTCATCCAAAAAGCGACGGTATAACTTCCAATACTTTTTAAATTCAGTAGTTTCAATATTTTCTTCTTCCCACCTGGTAAGAACTAAATTAGCAAAGGTGGGGGCACATGCTGCCCCCATAGCAACTCCTTGCAATTGCTGATAAACTTCTCCTTTAAAGTATAGGAAGTTATTCCGTAGCACTAAATCCATGAGCCAAGTGGAAGTAAGCTTTTCCTTCTGACTCAAACTATCTTCCTGATATATTGTATCTTCGAACATCTTTATACCTTCAACCCAGGGTATTGAGGAGAAGAGATCAATGATATCAATAGTCACAAAAATAGTTTCTTCATTGTATAAGTCTGTTGTTAAAGTTTTTAATAAGTCCCAAGAATCCTTAAGTATCAAGGTCTTACCCATCCAAATATGTTTAAGCTTAAAATCAATGTATTTAGCTAATGGTTGAGTCTTGGACCCCTCAGCAGAAACAATAGGCCTGAATGGGGGGTCCGTTTCATTTTTATGGATTTTTGGGATTCCGAATAAAGATGGAATTCTGGGTTTGTCCATCTTTAAATACTTATATGTTTTAAAGTCAATTAATTCCTCCTGCATCATATCAAATAACCCAGAATCTATCTTTTGATAAGCTATATTAACTTTATTAGTAGATACTGGGGAATATTTTTCTTGATCCCAAAGGATATTGTTAATTTTACTTTCATATTGGATGGATTCCATTATAACTACCCCTCCCCCTTTGTCTGGTTTCATAACCCTAAGGAGGTTTTGGTTTCTTAATTTCTCCAGACAATCCTTTTCTCCTAAATTCAAGTTGTTTTGTGTCCCTTATAATAGGAGTCAACTTTTCTAACTTCCTTATCCATTATTTTTCAAAGTTTTTAAGTTGAGGATGTAAGGGTGGGTTGTAGGTGGTTCTTCGTTTTAACTCATTTTTATCAGTATTCTTGTTACCCTGGTCATTAGGTATAATTAGGTCCAGGTTAATTTTTCTTAAGAATATTCTGATGTCCATTAGTGATTTAGCTACATCACCTTTATTGAAGGGAATAAATTTAAGTCCCTTTGATAACAAGTCAAAATGTTCCTTCTCCAGAACCATACCACTAAAGTTGTATATAGTAAAGTTATTGTAAGTAAATTTGATGTCATTGTTTGTAACTATATCCAATGTATTTGGGTTAGGTGAGGCGGTGGGCTGAGGTGTATCTAATAACGTCCTCTCCCCCTCCTCCCTCCCCTCCCCTGAAAATTTTGTTGTTCTGGTTGTTGTCCCCTTCTGCTTAATTTTTGGCTTTGGATCCGTTTTATGCTTGACTTCGTACACTAATTTGGACTGATACAGTCAACTCCATTTGTTTATTCCCAGAGCTCTAAGTTTGAGACACCAGATGAATACTGAGATGCATGTATTTTAAAACAGTGACTAAAGGAGTGAAAACATAGGAATAAAAGTAAAAGTATAGATGAATGGCAGAAACCACAATGAGTGTGCAGATGTAAAGAAAAATCCAGAGCAACAGTAATTAATTCAGAAGTCTAGTGGAAACTGATGCTATAAAATCTGATGAGGGTGAGAAATTGTGTGTGAGGCTGAATACCAAAATTAAGGAAGAGTCATGGTCTAGAACAGCTCCAAAGTCCTTGCGGGATTAATGTATTTATATACAGTTAGCATGCACAATGCTGGAAGTAGATACAGTATACACTGAACAATGGCAAGTTTGAGAAGATAGTACTTCATTTTATTTTTCTGTTTATTTGTTTCATTGAATATTGTGTTAAAGATAGTACTGCATTTTAATTTGCTTTACTGAATATTGTGATCGCTCTGCACTAAGTGGGGGTTATTGTTCTCACTTCACTGACATTCGGTGTTGAACTCTTAGCCTAGAGGCTTTCTCTGTGCTTATGTCTTAGCCACTTATCTATGAATTTATTTCTCCTGAATAGCTGAATATTTGAGCTGTTTGGTTAGCTGCTGTATATCTACATCAGCTGTATTACAAGCTGAGATAATTATAAACTTAGTGTTAAAAGATAATACTACATTTTATTTTTTCTGTTTATTAATTTGCTTCACTGAATATTGTGATCTCTCTGTCTCTCTGCAGTAAGTGGAGGTTATTGTTCTCACTTCATTGATATTTGGTGTTGAAGTCTTAGTGTAGAGAGTTTATCTGTGCTTATAAGTCGTCACTTATTTGTGAATTTATTTCTGCTGAATAGCTGAACAGTTGAGCTGTTTGGTTAGCTGCTATACACCTACATCATCTGTATTACAACCTGAGATAAGTACAACGTTGCAGTGTTAAAATATAGTACTGCATTTTATTTTTCTGTTTATTTGTTGCATTGAATATTGTGTTAAAGATAGTACTGCATTTTATTTTTCTATTTATTTGCTTCACCGCATATTGTGATCTCACTGCCACTTTGCAGTAAGTGGGGGTTATTGTTCTCACTTCATTGATATTCGGTGTTGAAGTCTTAGCCTAGTGGGTTTCTCTGGACTTAAAAGTCGTAGTGACTTATCTGTGAATTCATTTCTGCTTAACAGCTGAATATTTGAGCTGTTTGGTTAGCTGCTATATAACTACATCAACTGTAATACAAGCTGATATAAGTACAAACTAGCAGTGTTAAAAGATAGTACTGTATTTTATGGGTCTAAATTATATTCTCGAAAGTCAACAATGTTGAATCTGACATTGTCGACACGAGAATATCGAACGCTCAGAATCTTGAGCGTGTAAATGGAAATCCCCGTAAGTGGACATTTCTGTTTACTGCAATGTAGTGCAGTCTCAGAGTTGGTATATTTAAGTAGCGGGGGTGTGGGGGATGCATGGGGGCTTGCCCCCCTTATTAAACCTGTTAGGGTACTTTTTTATTTTTTTGTTTTTGTCTTTTTAAAAGGTCGATGTTTGAAGACATCGACCATATGTTGTTCGATGTTTTTAATCGTCGATCTTATAATATAGACCCTATTTTATTTTTCTGCTTATTAATATGTTTCATTGAAAATTGTGTTAAAAATAGTACTACATTTTATTTTTCTGTTTATTTATTTGCTTCACTGAATATTGTGATCACTTTGTCTCTCTGCAGTAAGTGGGTGTTATTCTCACTTCATTGATATTCTGTGTTGAACTCTTAGCTTAGTGGGTTTATCTGTGCTTATAAGTCTTAGTCACTTATCTGTGAATTTATTTCTGCTGAATAGCTGAATATTTGAGCTGTCTGATTAGCTGCTATATACCTACATCAACTGTATTACAAGCTGAGATATGTACAAATTTGCAGTGTTAAAAGTACTACATTTTATTTTTCTGTTTATTTGTTTCACTAAATATTGTGTTAAAAATAGCACTGCATTTTATTTTTCTGTTTATTTATTTGGTTCACTGAATATTGTGAGCTCTCTGTCTCTCTGCAGTTAGTTACCTACCCTCACTCCCTGTTCTTGTTGTGGTATTAATCTTGGTGGCTTTGGAATTGCCTGCCTCTCCTGTAAATTTGTGTTTGAACACTACTCCTGGGTCCATCTCATTTGCTCACTCAACCGAGTACAGTGAGATCATATTTTGATTTCAGACACTCCTACAAGTCCCATCTGTTCAGCTCTATCCCATAGTGTCATTAGATCATTCTACCTAATATAGAGAGAACATCTGAGTAGACCAACCCACTTAGGCCCTTAACCTTGAATTATCTTTTGTTTCTCCTTTCTCCCTTTCCACTTTACTTTGCGTTCTGACTGAGTGTGCTTCTCAGCTGATAGGTATATTTTCTGGCACTTTTTAAGTGTTCAGAGTTGAATTAAACAATAACTGAACTAAGTTCAGAATACAGTTTGAATAAATTGCATTAATATTGCTACACACTCTAGCTTATCAGTGGCAGTGGTAAGCACTAGGTAGCCTATCTACCACAAGAGTGGTTTCTGGCCCAGAAATTGTAGTTTATTGTCCGTTTGGGAAGTTTTTCCATGTCTTTTAACTTTCTGGTCCTGAAGCCTGCGTTTGCGCTTGTTTCCTGCCTTTCCTGTACCTGGTCTAGTCCAGATACAGTTTTGCTGTATCCAGGGCTATTTGTAAGCTTCTGAGCCCCCAAACCTTTCTGTGTTGAGGGAAGCCTTCTAGCTTATCAGTGTGAGTGGTAAGTACTAGGTAGCCTATCTACCACAAGAGGAGCGGTTTCTGGCCTAGAAATTGTAGTTTATTGTCCTTTTGGCATTTTTTTCCATCTCCTTCAACTTTCTGGTCTAAAAGCCCACGTTTGCACTTTTCCCGCCTTTCTTGTAACTAGTCTAGTCCAGATACAGATTTGCTGTATCCAGGATTGTAAGCTTCTGTTAGGTGCCAAAGTCTGCTCTTCAAATTTTCTCTTAGATCTGCTAGATATCTCCTCTCCTACACTTTTACTAGCTTCTTAGTCTATCACTTTACCATACCAGGCTTCTTGCAGCAATTATTGTAGCACACGAAAGTGCTACCAGCACTAAACATTCTACAAGGAAACAGCTCCAGTACTTATTATTAATGCCCACCCCTCCAGGCATGTCTAAAGGTCAGTTCCCAGTGCTTTCTCCTATTAACCTGGTGAACTTGGGCATCCTGAGGCAAAATAGCAACTCCATCATGTACACCGACAACTCTCTCCTCTTACCTCCCAACACTCAGACTTGTGAGAGATGCACTTATATATCCAAACTGGAAGCCACGCACTCTCCAGCCAAGACCAGAATAGCTCATCAAGAGGAGAAGGCCAGCATTTGCACCACACCACATGGAATACACACACACCAGCAAACACAAACCACACACCCACCTTCACAGAGGCTCTCAATAAAAATCTACCCAAACAGCAGAGACCTCCAAGGCAGAAACGCACTCTACCACCACAACACTAATCATGAGACACATAACTCTCCTAAACAGTGTGGCACTCAAGCAATGCCCCTAAGGCAAAAGAGCATGTCCAGCACACTAGTCATAGGTGACTCGATACTGAGGCTCACTGATGTCCCAATCACTAGGTTGAATAAGAAAAAAGTAACAGTCAGGTGCCAGGATCCGCTACATAATGCACGCACTTAGGTCCCTCAACAACAGGTACAAATATGACTCTGTCACTGTACATATGGGTATGAATGACCTGAAACTTACCTCCCTGGACTACATGAAGAGAGACATGGAGGAGCTCTTGGATTATGTAGCCCAGGCAGGTACGACCCTAGCCCTGAGCAGCATTCTACCCAGAATACCCCCACAGTATAAGCAGAAAATGATTGATTTCAACAACTGGCTAAGTTTCTGGTGTCATTCTAAGGGGATCCAGTAGCTGTCTGCCTGGAATAACATGACTGACAGACCACAATGCTTTGCCAGAGATGGCCTGCATCTGTCACCCCTGAGCTTTTTGATACTGGCTAAAGCTCTTGCCACCCCTATAGTACCTTTTTTAGGCGGTGTTCCAAAGACCAAATTACCATTGTAACAGTTACAAACAAATGCAATCCGGGGGTCATGCTGCTCAATGCTGCAAGTCTAAATCTCAAAATGCACTCACTCAAAGCACTCCTTAAAATGGAGAACATCGACATTTGTGCTGTAACAGACACCTGGTTCAAGACAGCAGAAAGCACCCCTGCACTACCAACCTATAACTCATTTCACACCTTTCGGCCCCAGAACTTGGACCGAAGCTCCAAAGGCGGTGGTGTTTCCATATTCATAAAGGATGTGCACACCTCCAGACTGGTAGCCCAACATAATGCATCAGAGATGCTTCAGGTGCAGCTAACATTGGGTAAGACAGCGATTCAGGTCATAGCCTGTTACAGGCCCCCAACCATGTCCCAAGAGACTCACTCCACATTCCTAAACACCCTGGAGAATATTAGGGTCCAACCTAACACTCTCATACTGGGCGACTTCAACTACCCCTCCATTAACTGGGAAAACTATTCATGTACCAATACACTTGCCCAACGTTTCCTGGAATTCATTAATTCCAATGCCCTGGACCAGCTTGTTCTTACCCCCTCTAGAGGTAGCAACATCCTTGACCTGGTCATTACTAACATGGGAGACCATTGTTCTACACCAATAGTCAACTCCTCCCTGGTTAGATCAAACCACAAACTAGTCACCTTGAAAATCCACCCCCCCCCCCCCTGCAAAGGCAACCACCATAAAAAACTTCTACAAAGCTAACTTTGGGCTTCTAGGAACAGAGGTGGCTAACTTAATGGCACCCATGCAAATGGAGAATAGTTGCATGACCGCCAAATCATACACCAATGCACTGTATGAAGACGTACACAAATGCATGGATCTCGCCATACCCAATAGAACCAAGATGCCCTGCTCCAAACAAAGGAAGCCAATCTGGTGGTCCCCTGCCGTAAACAAACTCTACAACAGGAGGAGGAAACTGACGTGGAATAAGGTGAAGTCCCAAGACTGCAAAAACTCCCTTATCAGCCTCAACAAAAAGTTGAGATCCCTCATCAAATCCTCTAAAGCTAGCTATGAAAACAGAATTGCAGCAGATAGTAAAGACAACCACAAGGCCTTCTATAGTTATGTAAAGAACCCAGATTTGCTCTGAGGTACTGCACAATGGTACTTCCTATACCGAGCCAACAGATATTGCCAATATACTGGCTGACAGATTCAGTGCCAACTTTACCGCTCCCCCCAAAAGGACCAATCACAATACCAGTAGATTGCCAGGCACCCATTATTACTGCCGCACAGGTTAAAACATCACTGTCCAAGGCCAAGAATACAGCTTCTATGGGACCGGACAATATCCCTGGCTGTGTTCTACATGAACTACAGAGTGAACTGGCACCTCATCTGTGTGTCCTATTCAATCACAGCCTCACCTCAGGCTTTGTCCCTACTGAATGGCACACTGCTACAGTCATCCCTCTCCACAAAGAAGGAGTGACTACAGATCCTGGGAACTATTGCCTCATTAGCCTGACAAGTCTGATATGCAAAGCTATGGAACACATCATCATGGACCTAATAACCAAGGATATAGAGAATCTCCAAACTGTGGATCTCACACAGTTTGGTTTTGTGAAGGGTAGATCATGCCTGCTCAACTTGGTCGACTTCTTTGAGTCAGTCACCAGAGCTGTGGATGAAGGCAAGGTGGTTCATACAGCCTACCTTGATTTGGCCAAGGCCTTTGATACCATTCCCCACTCAGGAATCATAGAAAAACTCACTAAGCTAGGCATCAACCCCTATATCACTAGGTGGGTTGCAAACTGGCTCAAAGATAGAACCCACGGTGTGAAAGTAGTTGACTCCAAGTCAGACTGCCAACCAGTCATGAGTTGAGTCCCACAGGGAACGGCCCTGGGTCCTCTCCTGTTTGGTATCTACTTCTCAGAAGTCCAAGCCAATATGAAAGGACTCCGGATGACAAAGTTCGATGACGATTGCAAGTAGGGAGCCATTATTAACTCCCCAAGTGATGATGACATCCTACAGAAAGGCCACACGGAGACCAACGACTGATGTCAGAACCATGGCCTTAAGCTCAATGCCAAAAAGTGTGTTGTCATCCCCTTTGGGAAAAACCCAGTTCCCATGAACTACCACATTGATGGTAGTCCACTGAACACAGAAGGCATTATAAGAGATATGGGAACACAGGTTGACAGCAACCTCACTTTTGACCACCACACTGCCACTGTGGTCAGAAAGTCTTTCTATATGGCACATCTCATTACCAAGGGTTTTGGATCCGGGAAGAAAAAGGTCATTGTCTCCCCTCTACTTTTCCCTCATTAGGCCAATCATTGAGTACAATGCCCTATTTGGCATGTACCTCACTAGACACCTGCAACAACTGGAGAGGCTGGAAAAGTAGCTCACAAAGAGAATCCTAGGCCTTAAACACATGTCCTATGTGGACAGACAAAAACTCCAACTATTCTCTCTCATATCGCCTACTTACAGGCAATCTCTATTTGACTTACACAGCCATGTCTGACCGAGCTCTCTTAGAAATGCTACATCTAAAGAAATCCCAATCCCTCCACACCACACTCTCCAGAGATCTCAACCTCATTACCACACTCAACAGAACTTGCTGGAGGGACAGGTTCATAACCCAGAGACTGCCCATGCTATGGAATAGACTTCCCATACGTGTCAAACAGAGAACCTCAATGGCCCTCTTCAAGAGAGATCTTGATGAGTGGATGGAAAATAGAAAATTCACCTGGGGGAATCACTCCAGTGGCTCTACTCGACAGAGGCACTGGAAACTAAGGACGGGTGGCATGATGCCAGGGTAATCCTATGTGCTAGGCTTGTAAAGGCTCCAGGCCATTAGCCTAGTACACAACTATGAACATATGCGCTCTAGAGCTAACGGTGTGTTAAACAGAGACGTGGTATTTCATCAGGAACTTTATAGGACTTGAGATTAAATGGGAAGCAAGAGACAAAGAGATTCCAGATTATTAGACTGCCATGGAATAGCCAAAGGCAGCAGAGGACCAGGTGAGAACCTTGAAAACTTTTTAAAATATATTTATTTATTTTACATTTGTTTACTGGGAAAGTCTGAGTGGGTATGGATCCCATTTTCAGCGGAGGTCCGGGGAGAAAAGCTCCACAAAGATTACTACAGCAAATACAGTAAATATAATACACATGTTAATAAAATACAGTACAGAGTCAAAAGTAATAGAGTACAATTTCAAGGCCAAGAAAGGAGCAAAAATCAAATATACTATAAGGAGCACAGTTTGTTACAATAAACAATACAGTTGAAAGGACATTTTGTTCAGTCATTTGGTTACATTCATCAGTGGCTAGTACAGTAAACACACATTAAGAGTATAAAAAGGAGTTGTTGCAAGCTTTCATTAAAGGTTAATGTATATGATCTAATTAAATAAAGCTACCCAAAGTCAGAACAATTGCGATAAAAAAACTATGTAAATGGGACCAGAGGAGTTTTTTTTAATTATTTTTGTTTTCAGTGGTCCTAAAATCTATGGGTATGGTATTCCATGCTTTTACAACAGAAATGGAAAACAAGGCGTCCCCAGAGCTATTGTTGCTTTTGTCCATGTCAGCCAGTGCTTTAATGGTGGATCTTAATAGGCATTTGTTAGAGTACATATTAAGTAGACCTTGAAGTATAGGAACTCTGTCGGGATAATACAGAATTTGGTGGGCTATTGTAAGCTGGTTATATGCGAGCAGGCTGGGAATTCTAGCCAAGTTAGTTGCTTCATTGCTATGCAGTGATGTGTCCTGAAGGGTGAGTCAGTAGCAAACCTAGCTATTTTATTGTAGCAGCTGTTTAGTTTGTTAAAGTCTGCTTTGTTCAGGTTGATGAGTATGGGGGAGGCATAGAGTAGTGTGGAAAGTAGGTGGGTTCTTGCAACGGTGCCTTTACTGTCATCGGTGAGGTACTTTTTGCATCTATATAGGGTTTCGAGTTTTTTATGGACTTTCTTTATTGTCTGTGCAATGTGCATATCAAATTTCATGCTGTGATCCAATGACAACCCCTAGAAGTTTGGTGTGTTGGACAGGTGTGATAGGGGTGTTATTGGCAGAGAATGTTGTAAAATGTAACATGCGGTCTTAGGCTCTACTGGAACAGAATATCACTAGCTGTGTTTTATTGAGGTTAAGTATTAGTTGAGAGTTGGGTAATCAGGTTTCAAAAGCGGTAAACGTCTCTTGTGTCAATTCCTGGAGCAGAGGGAGTGATGGGGTAGAGCAGATTGCAGTGGAGTCATCGGCGTACCGGACTAGAGTGGAATGCTGGGTAGCTTTGTGGAGTTGGTTGGTGAATATGTTGAAAAGAGGGGGTCCAAGAATGGATCCTTGGGAGGAACCACTAGGGTGACAGGTAGGAGGAGAGATGGGAGTTTTGCCATTTTACTGATTGTTGGCGGTAGGTTAGATAGTCTTGAAATCATGCTAGTGCTGAGATTAAGATCGGAGAGAGCAGAAAGGAATTTGGCTTGGGAGACAGTATCGAAGACCTTGGAGAGATCTGGGAATACAGTGGATACTAGGTTACCATTGTTTCTATGTTGGTTTACTGTGCTGGTAAAGCTAATAATGCCTGTGGTAGTACTGTGATTGGGATGGAATCCATGCTAGGTATTGGTTCGAAGTTTATTAGTGAGGAGTGCATTTGGGAATGTATACATTTTTCGAGGATTTTAGATAAGGGAATAGAATGGCAATTGGTCCAGTTACCTCCTTTGTGGAATGGTATTACATGCAAGATTTTCCACAGAGAAGGAGCATGTTGTTCTGATAAACATCGGTTAATGAGCATGGAGAATATGTAAGAGATGGATTTGGCTGCAATCTTTAGATATTCTGCAGGTAATGTGTCAGCAGCCAGGGTTGTTGGTTTAACCCTATTTAGGTATTTATATATTGTGCTAGTTGGGACAGGCTGTAAGGAGTAGTTCTGGTCTGCTGGTATGGAAGATAGGCTTGGATGTGAAGTGGGAGAACTACTATTGGTGAGGGCTAGGATGGACTTGGTTAAGTGTTCGTTGAATTGGGTGGCAACATTATTGGTGGTGTTGTCAATGTTTGGGGGTGGAGTACTGGTCTTTGTAGGATTTTATTAATGGCAGCCCAGAATTTTTGTGGGTTATTTTTGTGTTTGGTTTGAATGCCTATAGAGTGGTTCTTTTTGTCTGTCCTAATTTGGTTTTTGGCTTTGTTCCTTAGTTCCTGGTATGCCTGCCTATTAGTTTGAGTTTTATTAGAAACACATGGTGCAGGGTTTGAATCTCACAAGGGATAATTGGCTAGGCTTAAAATGGCTCACAAGGGCAGTTAGCTGAGTACTAATCTATGAACCTATTTTGATGCCATAAGTCCCACGCTTTATCTTTTTGTTTCAGTAGTAAACAGGTATCTTTGGTCAACCAGGGGGCATAGTTGAATTTAGTTCTGATAGGGGCAAGATGATTCAGAATGGTTAGAAAAGTGTTATTGAAGTAGTCTACGGCACTTTCCAGGGAGAGAGATGAGAGTGGTCTCCAGATGCATTGATTAAGTGCAGATATGAAGTCATGGGTTTTGAAATTCTTTGTATACCAAATTTGTTGGTGGATTTTAATGGATTCACTTGATGTCTACTTATAAATGTGGGAAGGTGCTCACTGAGGGTGTCTGGGAGGGAGCCTGACAGGTAGGACTGAGATGGTCTATTAGTAAGGATCCAGTCTAGGACAGACTCCTTTTTTGATACTTTATCTACCAATGTTGTGGTTTTGAATAGTTGAGTGAAACAGTGTAGGTTAATGTGGTTAGTTGGGGTGCAGCGAGTTACAAGAGGACCAGTCGATATTAACATCACCTAGTGTAATTGTTTCTTGGAGAAATTTTTGGGAGGTCCAGTCTAGCATGGATTCTACTGTGTTAATGTTATTGTCAGGGGGTCTCTATAGGTACCAATTATATGTAAGTGTTTTTTTTAGTTGATTTTCAGCTTAGTGAGCACAGTTTCTGCATTACTGAACTTGGGTTGTTCACTGGCTAACAATTTTGCTCAAAATTTCAACAATCATGAGGGATGCATCATGTAGATCCATGGTCACACATTTGTTTTGCTTAGCATTTGGAAGTGATGTGTACATCTAATGTCCATGGAGAGCAAGTAGTAAGTGAGGAGGTGACCATCTCTATTTGCAGATAATGTTCTTGGAGATTGCTGTGGTGACATGAGGTTCCTTCAAACCAAACCTTAGGGAATTTCACTTAAATGGTATTTATTTTCAACCTTCCATTGCTTTTATTTAATTACAAAAAACGTGTATTACTAATCTGTGGCCCCCAGAGAACATACAAAAGCTGCATTCGCAAATCAAATCATGGCTGTATTGAAGTAAACTTGTCACATCCATACACAAATTTGTGAACTCTCTTAAATGTTTTCAGGCATACAACAACTTTCAGACTTAAGTCACAGACTTTAAACTGTGCACTAACTTTCAGCAACTCACAGTTCTCTTCTGTCTCATTTACACCAAGTGTACATACATTCCTTGACTGTATCTCTGGCTTTAATTCATGCTACTTTTTCCTTCAGGTACCTTAGTGATCTCTGGTGTGCTCTAGCCCTGCCCTGGTCTGAGTCTTTTCTCTTCCCAAATCTGTGAAATTCCTCTCTTGGGAATGCCTTACCTGGGTATCACGCTCCTACCTGTATAGTTCCAGGAGACCAGGCCCCTGCCTATGGCCCTCTGTTATCCTTTCACAGTGAGAGTCAAATACATCTCTATTGTTTCCAGATATCATTCTAATGTTTATACAAGAAATACCCATCTTCCTAGACTTACTTTGGCTCCATTTGCTAGCCATCTCATTACATGACAGGTCTTCCAACTCTTTCTGTCACCACCAAAGATCTATTTTACTGAGGGACAGATCCTCCAACTACATTGCATGACACTGTGAAGACCTACGTGAGATTTATACAGTCTTTTTAATTATTTGGAGAAATTTGGTTCCTTGTCAGCCTATAAGATTAATTAAACCAAAATAACAGTAGATGCCATTGATTACAAATCATCTAGGAAACTTGTGAATTGTGATTTTTATGGGAATTGCCTCATATTAAGTACTTAAGGGTTTGACTGGGTAGTTCTATACAAGACTCAGTTAACAAGGTGTATAATGAATTCACGAAAAAGCTGGAAACAGATTTTAGTACAAGGAAAACAGTGGGGTTAGATTTAGCTTTTAAGGCAGATAATACAGCTCACTTTCTTAAGTATATCAAAAATATGATAGATTTATTTAGGATGGTGGAAAGCCTGAAGTATCTTGGGATAAACAGGTCATTGTTAAATAAGTGGGTGGTTTGTGTCCTAGAAATGATAATATTAACAAACACTCAGGCATTATAAGAAAAGCAGATGACATTTTATTATTACATTTTTTAATGACCAATAACAATTTTTACTGTTTTACTTGCAGATAGGGAAGCAGTATTTTACAACTATCAGTATGAAAGAACACTTAGCTAACAGAGTGAGCCTTTGACCGTTTTATGGCCAATTGTAACAGTCTGGGCTTAATTTATTTTAAGATTTTGTGATTATTTGAAAAATGTTAGTTTTAATTAAATATTTATATTTTTAAGAAATGATAAACATTTTATTTTTTAATGAAATGTTTTTAATGATTTGGATAGCTTGTCTAAGATACGTTTTATTTACAATAAATTTGTGATACAATTTAGAAGTGCATGTTTAGTAAAACCATATGCAATTACACATTTGGCATTGAAGAAACACTTAATTTGCATCTAAAACAAATTGCAGAGTACATATGTAATCATTTACAGTTCGTAAAGAAATCAGGGAAACTCGCATTTTAGTTCTACTGAGCAAATCACAAACATTACTTAGAGATGATTTTAAACACAGAGCCTTATATAAAAGATGCATTAGGTGATACTAGAATTGCTACATTAAAACAGCAGGTGTTACCACACATTATCTTTAGATCTAATAGTCCTTGGTTTTAGAACTTGTGCTATCATAAATTAAGGCCCATTGGCCTTTCTATATAAAGCAGACACACACACACACGTGCACACACGCACGCACGCGCACACACACAAGTAACATGACTACAATTGTTATAAAAAATTTAATCTGAGGTTACAAAACTGTAAGCATTAATGTGCACACAATACAATCTTTGATAAACTAGCTGTACAGACTAATTATGTGCCATGAGGCATGCAACTTTGAGCACTTGAATGCATTATAAAATTACTTTCTAAGTAATGATGAGATTTGAAAACACATTTTCACTACAGTTGGGAATTCCAAATCCTTACCTATACATTGATGTACATGAGATCTTATTCAGTGAAGTGGAAAGATTTATCTTGGTTAACAAGTAGGCATTATGGAAGAGTATGACAGAGTTTCTTTTTCGTCCTACTATGGGAAAAGAGAGCCTTCATATGTACTGAATCAGGGAATGGCTACACTTAAAACAAGTGATTACTGAAAAGGGCATAAAAGCCTGGGTGAACCTGCTTTAATATTTACATGAAGGGCACATAAATTTAGGTGTTCACGAACTACTTTGATTTGTAACATGCAACAAGTGAGAAATGATGGCTCCAAGTTATGCAAAAAATTTGTTTTTCACAGTCAATGCTTAATATTGTGAGGGCTATGAACTTTATATTGCCCATGGAAGCATACCCTGGACTTGGCTTTATTACTAAGACAGGCAAAAAGTGAGTAAACAGCTAATAATTACAGCATTTAAGGCTTGTGAGAGTTAACAGAAATAACATCTAAAATTGAGCAAAGTTAGGCTTTAGATATAAAGAAGGAAGAGCCAGATGAAGAAACCTGGAGATTAACAGGTCACGTGCCAAGATGGGTTAAGAATTATAGGAAATTTCAAATGTTTGTACATATTTTTCATGCCCTAACTAAGTTATGGCAGATGCTCCCACAGCATTGCAAGGGTGGGGAGAAAGGGGCAGCCACCTCGGGCTGCATCCTTTTTTCTGCATAAAAATGCTGGTACAAAATGGCAAGTCAGCATTTTGTGTAGCAATTTGATATTGGTTTGTGACAATACAAAGCAGAATTTTTTTTCTCTTTAATTGAAGAGCTGAGGTTAGCTGTGTGTCTGTAGAATCCCAGTTCATACAAAATTATAAAATCGGCTTTCTACAGTAAAAGCCAATGTCTTTATTATGTTGAAAAGAGCTGAGGGGGGCATGGATTTTGTTGCTGTAGAAAGCTGAAGTACTCTATACTTACTCTTCCCTTGAAGAGCTGAGTGAGTGGGTCACTATTTCATGGGACTAGCACTGGGCATAAGATGAGCCAAGCTGTGGCTCACGAAAGCTAATCCAGCATGTTGAAGATATGACACACGAGCATTTGGCTCAGGGGAACACACATTTTGGTCTTACTAGAAGTTAGCTACATACAATTATTATGAATAGCCTTGGTAAGAAAGTGAATCTTTCCATGTCAATGAAAGATATGATAAAATATTGAATTTGGCAAAGAATGTGCTGGTGCACCTAATAATGACATTACCCAAAAAAGTTATATTTGGGAAATAAAAGTCTGATAATGATGGACGGGGATTGGTGCAGCAGTTGCATTGTCGCCTCACAGCAAGATGTTGTCCAGTTCGATTCTCAGTTGGGGTGCCTTCTGTGCGGAGTCTGCATGCCCTCCCCTGCATTCGTGTGAGTTTCCTCTAGGTGCTCTGGTTTCCTCCCATGTTATAAAGACATGCATCTGAAGCATTTTTCACTGGGTCTCCACTGAAAATTGGCTTTGTTCCAAGTCGGACTTTCCCAGTAAACAATTGTTAAACAAATAAATGATATACTCACTGCAAGGGAGTTAATAAATATTACAGATGGGTAGAACAAAGGGAAAATAAGAATTATAGCGCTTCTGTGGATCACTAGTGATATCTGCATTGCTTACTGTACTTATTTCCTTGTTTCACTTGAAAGAAAGTTACTGTTTGTCGCTTTTGCATTTAGTTACTTGTAACACATTGCACTCAAGTTACCTGGCACTTGCTCACTAAAGCAATTATATAAGTCAGCACTAAAAATTAAAAGCACTACACCCTCACTCCCCACTGGCCCTTGTTTTCAATTAAGGAATTCCCAATATTATTCTAGCATGTCCAAAGGTCAGTTGTCAATCTTCTCTCCGGTCCAGCTGGTGAATCTGGGAATCTTGAGGCAATGTTATAACTGCCTCATGTACACAGACAACCCTCTCCTCCTCCTCCCACATAACACAAATACTTGCGAGAGATGCAGCTATTTAGCCAAACTGGAGGCTGAGCTCTCTCAACTCAGGACTGGCAAGACCAGACAGGAGGAGAAGGCAATTACACACACCACAAAACCAGCCTCACATAATGCTACCAACTCCACTGAATCAAACACATAAACACACAAAGACATACTCGGAGGCTCTGAGTAAAAATTTACCTAAACAGCAGAGGCCTCCAAAGCAGACACCCAAACAATTGCTACCTCAAGACACCCCACAAGCAACACATAAACCACAAAAGCAGTGTGCAAAGCAGTCACAGCCCTTAAGGCCAAATACAACACCAAACATACTTGTCATAGGTGACTCCATAGTCAGACACACTGACGTCCCACTCACCAGGCTGAACAAGGAGAGGGTCACAGTAAGCTGCCTATCGGGCGCTAGAATCCGCCACATAACACAAGCACTTTCGGGTCACTCCACGGCAAGTACAAATATGACACAGTCATTGTCCATGCTGGTGTGAGCGACCTGAGACGTACCTCCCTGGACTACATGAAAAGAGACATAGAGGAGCTCTCTGATTATGTAGCCCAGGCAGGTATGACCCTAACCCTGAGCAGTATCCTTCCTTCACCAAGAATGATGCCACAATATAGAGACAAGATGATCAGCTTTAACAATTGGCTTAATGTCTGGTGTCATTCAAAGGGGATCCAGTGTCTGTCTGCCTGGGATGACATGCTTGACAAGCCACGCTGCTTCGCAAGGGACGGCTTGCACCTGTCAGGATTCCGGATATTGGCTAAGGCTCTTGCCACCCCCATAGTGCCTTTTTAGGCAAGGCTCAAATTCTAAACCTACCACCCTAGAAAACAAAAATGGGAAGAAACTGAGGGTAATGCTGCTCAATGCCAGAAGTCTAAATCTCAAAATGCACGCACTCAAGGCCCTTCTCAGTATGGAGAACATCGATGTCTGTGCTGTAACTGAAACCTGGTTCAAGGCTCCTGAGAGTACCCCGGCACTATTAGGTTTTACCTCATATCATGCGTTCCGGCCCCAAAACCCGGACCACACCACAAAAGGAGGGGGTGTATCCATATTCATAAAGGATACCCACACCTCCAGGTTGGTGTAAACGCACGAAGCTTCGGAAACCATCCAGGTGCAACTAACCATAGGCAAAACTGCTCTACAAATTGTAGCATGCTACAGGCCACCCTCTCAAACTCAGGAACCCCACACAGCCTTCCTGAAGACACTGGAGGGTATAAATGTATCTCCAAACACCATCATATTGGGTGACTTCAACTACCTGAATATAGACTGGGAACATTACTCAAGCCCTAACTTTCTAGCCCAACGGTTCCTGGAGTTCATAAATTCAAATGCCATGGAACAGCTGGTCACTGTTCCCACGAGAGGAGAAAATATACTAGATCTCATTGTCACAAACATGGGGACAAAATGCTCCACACCGGAAGTATATCCCTCATTGGTGAGATCTGATCATAAACTAATCTCACTGGAAATCCACATCCCGCCCCCACCCCAAACAAAAAAGACCATAGTGAAGAACTTCTCTAAAGCAAACTTCACACTACTCAAGACTGGTGTGGTATCCTTCAAGGCCCCTGAGCCAGTGGAAACCACAACCCAAGCTGCGGAAGCCCTTACAAATGCCTTCTATGAACACCTCCAGGACTGCATGGATCAGGCAATCCCAAATAAAACCAAGACTCTTTCCACAAAGGGCAAACGTCCAGTCTGGTGGACCCCAGCCATTAACAAACTTTACAATAAGAGGAGAAAGCTATTACATGATAGAACAAAATCCATAAAAGGGAAGTCACCCCTGATCATTATTAGTAAAAAATACGAGCACTCATAAAATCAACTAAGGCCAATTTTGAGAGAAAAATTGCCATGGATTCAAAGGACAATCATAAGGCCTTTTTCAGCTATGTTAGGAACCTGGGTGGAAACTCCCAGATATGCTCAGAATTAGTCCAAAATGATACAAAAATCACTGAACCCACAGACATTGCCAACATACTGGCAGACAGGTTCAGTGCAAACTTCACCCCTCTCCCCTAAAGGAGAGATAACTATCCCAGCCGAGTGTAGCCTCCCGGACATCTCAAATGCGCAGGTGAAAGCTGCACTCTCTAAAGCTAAAAACACAGCATCAATGGGACCGGATGGTGTCCCCGGCTGTGTGCTACACGAGCTAAATGAGGAATTAAACCCGCACATAAGGCAGCTGTTTAATCTCAGCCTTACCACAGGATACGTGCCCAAGGAGTGGCGTACAGCAACTGTAGTCCCACTCCACAAAGGCGGCGCCTCTACGGACCCTGGTAATTACCGCCTCATAAGCTTAACAAGTCTAGTCTGCAAAGCTATGGAGAGGATCATAATGGAGCTCATAAACAAAGATATAGGGGACTTGCAGACATTGGACCCGACCCAGTTTGGCTTTGTCAAGGGAAGATCATGCCTTTTGAACTTGGTCGACTTCTTGAAACAGTCACCAAGGCCATTGATGAGGGAAAGGCAGTCCATACAGCCTACCTTGACCTTGCAAAGGCTTTCGACACAATACCCCACTCGGGTATTGTAGAAAAACTTACCAGCTTAAATGTAAACCCATATGTCACAAGATGGGTTGCAAACTGGCTTAAGGACAGAACCCACAGGGTTAGAGTTGCTGGCGCTGTGTCAGACTCCAAGCCAGTCACAAGTGGTGTCCCACAGGGCTCGGTCCTTGGCCCCTATTGTTTGGCATCTACTTCTCAGAAGTACAGGCCAACATAGGAGGACTTTGGCTGACAAAGTTTGCAGACGACTGCAAACTGGGCGCCATAGTGGAAAGTGCATCAGACACGGATATCCTTCAGAAGGGACTCACGGAAACAGATAGCTGGTGCCAGAGCCATGGCCTGAAGTTAAACGCCAAAAATGTATAGTCATACCCTTCGGGAAAAACAAGGTAACCCCAAGCTACCATATAGGTGGCAATCCACTAAGCACAGAAGAGGTTATCAGGGACCTGGGGACCCAGGTTGACAGTGGCCTTTCTTTTGACACTCACATTGCTAAAGTGGTTAGAAAGACCTTCTACATTGCCCACCTGATCATGAAGGGATTCACATCCAGATCTAGTGAGGTTATTGTTCCCCTGTACTCTTCACTTATCAGACCAATGATAGAGTACAATGCCCCATTCGGGATGTATCTCACCCGACATCTGCAGCAATTGGAGAGACCCCAAAAGTTCCTCACCAAAAGGATAAAGGGACTCCAAAATCTGTCATATGCTGCCAGATTGAAGAAACTCCAGCTCTATTCAGTCGCATACCGTCTGCTCAGAGGTGACATGTGCCTGACATACAAGGCCATGTCCAACCCGGAATTAATGGACATGCTCCACCTCACAAATCCAAATCCACCAAAACCACTAGAGCAAGCGACTTAAACCTTAGCACGGATATAAATAGGACGTGCTGGAGGGATAGATTTATCACTCAGAGACTCCCTATGCTGTGGAATAAAATCCCAGTCCATGTGAGGCAGAGCACCTCGCTGACTCTGTTCAAGAGAAATCTAGACCTGTGGATGGGAGATCGTAGGTTTACCCCGGGAATCATCTCTGTGTCACTGCTGGACAGAGGCACAACAAACTAATGGGCACAGTATTTTTTCATATAAGGGGTGGCGTAAGCCACAAAAATTTGGGCTAGGCTTATAAATGCCTTAGGGCAGATAGCCTAGTATAAACCTATGAACCTATGAATAAATGCTCCTGACCTTCCTAGACACCTTGGTATACTTCTCTACATGTAATCCAGACAATTAAATAAAACAAGTATTTGATTTATGTAGGTGATGATGTGGTGATTGATTTTTTTTTTTCTTGACTAACAGATAGGGATGATTGAATCCTGGAAGGAAATTTTTAATAAAAAAATGTGAAGCTATGTCATAGCTCTTAATTGCCTAGATTTATGCCTTATATTTTTGGTCTTCTCCTCATAAAATCTGTAGTTTTCTGCCAAAGCATTGAGGATTTAAGTCACTAAATAATGATAGATGTTTGAGTTTCAGACTTCATACTCTTCAGAAAATGCATGCTAAACCACCAGCTATTCAGTCTATTTTAGACATTTGTTTCCCCATTATTTTTGACTTTGTCCAAAATCCTTGAGCTAAGAGTTTGAAAGGTATGGTGTACGTCAAAACTAATGGCCCTCTAAGTGCTATGTTTGAGGAATGCCTGACTAGTTATTTCATAAGCATAACAGTTCAAAAGACAGTGATGTTATACTACAAAATTATATGCAAAGTTGTGAGCTGCTATTTTGGCAAATGTTTCATTTTATGCATTTTTTTTGGGGGGGGGGTCTAGGAGTCCTACTTTTTTAGTTACTCTCATTTTAAATGAGGATGTCATACTGTATACTGTCTAAGTGGTTGGGAAGATTGCATCACCTTAGGTAAATTTACATCTGTGCTGAAGCTTATTTCAATTTTTCGGTGACAACTGGGTAATACAAGAAGATATCAGCCATCAGTTTTTTTTTTTGTAAAGAAATAGCTTTATCACTTAAAAAACACTGATGCTAACATATGACTGAAATTCACAACTTGTTTCATTTGATGACAAAATACAAATAAATGAGAGCTTGTTTAAACATTTAAGTTAGACCTGTATGAAGTCATCAAGGCAGCTGAAAATGTAGTGGACATTTACGTGTATGTGATTCTTCAGAGGAATCAGCAGGTGGCAGCACAGAACTGCTTAGAAGTTTCTGTTTGCACGCAAGCAGTAAATATGTAAACTGTTCCAATAAGAAAGCAATTTTTTTATGAAAAAGTAGGAACATGTATAGAATATATTACTCAGTAAGCACCTTCTAATCTGTATGAAATAAAAAAACAGTATGAAGGCAAAATAAAAATGTTTATGGAAAAGATAACATGAATATATATTGTACATTTATGATGTTTTTAAAGAGTTTATGGAAATAGACTTGCTGCATATTAATTATGCTTTGGATTAATAAGAACAAGTGGAAATTAATGTTAAGATAAAAAAGGTTGTAACTGGAAAGTATTTTGAACCCGATATTTTTTTTAAATTTTCATTATATTTGAATTTGCTAACAATACAAGTGCAATGGCCCAGCAACACTTTTCAGCTGGATCCTGAGCTTTGGGCAAGGCAAAATAAGAGGAGGAAGCAGTTACAAATCATAGAAGTAAACCTTTAAGTAAATGTATTTTACAAATTTTAAATGAACAAGTACAAAGCAAAAACCAATAAGAAAATTAGTTTAGATTGTTAACAAATTTAAATGCAGTTATGCCCTTTAATGGGTGAAACTAGTAGTTTGTAGGTAATACAGCTTCATGGACATGTTTGCTATTTTAAAATAAAACACTGAATGGATATTAGAACTACTTACTGAATGCAGTGATTTGGAAACTGGATTATTCATCCTGTTTAGAAGTGCACTTCTTTGCTACCATTATTTAGCTGAATTAGCAGTGAAACAAACTTCTTAACAGTCTGCCTTATGTTGCGCTAATATTTACATCAAAAGATGTTGTTATAAATTATGAAATGTGACAATATTCACAGTATCAGGCTATATTATTCAGCTCAGAAACACAAGCATCTACAGTCTCTACAGAATATTGTGCTCCTGTAAAGAACAAAAAGTGAATGGATGGTAAATTCTTACTAAGCTTAACATTAATTCCTGAACTTTTGTTTAAATGCTATTATTACAATGTTTTTCTCTTCATATGAGTAAAACTTAATAATATTTACGATTTCTTCCCTAGAAAATTGCAGGAATACTGTACACTGTATGCTATTCAGAATTCTCAGATAATTCACTTACATTAAAAAAAAAAATAATTTCTTATTCCAAAGCTCCCAGTTTAATGCTAAACTTTCTGGAAGAGAGAGCATTCCTAGGTATTGCAAATGGTCCATTCTTCAAATCATTATCTCATTCCTGTACTTCTAAATGCTCAGTGTGGAGACAGCATTTTTAGTGCACCAGCACCATACAGTTTGTAAACTACATTCTTTAACAGTAAGAAAATAACTTTGTAGCCACTCAAAGGCAAGACAGCTGTGAAACTCTGCAGTGGCTAATCCTTCCATGCTAGAACCCAGATTACTTCTAAATTTTACATTGACCCCCACAGCCCTAGGACAGTTTATAAACAAAAGAAAATAAGTTTTAGGCCTGGAAAATAACACAGCACCTCCTTCTCCTTGGTAGAATTTTAAATATGAGAAAAGAATAATACAAGCAACTGTAAATTCTACTTTTATTGTACTATGGCTTAAAAGATTCTTTTTCTTGAAGGAGACCAGACCTCACCCAACTTTGAATAGACCCAACTCCATTTCACCTCCCCTACCCCATCCCTAATTCCTACTCTCACACACACTACATCTACATTTATACTCCATTAAACCCCTCCCCTTCCTCTCCACCTTACCACCCTTCCTCCTATTCCAGTCTTATCACACTCCACTAATATCCTACTTAACTTCACCTTTCTTAGTCATGCACTCAGTTCCTGACTACTAATACCATCCATTATGTTATCACTGCATACATTCCTATATAACAACTGCCCACAGTTACGGTACTGATCTTCATATGTACTTCAACTGTTTGTTTTTTCCTCATAAGAGCAGCCTATCCAAAACCTCTACGTCCTCAGATATTTCAAATCCACATACTCTCTAACCCCTACAACTATATAGCTGCCTTTCAAACTGCTCTTCCTCCACCTCTACATTCCTCAATACTTTACCAATTATCTCACTTCACCTGCTACAAAGAAATTTTACAACCAATCCCAAATTCCACCACAGTGTACCATACTACTGACAAAAACAGATGACACGTTCACCCCAAACCTATTACTTTATTACCTTACAACTTATTTAAACTTAAGTACTCAACACTTATATCAATCTACAAAAACAAACTTCACTGGAAGCCTAACTCACCCCAATTTCCAATTCTATACTTTCAACCTAACAACATCATAAAGTGCGACAATGTCCACCCAAACTTAGGCCCTTGCCCACCAGTAAAGTACAGTTATGCATAATCTTACATAATGGTAGATGTCCTTGCCTTCACTGCTGCAGTATTTGTAACCTTCAGGATCCCCTGCCGTGGAAGCCCATTATCCGGCCAGTATACCAAAGACTTCCTGTTGCAATTACGAGGTATGCCTAAATGTCATTTACAAATACTGAAATACTCCCACCAGGATATATTATTTTTAGGAAAGACAGACTAAATAGAAAAGCCAGCGGAGTCACTATTATATTTCCTAACTCAAAGACTGTCACTCACTTGCCTATCATTCCACGAAAATTTCACACAGCAGTGATCCTTATCACTCTGCTCAGACTAAACAATTATAAAACTCTCTGAATAATCCCTCTATGCATCCAAGAAACAATATTCCCCTACTAGAACAACTTCACCACTTACTAACTACTAATATATCCTATGAAACTATCACTCTTAGTGATGTCAACATTGACCGGCAAGCCCTTAGAATGGGTTCTCCCTCTGCAAGTCTTAACCTTTATGGCTTTAATCAACTTATAAAATCACTAACTATGTCTATCAAAAAAGCAACGTTGTCTCTATTTTTCTTTTTTTTTAAACAAGAAACATCGTTATTAAATTATGATGTATGACATAGACAATCTTACATTTGTATAAATGAAACTAAACCATACTGACACAATCTCAGTTGCAAACATTATACATTACAAACCACGTTGACACAACTGTAGTTGCAAAGGTTATACATCACTTATAATCTCTCCAGTCACTGCAAGTCAAACATTACACAGCTCATTTAAATCCTGCCTTCTTTTAAACCTCGTTCCCTCTCTGCATGTATTGATCCCACAATTCCCATTTTTCCGATGTAATTTGCTCCTACCCTTTTCTAAAGATCGCATTTCCAGTTGTTTTATCTATGTTACTATCTTTGCTATGTCTAGTAAAGTTGGTTTAGATTTTAATTTCCATTTTCTAATAATTGCTTTTTTGGCAGACATCTTAATTAGACTCAGTAAGGCCTTACTATGTCTAGGGAATTCCGATTCTGTATCATAGCTCAAAAAAAATCACTTCCTTAGTTACACCAATTTGCTCACCCAACATCTCTGACAGAGCAGTCTGCAGGGAATCTTTAAAGTCTGCCAACTCATTACACTCCCAGAAAATATTTTCCCATTTACCCCTTTCTTCCCCATCACACCTCGAACATTTGCCGTCTACCTGAGGAAAAATTCTTTGGAATCTACTTTGGGTATAAAAATACTTATGTAAACACTTCCAAACAAAGATCCTAAATTATCTAGATTTTGTTGCATATTTGGTAGACATACATGTATCCCCCATTGTTTCTTTGTGAATTGCTTATCCAGTTCCTCTTCCCAATCATTCCTAATCTCCTCTGATTGATTCTTATAGTTACTATACAATATTTTATATGCCCTACTAATTATTCCTTTCTAAACTGCATTCTGTCCTAGACTCTACTAAAATCTCTACCAGTACTTGTCTTTCATTTAGGACCCCCCCCCAATTCTTTCTCTTTGCTTATACTCTGATATCAATCCTTGATAAGGAAGGCAATCTCTAACCTGCAGTCCAAATAAGTTTTTGGCGTCTTCTAATTCTATTACCTTCCCCTCTCTAGTTATTTGCTCCCAATACTTTGGTTCCTTTGCCAGTTTTCTCCAATAAATTCCAGCCCCCCTCTTCCCTATTGTTTGTATCCCTAATTGCAGTCATCCATATCTGCAGAATCTCCTTTCTTCATTCCTGTGCTAAGTTCTTATAATACTTTCTGCTACTTTATGAATATAACATTCTGGATGATTATTACTGTTCTCCTTAAAGGTCTGCACCCAAAATCCCAGTCTCTCCCTGTTACTTGAGCCTTCCCCCTCTTTTATCCTCATCTCTTTCCATTTTGAATTATAATTTTCTGCTTGTGCTATGTACAGGGGCCTCAACTGTTTTGCTCTGAAATACCTCTTCAACTCGGGTAATCCCAATCTACCCTGTTCTACTAGAAAAATAAGATTATCCCATTTGACTCTTGCATTCTTCCCCCTCCCATATAAAATCCTTCAGCTCTTTATTAACTGCTACCACAACTTCTCCTGTGGTTGATAAAAATATTTCTGACCTGTATATAAAACTAAAGGGACTAAACATTTGACCTGCTTTTATCTTACTACTCGTATATGTATAAATGAGCTTCCATTTCCTCAGTTTCTTTTGTTTAGCCTCTTCCCACATATCCTTAGCTGCCAAACCAATACCATTTTAATCCTTACTCCTAAATACTTCATTTTCTCATGTCCCCATAAGTATGGATATTGCTGAACCAATTTGTATGTGGGTACACAGTTTACCACTATTGCTTTTGTTTTAGCTTCATTCATTTTGTATCCCAAAAAAAGGCTTGGAACTGTTTCAGTATGTTTCACAGCACTGTGATGTCCCTTTCTGGTTTTGTTATGTATAAAATAATGTTATCTGCAAATAGAGCCAGCTTTTGTCAACTACCATACCAATTACATCCTTCAATTTCTGAGTCCCTTATTTTCTTTGCCAATGGTTCTAAATATAATGCAAATAAAGGGCAGACAGGACACCCCCTGCCTGGATCCTCTGCTCAAGCAGAGATTATCAGAGTGGACCCCACCCACTTTAATTTTTACTTTTGATCCCTTATGCATCTTCCTAATCAACCTTATAATTTTATCAGGGAATGCAAATGCTTCCATTGCTCCTCTCATAAAGTACCATCTTAATCTGTCAAATGCTTTCTCTGCAGTAAGACCTAGCAACAGTGGAATTTTCTTATATTCTGCTTTCCTCTGGACCATCACTGTTCTGTTAATGTTGTCAAATGTCTGCTTCCCCTCCACAAAACCACATTGATACATATCTATCTATTTTGCTATCTTGTTTGCCATTTTTTTTTCATTGAAGTAAAGGGAAAATATTCCCTACGGCGATTTCCATGTTACGCACTTGACGTTTCGACATTTCAACCAATCGGGTTCGCTCAATACGCATTTGCCATTTACAATTTTCGATCACGTGACAGGAACCCTTATATTTTCCCTTATGGGCCTCCTGGATGCATCTTCACTGTTGCAAATCAAATTCCAGTCCCCACCTATAAGTAATATTCCTAGCTGAAAGCTGATCATTTCTCACAGAATTTTCTTAAACTTTATTATAGCAGTTTTCAGTGGAATGTAAACAAATGCCAGTGTAATCCTTCTCCCTTGCCAGTAGCCCCTTATTAATATAAATCTGCCATTATTATCTTTTATATTTTCCTCTATTATTATTATTGGAGCTCCTCTCGCAATTAATATTAAGTACTCTTCTCTTCCTTTGCCCCAAGTATTCTGCTGAATAACCATTCCGAAAACCTTCCTTTATCAAATTCACATTTTCAGTTCTTTCCAAGTGTGTCGCCTGGAGCATAAGCTAGAACTGCTCTGTATTTTTTAATATCTAGCTCACTACTCTTTCTTTTTTGTATTTTATCTGTCAAACAATGAACATTTAAGAACATTACAGAAAGAATCATTCTTGAGGGATTATTATTCCCACCATTTATGTATAAAAGCTTGTTGTTAAACATTTGGTTCCAGCTTTTGTGTTACAAGCATGCACCATTTGGCAGGTTAATCTTTTATACAACTGATTCTTGGCATCTCCATTTGAGCCTATGTCACATCTTGCTGAATTTTTTGTTTTATTGGAAACCCTCAAACAAAAGTACAGCCCCCTTAAAACCTATTAACTTAATAACACACAAAACAATGTCCATGACAAGAACAAACATTCTAAACTGATAGCCACACCCACAAGCTAGAGACAACCAAAACAAAAGGTCATTCATGCTAAGACATATGATACAGCCTGTGCTTTTAGTAAGTGCTGTCTGATTTTGTCTTATCTTTATAGTTCTCCCAGCTAACAAAACACTTAAATGTTTTCAGTAAACATTTTCTCCAAGCGATTTCTCTATCAGATTCTCTTCTTGTGACACGCAAACCAGACGCAAACTGCTAAGAATACCTTGTTTGCCAGAAAAAAATGTACAATATTCAGCATTCTTTTTCATTTATATACTTTATAGTAAACATGCAAGTAAACTGGGTTAAAATTAATTTCCAATCCACGCATGAGAAAAAGCACACTAATTTTTCTTTTGTTGTGCTCTCTTAACCAGACCTTTCTATTCTCCTCCTTTCCCCCACACTGCAGTGCCTACATTTCTTAAAACTGAACAAGGAAAAAGAGAGAAGGAAAAAAAGCATCTGTTTATATCAGTATTCCCATTACATTAAAAAATAACTAAGAAAACTTTACTTCATAGCTTGCTAAGAAAGTCATGCAACATTAAGCAATACCATTAAAGAAAAATAAATTTATTTTACTTACAACTAACCTTTTCCCTTCTACTCTCCAAAGTAGTTCTCTGAAGATTACTGACATAATGTAGGGTATATGCTTTAGTCCCCTACAAATTTAACAACGTTGACAAAAATCCAATATTTCCAAATCCTTTTTTCACCATGCTTCATAAACATAATTATTACTTTGTAAACCCACATTTGTCTGTTTTCAAGTTACTGATTTTATTCTTTGAACATTAATAACATGAAGCAGGATATATGCTTTAAATTCCCCCATAAGTTTAACAAAGTCCAAGGAAGTCCAACAATTTCAAATTTTCTTGTTCTTTCATGTTTTGCAAACATAATTATTGCTTTATTATCCGACAGTTATCGATTTCCAAGTTACTAGCCTTAATCCTGTTTCATCTCCCAAATCCTGTCTCGGTTTAATTTTCAACATATTCCTGACTCTTCTAGTTGATTCTTATGTTTTCTTCCTTCTCTCAGGAAACTAAAACAGTGTAAAGGATTTCACAGGCTTAGTCTCTTTGTAGTCCTTATCACCAGGACAATATGAAGCAGAACATCCTTCTGATTCACAGCTCACCCTTTGTAGGACAAACTTTTCTATTTCCTCCTTAGCATGCACTTCATCAGAAATTATTTTCTTTCTCCATTGAAAAACACTTTGAAGATGGCTCAGTACAGCACTTTGAATCTCATGCCTGTTTTTTGACACTCCCTAAATAATGGAATATATTTACTCCTCTTCTGCCTGGTGTACAATGAGTAGTCATTTTCCACAAACACTCCACTGTCTCCTATTTGTACCACTTTATCCTACTGCCACAGTTCTGTCAGAATCAACTCATTCTGCTGATAAGACTGCATATTTACTGTTAATGATCTAGTTTGTTTTATAGTAACCAGATTCAGAGCATACAAACTATGTGCCCTTTCAATTCACAGTGCCTGTTGTGGAATACCAGTCCAGTTACTTATTTGTGCTTTCATAAAATTAATACAGTTTGTTCCTTCCAACTTCTTTGGTACAACATAAAATCTCAGGTTACGTGAACTATCTTCCAACTCTATTATTTTTTAAGTATTTCTTCTTGTGCAGTCTACTATTCAGTTAGCCTTTTCCTCATTTCAGCCTCTGAGTTTTGCACTTCTGCCATCTTATCTGAATATCTGTTTAAAGCCTCTTCCATTTTTCCAGCTTTTTATTGTGTTGATGCACTCCATCAATGTTTTGTTTATTTTAACCAGTTCTGTGTGCAGCTGCTTTATACTCTCTTTTAGGTTACTGAAGTCATGTCTGGATCTTTTACTGCTTTGTCCTGAACGGCAGTAGTCCTCCCAGTCTGTTTCTTCCTCATCTTTTGCAGCTGATTTTCTTCCAGGTCCTTTATATTTATTTTTTCCTAGCATCCAGGCAGTGCACTTACTAGCCAGTTACTGCAATTTAACCAGAAATCTAGATCCATTGTTAAGTTTCTGTTTTCAGACAGGGAGAGCCAGAATTAAGCTATTATTCAATGTGCAGTCATCTTTGAATCTCCTCTTTTCAGGTCTCATTTTAAAAAGATTAATCAACACAAATCAACAATGGATATAAAAGATCTAATCAAAACATTTATAAAAATATACTGAAAATAAACTGCCAGAAGATCAAATAAAATAACTGACAATCCTATATCAATGTCTGAACCCAAAATTCAGAGTAATAAATTAAAACTCAATAAGGCACCTGAAAATGATGGTATAATACCTGAACTATATAAAATGATGACTAAGGATGCCTTGAGTATTTTACTAGAGGTATTTTCAATAGTTAAAGGACATACAAGGGTACCACCATCCTAGAAATCCACCCTAATATCCCCAATTTTAAAACCTGACAAGGACTCAACATAATGTTCTTCATACTGACCAATTTCATTATTAAATGTAGATTATAAAATATTCATGGCAATCTATGCCTCTAGAATAAAACAATTTCTTCCAATGTTGATAAACAATGATCAGATTGTGTTTATAATGAACAGGAACACCCATGATAATATCAAGACAATACTATCAATAATTGAATACTAATACTTCAAAACAAAAACTAACTTTGGTTAGTCTGGATATCAGTAGTGCATTTGATTCAGTTAATCGGGAGTATTTGTTATTAGTACTGGAGGAATGTAATTTTCAAATAATTTCTTACAATTAATCAAACTTCTCTATGAAAACTCTGTTGCATACATTAAGATAGGCTCATATACTTCCCAATCAATCATGATTACTAAAGGTACTAAACAGGGGTGTGCCCAGTCACCATTGCTATTTGCTCTGGAACCTTTTGCAAATTATATAAGATCAAATAATAATATCAATGGCATACTAATAAATAATAATTTAATCCTCAAAATACAATTATTTGCAGATTACATCCTATTATCTCTGACTGATTGCAATTCTTCTCTTATTGCAGTATTCCAAGCAATATAAATATTCCAGAAGAATTGGGGCTCGGATTAATGAGAATAAGACTAAAATACTACCTGTTAATTGTAATGTTAATAAAACAGATAAGATATTGCATAAATGCATTGTGAAAGATGGTAAAATTACTTAGGAATAATATTGTCTGATAATATTAAAGATTTAACAACCCTTAATTATAATAACTTAACACGGTCTCACATCCTCTACTCTTATCTCAACTTTCCTCCCTCAATTTCTCTCCTTCCTCCGTAGCCTGGTTTACAAGTCAGCTCTCCAATAGACAACAAGCTGTTAAATGGAAAAATTCCACTTCATCCTTTCTCAAACAATCCCCCCCCCCTCGTGTCCCCAAGGCTCTATTCTTGGCCCGTTACTTTTCAATATTTTCTTTAATAACTTTCACAAATCCACAGATAATGCTACACTGATCCATTATGCTGATTCCACAATCATCTGTACAGCAAACTCTCCCTCCGAACTCCTTCAAAAAACCCAAACAGCCTTCTACAATACCAAAACTTGGATGCTAAACAACTACCTTGCTCTCAATACTAACAAAACAAAAATCATGATATTCTCCCTTTCGAGAAATTTCACCATAGACAAAAGCTCCTTTAAAATAAAAAAGCCACAATAACACTATTGTACCTCACACCAAACTCCTCTGAGTCAACATTGATGACCATTTAAAATTTGATATCCACATCCAAAATAATATAAAAAAAACCACCAAAAACTACGTCTGCTGTACAGACAAAATCGCTATCTAACCACTTCTACCAGATGTACTCTAGCCTCCACCTACCTGCTCCCTCTCTTATGTATGGTACCCCTCTACTTGCTCATCTCCAACTTAAAAACAAACTGGAAGCCTGCTATAACAAAGTCTGTAAATTTGCTACAGGGTCCAAATACTCTACCCATCAGTGCTATTCCCTCCACTCCCTAAACTCACTTGAGCTTCCTAATTTCCTGAAATTCATACAACTCACTACTGCTCACAAATTCATATTCCAACCCTCCCATCTGCCCCTCATTTTCATCTTTTTTAACCGCTTACCTTCCCAGTCATACTCTTAGATCTGCAAACCAAAACTTCCTTAAAATTTATAAACCCCTTCGCCCACCTGGCCAATTACTTCTATCACACTCCTTAGCAAAACTATGGAATGCTCTCCCCCCTCTCTCCGCTGTACTCACAACCACTATAATTTCAAATCTCTCCTCCATTCTTACCCTACCTCAAACTGGGACTGTTTTTGCTCTCTTCCCACCTAAATTACAGTGTCATCTTTTTCAAACCTCCTTTCAATCTCATCTGCTATCACCTCTGATTAACAGCATTGTTAGAACAAACACTAAACTTGTATAAACACTTTATGATTTGTACTTTTAATTACATTATCTGTATTACTTTTTATTTTGTCTACATTTTAACATGTGTTTTTTAAACATATATTCCCTGATTTTGTATTTTAAGTTGTATATTTATGTTTCTGTATACTGCATATTCCATAATATTTTAAATTCTGTTAACTTTTTTGGAGCTTTTCTCCCCCGGCCTCCACTGAAATTGGGCATTGCTTGGCCCAATGGACTTCCCTGGTCATCACACTGGAAATAAATAAAATTCCATAAAACAAACTCTTAATAAACAGATTGCATTTTTTCAGTATGGAAGAGAAAATCTCCTTAATTAAAATGATTATCATTCCTAAAATTCTCCATGTAATACAATTGTTATCCCTCCCACTCCTAAAAAATATGTAATGTAAAAGAGTATAATTCTTTGTTTCTAAGATTTTTATTGTTTCCTAATAAGCCTAGATTGGCTTTAAACCATTACATTAAAGATTGGATCTCAAGTGGTACTGGTCTTCCAGATTTAGAATTATATTCCTTATACTCAATTGTTAAGACAATAATTTCTTGGTTAAATAAGAATTATAATGCCAAATGGAAAGATATTCAGGGAGGCATTTGGTATAAATACAATAATTTAACAAAATCATATTATACTAGAATAGATACTAATAAATTTCATTGGTTAGTAAAAGACTTTTATAGAAAACAAGACCAGTTAACTATTATTATATTAATATGATAACAACATCCTTTAAAAATCATTTCCTGGAACCCTGAATATAAAAGCATGGGTTTTCTTTGTATTTCTGACTGCCTATACTCAAAATAGTATTCATACATTTAATTTAATAACAATGAGTACATTTAACGACAAAAACCTGTTGCACTGGTATCAATTACTAGACAATGGGAAGTTACAAAATGTCGACCATATCATTAATAAGTTTGAGTTAAGCAAAGATAGGTGGTTAGAAATTCAAAACTGCAGACAATTTGTTGAACAGAAGATTAATCTAATGCAACCAATAGTTAGAAAAATTTCCCCCATTCATTGATTTACACGTTGCTCTAATGCACCGGAATATAATTGGAAAGGGACTTCTATCTAAAATATACAAGGTATTTAAGAAATCAACAGTATGTCACAGAGAAAGCTATTGGGATTATTTTAGACTTGCTAATAATAACTCCCCAAGTGAAGATGATAAAAAACTAATACTCCAATCTTCAAAACAAACTACTTCATCACTAAGGTAGAGGACATTCTCTTGGAAGTACTTACACAGAGCCTTTATCACACCACATAAAGCTGAACTGATGTATAATAAAGACATAGGATGCTGGAGATATAAACTAAATGTTAAAGCTGACTGGCAGCATATCTTTTATGACTTTATAAAACTTAAAACATACTGGGATAATATGAATTCTCTCTTATAGTCTGTTTTTAAAGATAAATTTATGCTGACCAAATCTCTTATTTTATTTAATATGCCTCTTCTCACTTGTGTCATGAAAATAAAATACCCACTTTTATGGAGTATCTTAACATTAGCAAGAAAAGTCAGCAAAGAACTGCTGGATAAACAGACATTTAATAATTAACTAACAACTACTCTTTTTCTGATTAAAAAGCTTATTTTACAATATACACCATTGTAAACAGTTATTTTAGTTGTTTATTATTGTTCTTTAGATATGTATATTTGTTTTATAATATTTCTATTATATATAAATGTTTAGTTGTTAAAACTTTCAATAAAAACAATTGAGAAAACAATGGTGAAGGTTTATCATATATGATTAAGAGTTCTCATGTAAAGTTTATCAGATCAGTTAAGGAGCAAATGTGCAGACAGAAGGAGGTTGCTTATTACTCACCTCTGCTGCAGCACAACCCAGCGTGTGTTTTGCCAAATCTTGGTAGAATGCAGAGACACTGGGGCATGGCTTCACTGATGTTGAAGTTCGAGAGTCCTGGCTGCCAATACTGTTCTGAAATGGAAAGGTAACTCTCTCCTGGCTCTTCACACTACTGCCATGAAGTGATGCCACAACCGAGGAAACAGAAGTACCTAAAATACAATGACAGTAGTAGCAGTAATAATAATAATAATAATACTGTGCCTAAAAGAAATATGTCTAGGGTCATAGTTAAGTACTAGGCTAGCTGCCCTTGTGGGCCATTTTAAGCCTAGCCAATTTCCCTTTTTATACTCAAAATAACCTATCCAATTTGGTTATAGATCTGCCTTATCTATCCCATGGTCGATAATATATTACCCCTAATAAGAATAACTGGGATCATGCCATAGATAATTTGAGGGAACCCATGCATGGGATAATGCACTTAGGAGCTGCCTCTGTCTATTAGTATACAGGGGCAGTCCTGGGGTAAAATTCTGTTTCTCATCCATAGATTTAAGTTGTGCTTACAAATGGATAAGGATAACCTTTGTTTTATGTGGATGAGAAGTTTGTTCCATAGCACTGGTATCCTCTGTGAAACATACCTGTCCCTCCAACTATTCTGTTCATGTTGCAGAATAGGTTTAGGTCCCTGCACTGAGTATTTCTGATGCCATCTGACTTGCTGATGTACAGTAAATCCATCAGTAATGGGTCAGAGGATGGCTTGTATGCTAGACACATGTCACCTCTTACCAGTCTGTAGGATACTGAGCATAGTGATAGGGTTCCAAGTTGGTCCATTTAAGACATGTTGTTTAGGCTTTGTATCCTTTTACTAAGGTATCTATATGAGAGATCCAGTTGTTGCATGTGTCCAGACAGATGAATGCCAAAGGGTGCATTACATTCAATGATTCAGTGATGAAGGCTGAGTAAATGGGGACAACATCCCTAGATTTACACATAACCCCTTTGTGTACAAGCTATGCAATATTGAAAGACTTTCTTACAACAGTCATATGCTGGTCAAAAATTAGATCCTTGTCCACATAATTTCCCAAATCACAAACAACTGGGACAACTCTTTAAGGGAATATTGTCAGTAACGAATAATTCAAAAGATGGGAAACAGCCTTTGGCACACAAAACCAGTGAAACAAAGCAGAAGGCTGCGAAGAACCACACACTAGGGACATCCCTTAGTGGAAAATCAGATTCGTTGAACACAAACTCTCCAGAACCATATGTTTTCGTCCAAAGGACTTCATAAGATGAATTAGTAAAGACGCACAGTCCTCTTATACCAGTACAAAAGGTTCAAATCCACCAATGAACAACCATCATCAATTAAAAGCATTCAATGTTAAAAAGGTACTATCACCCTATTTCAAGTAACAACAGTTTAATATCAGTCATCAAATGTAATACAGCAACCCTAGCCAATATTATATGTTATATATAAAGTTCTATATAAAATACAAAAATACACAAAAATAAATTGGTAAAAGAATACTTATTAAAACAAATATCAATTGTATAATTAAATACCAACACATAAAATAGGGAAATGTCACCATCTAGTGGCCAAAAGAGAAAACTACACGTGCACAGTAAAATCCTAGGGGGTCTATATCACGTTGTAGAACTTTTAAAAGTTCAAACGTCATATGGTCGACACCATATGATCGAACTTTTAAAAGTTTGAAGGTTTCAATGGAGATCTGCGTACAGTGTGGAATGGGAAGATTCCCCTTTCTGCACTGTAATGCGATCTTGGGGTTGGTATATTTAAAGGGTGGAGTGTGTGGGGGAAGCAGGGGGACGTGTCCCCCCTGTTTAAACCATTTAGGTAGGTTTTTTCTTTGGTTTATTTTTTTATTACATTTTCAAACTTTTAAAAGTTCGATCATATGGTGTCGACCATATGACGTTCGAACTTTTAAAAGTTTGATTATGTAATATAGACACACTCCTAGGCTCCTATATATGAAAATCAAATAATGTTGTGATCTACATACAATCAGCAAAAAAGCATACTAAGGGAAAAACACTAATCTGTTACCTTAAGAAGTATACACAGTCAAAGGCTGGCTGTTATTAAAAACAAGAACGCATTAAAATTTATCTCATCATAATACTCATATACTCTGGGTCTGTGCAAAGTCCTTCCTTGTGTAGGGGAATGACTGCAACTGTTCTCCATTTGCTTGTAACAAAACCAGTATGTAGGGTGAGAATGATTAGGCCCTATAAATGTTTCCTTGAGAATATGCCAGCATGCAATGCTGTTATAGGGAAAAGATAATTTTATTGTAGGGTTGGAAAGCTATGGAACACACTGCCTCAATGGATTAGAAAGGTGTCTAGTCAAGAAATGTTTATAGGTGACAAAGGTCCCTATTGGGGCTTGGAGTTTGTGACAAAGCTACAGTCTGACTCCAACAGTTGGGATGCAATAATGCACATTTGTGGGATGTATAATCTACACTACTGCAATTATGAAAGGGATCAAACAAGGGAAAGCAAGGCTGTAAAACATTTCTGAATAACGCTGTTGATATTACTAGGGAATGAATAGTGTAATTTTGAATACAGCACATTCATAAAGCTACAGAGTAAAATAGACAAAATAAAACAACTGGGAAATAGTTACTGCCATGGTAATTACATAGACAAGTAAATAGACAATTTTATGCAAATTTAATTCATTTATTTACAGAACGACTGACATTAGTACCAGTCTCAACCCAGTTTCTACTTCTTTCATCTCTGTTACTGTTACCTGCACAGGTAGGTACTTAATTACATCCAGCTGCAAACAAACACAAACAGATGCAAAACACCAACAAGTGACAGTGTGCCCACTACATCTTACATCATTTCAAACTAACTATGACCCATATAGATATCAAGGGCTGTGTCCCTTTTTTTTTCTAAATTTTTCAGTCTTTATATTGCTATGATATCCATCCCAATACTAATCACCTTTTCGTAAACATGCTTGAACCCCTTGTATTTACGTGCAAGTCTGGTATCTGACAGTAACATTAAGTGTTCCAAAGTCTTATTGACTGAACAAATGTTCAGCAGGGCAAAAGAACAATCCAGAGATCACAGTGCCTCCACTTCATGAAACTGATTATTTTAATGCTGTTAGGCTATCAACCACAATCTGGAATACAGTGGATCACAAACCAAAATTACACCACTGTACCACTTTCATGACACCCTTTACTGTTTCATATCATGGTTTCTGGTGCCCCTGAAAAGACTAGGCTTACAACCAGTCCTCAAGATCTCTCTTCATATACAAGATGGTTTTGCTCATGTCACCCAGTCTCATTCTCTTCAAAATGAATATTAACAGTGACTGCTGCAACTATTCACAGCATTCATTCTCTGACTCTCACAAGTATCTCAATCAGTGTCAGAGGCTCAACAGATGGTGCATTCATCTTTGAAGCTGGGAAAATCAATAGACTGTGGGTTCTATTCGCACACTTGGTGCTTGGATTTATTTTCCAGTAATGACAACAGAAAACCGCATTCTTGAGGTACTGTCCTGTAGATGCAATGTTAAACTGAGGCCCCTGCTTTACGAGGTGGTAATGGTTCATGTAGATATAAAAAAATCTCACAGCACTTATCAAAACCAGTCAGGGTACTTTATTTTTATGTACAAATATTTACAATCACATTATTTGCCCCTGTAAATGTTCATAGATATCACACACACACACACACACACACACACACACACACACACACACACACACACACACACACACACACACACACACACACACACGCTTCATTAATCCCCATCCCTTTCTGCCATAACCAAAATCTTATTTTCTTTAGCATGCTATTCAATAATTATACATTACCTCATTCCAACCCACCCAAGATAGCACTAAAGAAGACAGAGTTCTGCTGATAGGAATCAAACACAAATTACAGCCAGTGTTCAAGATGGCCTGAACCAAAGTTTAGTAATGACATGGCCTTTTTTGTGTAAGATGTATCCCACTACTGCACCCCTTTCCTCAAAAAAGAATGGGCCTTCTAACTTTAAAGAAATTTCTAAGGAGACCACAAAACAGAACAGACAAAAGAGTTGAGTCAAATACCGTTACAGCAATGTTTACTTACCAAGGGCTGAACTGGAATGCTGTCCAGACCAGACATCACAAGCTCTGTTGGTTGTTCGTCCCCTTCCCTCAGTTTTCTGCAGGTCAGGTTTGACCTGGAATTTAAACAAAGAAGGAAAAAATATGAATGCATAATGGGGAAAGGTCCTTTTATCAAAGACAACTAGAAACATCTTTCATTCTAATCTGATAGCTGTTGTACACATGATTAGTTCCAAGAAGAAGCTACCTTAATTACGGCTTTCCAAGACGCATATCAGTCTAGAACAACACTACTGCAAAATCTACTAGTACAACAGGAAATGAAAAAGTCCTTTAGAAGCGTGCACAGATTTATAGATGCTACAGTTTATTCCCTGACTGCAGAGAGTGCTTCAGTGCTCAGTTTTTAGTTTAAAAAAATGTCTAACTATTAAACTATAACAAACTGTTGCTGCAATGTAGCAAGCAGTTGCTACAGTTCAGACCACATATGGAATGCTAAAGTGCTCAGGTTTGACTGTATATGTAATACCAGCATTTAAAAGCAAGTACTGCATTAGAAATTAGGAAAGGCTGAACACCCACCTCAACACTTTGTGCCTGGGGCAGTTGCCCCTTTCACTCTGTCCTAGATATTCTACTGTACAGCAGGGAAACTTACACAAGAGGCATCTTGCAAGTCTTGTTCATTAAAGTGCAATAGTTTTCTAAGCAAGAAGCTAGGGCTGTGACTACTAAAAAAAGGGCAGAAAACAAGGCAATCTGTATATAAAAAGTACAGTTGTGTACACTTAACATAAATGTAGATGTTCGAGTGTCTTCACTGTTGCAGTCATGACTGTAGGGTTCTCCACTGCCAGCAGGCAGTCCTCGGTCGGCCAGAATCCCAAAGTCTGGGTCCGGCGTCGGCTGCTCATCCATGCTCCTTGACGTCAGAGCGCCAGGAGTACAAAGCTGACAGCCGACGCCATGTTCTCCAGTTTTTCTTGCCCCAGATGTCAGGTGTTCCAAAATGAGAAAGATCCCATACCCTTTGCAAATACACCTCAGAAGAAGGGTGAAAAAAGGGACCACACAAAAGAAAAAATAAGAGGGGACAGGAGGGAGGGAAACCCAGACTGCAACAGTGAAGACACTCGAACATCTACATTTATGGTAAGTGTACACAACTGTACTATGTTCATCGTGTTTCACTGTTGCAGTCATGACTGTAGGGTTGAATCCCAAAGCAGAATAAAAGGGAGGTGGTCATAAAGTAGAGGGGGCGGCTAAAAGACCCTGCAAGACTGCAGAAGCAAAGCCTGCCCTAGACTTAGAGTAAAGAGGTAGATTGTAGTGCTTAGAAAAAGTATGCACTGAACTCCAAGTTGCAGCTTCCAAAATGTCCTTGGTAGGAACACCTCTGAGGAAGGCAGATGAAGTGGCAGCAGCTCTGGTAGAGCGAGTCCTTATAGTCCCTGGGATTTGCTTTCCATGGTGTGAATAGCAAAATCTGATTCCATGAGCAATCCATTTGAAAATGGTCCATTTTGAAATAGCTTTACCTTGGGAACTTGAAGCATAAGAAACAAACAATTGCTCTGATTTCCTGATGTCCTTGGTTCTGTCCAGGTAAAAACGTAGTTGTCTGTGTACATCCAAGGAATGCAAGATCCTTTCCCCCTTATTTTGAGGAGTGGGGAAAAAAGTTGGCAAGTGAATAGTTTGATTTAAAGCCACTTTGGAAACCACCTTAGGCATGAAAGTAGGATTAGTCCTTAAAGACACCCTGTCTTGATGAAAAATAATATAAGGTTCCACAGCCATGAGAGCTTGCAACTCCAAAACTCTCCTGGCAGAGGTCAGAGCTAACAGGATGGTTGTCTTCCAAGATAAAAACTTGATGTCAGATGTGGCAGCAGGCTCAAAAGGAGGTAAGGTGAGTTTTTCCAAAACATAGTTGAGATCCCAAGCAGGAATGGGAGGAGATCTAGGGGGCCTTAAGTTCTTAGCTCCTCTGAGAAACTGTCTCATGAGCTGGTGGGAAAAGATTGGAAGGTCTGTATTATAATGAGCAGAAATAGCAGAGGCATGTATCTTTATGGAAGAGAAAGAGAGACCCTTGTGTAAGAGGTCTGTCAGGTAAAGTAAAATCAGAGGAATGTTAGGAATAAGAGGATCTGAATCCTGAGCCTGCATCCAGGAACAAAATCTTTTCCATTTTCCTGCATAAGATTTTCTAGTGCTAAGACGTCTGGCTTCTAAAATGACATCCATAACCTGCTTGGGTAGGAGAGAATGAATCATAGACCCTGGATTAACCAGGCCACCAGGCTGAGAGTTTTGACATGGGAGTGCAGAACCTGACCCTGGTGTTGGGACAGAAGGTTCGGAGTCTGTGGTAAAACCCAAGGGGGCTCCAGACAAAGGTTTTTCAGTGCTGGGTACCAAAATTGTCAAGGCCAATTTGGGGCCAGCAAGACTATCATCTTGGGCTTGCCCTGTTTGATCTTTAATAATACCCGTGGAAGAAGAAGAAGAGGCGGGAAGGCATACCCCGAGAGGTTTCTCCAACTGAATGACAGTGCATCCACTTTCCAAGCTAGTTCGTGGAATGTCCTGGTGCAAAAAATCTGTAGTTGATTATTGAGGTGGGATGCAAAGAGGTCTATGTGAGGACATCCCCAGACTGCTGTAATCATCTTGAATATTTCGGTGTCCAGCATCCATTCGTGTGGGTCCGACAGGTTTCTGCTCAGACTGTCTACCAGGAAGTTTTGCTTACCTGGTAGAAACTGAGCTTGAAGGTCCAGTTTGCAAGCTAGAGCTGTGTTCCATAGATTCATGGCTAGTCTGCAAAGAGAATAGGAATAAGATCCCCCTTGCTTGTTTATGTACCACATAACTGTGGTGTTGTCTGTCCGTATCAGTAGTTGTCCTGGTTGTAGAAGATTTCTGAAGGCCAATAGAGCTTTCTGAACGGCTAACATTTCCTTTAAATTGATATGCAGGTGCTTCTGATCCTTTGTCCAAAGGCCCTACAGACAAGACAGTTGCCCTGAAAATGAGCTCCCCATGCATAATCTGAGGCATCCGTGGTTAGTATCTGAGTGGCTGGAGGCAGACTGAAGGGTTTTCCTTTGTTTAGAGTACATGCCTTGGACCACCAAAGGAATTCCTTTTGAAGACAAGGCAGGACGGTGATCTGTATGTCTAAACTGTGGCAATGCTGAGACCATACACTTTTTAGGTACCACTGTATTTTCCTCATATGTAGTCTTGCATATGGTACGAGAAGGATGCAGGAGGCCATGTAACCCAAAGCCTGCAGGAATTTCCTTGCAGATAGCTGAGTTAATGTTGCCAAGGTTTTGAAAGTTGAAGCCAGCTGTAATTGTTTTTCGTATGTCAGAAATGTCATCTGGGTTGTTGTGTTTAGAGAAGCACCCAGAAAAATTATCTGTTGTGAGGGTGTCAGATTTGACTTTTTTATGTTTACAGTGAATCCCAGGAACTTGAGAAGATTCTGAACAAACTCTAGATGTTGGAGTAAGACAACCTTGCTGTCTGCCTGAATAAGACAGTCGTCCAGATAAGGGTAAATTTGAATTCCCTTGAGTCTGCAATAAGCTACTACTGGAGCCAGGCATTTGGTGAAGACCCTGGGCGCAGTAGACAATCCAAAGGGCAGCGCAGAGAATTGATAGTGCCTCGATCCGGCCTTGAACCTGAGGTATTTTCTGCATTCCTGTCTGATGGGAATGTGTAAATATGCCTCCTTTAAATCCAAAGTTACCATCCATGCATTTTTGGTCAGCATTGGAAGTAGCTGCTGTAGAGTAAGCATCTTGAATTTTGGTATCTCGAGAAAAGTGTTCAAGACTGACAGATCCAGAATGGGTCTCCATGAATTTTGCTTCCTGGGGACTAGAAAGAGCCTTGAGTAAAAACCTTGTCCCATCTCTGAAAGTGGAACTAGTTCTATGGCTTTCATAGCCAAGAGAGCTTCCATGAGATATTATGGGAGATTAGATATTAACTCTGGGTATACACACAGAGGCAGCACTGTGCAACCAACACAAAAAGTTAACACCTGTATATATGTACAGCCTAACTTTTTTGAGCAAAGCTACTTTATGTAGCATTTAAGGGCAATTATATGCAATATGGACTTCTGCTAACATCCTACTACACACAAAACAACAAAGCAGCTCAGAAACTTACTGAAATGTATTATGTTAATTACCCTTTCATGTACACAAGTGTTCATCTCAGCACATTTGAGCTCTGTTCTCTGTGTAGGGTTGATCCCTTAGAAGCAAAAAAAAAAAAAAAAAGCTACCCCATTAGACTGACCCTGGTCCCACCTTCAATTCCCACTCTGCTGATCATCATCCACCACTGGTGCTTCTCCTCATCCACCAGGTCTAATGGGCTTCTCCTAACTCCAATCAGACTTAATCTCACCCATGCCTGGGGCCTGTGAGGAGACTGAGGTGTTCTGGTGCAGCACCACATTGCTGACAAGGGGTTCTTTTCTTATGCCCTAACTTCCCACACCCTTTGCATGCCTGTAACACCCTATGTGAAGGGCATGTAGACGGTGGTCTGGAACAATCTACTCCTCACTTCTGCCAGGACCTGATGTTGACATGCCACTCCTCCCAAAAATTAGTGAGCACAGTACAGCTGGCTCCCTAACCTCTACCAGAGAGCACTGGCCTCTCTGAGAACTCACACATGCACTCCACCTCCCCTGCCAGCACCTCGGATGCTTCAGCTACTAGTTGAATCCAGCTCAACTAAGTATATTCAGGGATTTATCCCCACTACACCACACTGCTGGCTCTCCACACCCATCTTGTGATGTAAAGGGATGTGTCAATAAGAGGCAGATTTTTTTTTTCTCTAAGGTATTCTTAGACCTGATCACATCCTCTTAAAGCAATGTTTCTAAAAAATGGGGATGCACTTATTTAGAAAATGCCTTCTCTAAGGAGAAGCTGCTAAACCTCTTTCTCTGAGAGGGATATAGAATCACAGCTGCTTACAACTGGAAGAACTCAGATGGAGAGGTTTGGAAGGTGGAAGGGGGAGCCTGAACAATCTAGACTGGAGGAGCCTCAGACCAGACAATCTTAGGAGAGTGAGGCACGGTATTCGGCATTGCCTCCTCTAACTTACTTTTTTCCTGCATTCTTGCCTGTCTGAGCTTTTGTCATTTGAAGGTAGAAGTCCTTTCAAAATCAGCTTATTCTTATGCTCTTGCAGAGTTTAGGTACCAAAACCTTTACAAATTTTACAATCCTGTTTTCAGTGATCCAGCCCCAGGCACACAATGCACAAATCACGAGTGCTCTGGGGCAGGATTTTATGGCCACAGCAATCATATTTTTTAATGCCCTGAAACCTGTGAAAAAGTAACCGAAACCCCCAAGCTTAAGCTTTTAATTGGAAAAACAAACAGTAATCTCAAAAATGCACCTTACTATAGTTATGTAACCAAAATAGCAGTTAATGATAATCAGCTTAATGTGAGAGCTAGGTGGAGAATTTGACCGAAAAAAAAAAGTCCTGAAGGACTAAAACAGACTAACGCCAATGACTAATAAACCCCAAAGAGGAGAACTATCATATAGGCTGCCAACTAGCACATAAAAAGGATTTCTGAGGGATAACTTATTGTTGTGAACTTTATGAGCTCCTGGGATTAGAGTGTGGATGCTTCAAGTGGCAAATGAGCAGTGGCAGCTCGCGATATCGGACTGTAGCCCCCCCAGCTGTGAACCACAATGGTACATTCTTACAGTCTTACACATCCTCCATACAAAGTGAATCTGGACTGCTGCCTTACCAGTCTGGATTCAGGTTCAATGGTTTGATTCTTGGCTGGGGTGCCTTCTGTGTGGAGTTTGCATGTCCTCCCTGTGTTTGTGTGGGTTTGCTCTGATGTCCTCCCATGATACAAAGACATGTGTCTGCAGTATTTCTCCCTGGGCCTCTGCTGAAAATTGGCTTTTATTCCAAGTCAGACTTTTCTGGTTAACAAATGTTAAATAAATAAAACTGACAGGCATTTGAATTTCAGACTTCATATTCTTCAGAAAGTACATAGTAACACAAAACCTTTTATTCTAGCAATTTTCTAAGCTTATACAATGATTATTTGAAATGTGTCCCTATTTCTGGGACTGTATTCCCCCCATTATTGGCTTTGTCCAGGTTTTTTGTGCTAAGGTTGAGAGCTATAGTGAGAACTGAATTCACTGAATATGTTTGAGGGCTGTATTCCCCCATTACTGGCTTTGTCCAGGTGTTTTGTGCTAAGCGGTTAACAGCTATGGTGAGAACTGAATTCACTAAATGGTAGCCATTTAAGTTTCAGTCTTCCTCTCTTTCACAAAACAGCTGATTTGGGATAGTGGTATGTTGTTCTGACTGTTTTCCACAGGGTCCTGGGTTCAAGGCTTGGCAATGAAATGCATGGTAGTAACACAGCATTTTATTCTAGCAACTTTCCAAGAATATACAAGCAATGTTTAAAATGTGTCCCTAGTTTTGCGGCTTTTGTCCCGCCCCAATACATTTTGGTTTTTTCCAGATTTCTTGTGCTGCAAAGGGGAAGAGAAGTTTAGTGCTGCTTATGCTGAGACTGCTTGCATTGTTAATAGCACAACAGATAGTGTACTTTCTTTTGATGCAGAAGGCTGTGGGTTCTACTCCCACAGTATGTAGATGCATTGATGATATTGTACTATGTTGTAAACGGGGTGGATGCTACCATCTTGGGAATGTCCCCTTTGGCGAAGATACCTAGTAACTATGAACCCGTTCATTATTTGCCATCCATTCCCTATTGCAATATTACTAGCTTATCATTTTTAAATGGAATATAGGCAATTTATTCCTCAAGGGCAACAGGCACTTTATTTGTAGATGAAACAATGAAATATCAAGTTGTTTGCTAGCAGCAACCTCTTCGTTAGTTACAGATCTTTTTAATGTAGAATTATTTAGATGACTTTTACTTCTGCAGAGATCGAGCATATTTACTGATACTGGTGGATTGTAGAAGTTTGAGTTGACTTTTATGATGGAAATGTTCCCAATTGGACAGTTTTGTCATTATTGGTGCATGCATTTTGTTTCATTGTTTACTGGAAAAATGTTCAAAACAATAAATTTAAAACACCCTCTAACAACTGTACTGTATTATACAAGGAATATAATTTAATGCAATCAGGAAGGTGCAGCACAAAACATGTATGCTTTGTATGCAAGGGGTCTATCATTTGAAAATAGCCCAAAGTTAATCTTTATCTGCCACTCGCCAAATGTATTTTCTTTGAATATGGATTTCAATGCTGTTTCAATGAATGTGAGTTTCAAGGGCAGAGAAGTTTTAATGCCAAGTCTGTTTTAATTGTGAGACTGCATTGCTTTGTTTAGCAGATGCCTTAGTGTTTGTGCCATAAAATGCAAAATAAAACTTTCAAATGAAGTCCAAATCATTGTAGAAGTAAAGCAGTATGCACATTAGTGTTTATGGTAAATGGGGTGAAATAGCGAAGTAATGGCTCACTGAAATGGCTGCAGGGGGGAGACTCCATTTGACCATGATTTTGTGAGGGGGAAGGGCATCAAACTGAAAGACAGCCCTGGCTGAACTATACCTCTCAACTGCCCAGATTTTCACAGAATGAATAGATTTTTGCTTCTTATTTTTGGTTTGTTCCTCATAAAACTTGTAATTTTCTGGCAAATCATTTAGGAATTAAGTCACTAAATAATGACAGACACTAAGTTTCAGACTTCATAACCTTCAGAAAAATGCATGCTAAAGCAAGACCTGTTATTCTATCAACTGTCTCAGTTTATGCAAGAGCAATTTTTAGTACTATTTATATGTTCCCCCAATATATTTGGCCTTGTCCAGATTTCCTGCATCAACAGGTTGAGAGGTACGTGCAAATAAATTGCTTTATAGAATTAGGCATACCCACACCTCTCAACTGTCCCTGATTTTGGCTCAGAATGATGCTCTTCCCCTAATAATCCCTCCGCAAAATGGCAATTTTGGAAGAAAACGTGGAGGGTTTACAACTAATAAATAACTGTAATAATCAGAGTTATAGATTACTTTTATTTCAGAAATGCACGTAGATTCTTTTATTTTGTCAGCTGCTCAAGTTAGCAGTACTAATATTAAAAAGTGTCCCTTCGTTGACAGATTCCCAGCTGTATTATGTGGCTATTTTATATTTTTGCATCACATTTTTGGCCCATTTTTCATAAAATTGCATTTTTTTCGCAAATTAGTGGCAATCATTAAAGACTGAAGTTAGAAAATAATGACATACATTTGAGTTTCAGATTTTATAGCATTCAGAAAATTCATACTAATGCAAGACCTACTATTCTATTATCTTTCTAAGTTTATAAGAGCAATATTTAAAAATTGTCCTTATTTTTGGGCCTTTGTCCCACTTGTATGTATGACTTTGTCCGGATTTCTTGCTCTGAGGTTGAGAGGTATGACAAATGTGACAGGGCCATCATGGTCAACCAGAAATATTTCAAATTGTGACATACTTGTTACACCCCACTCCCCCATGTAGTGACTCTGTATGTGTCAAAGTAAGGCAAGGAGCAGTTATGCAGTGTAAATGTGCAGAGTATCCCTCCATCCAAGGTAGACACAAGTACTACAGTGGCTTTTCTTCTGTCCTTGATTTTGCAGAATATTCTGGTTTCTGTCATATTTTTATACTGTTGATTTATGCTTATTATTATTCAGAAAGTGCCTGTTGCTCTGTGTTTAAGTAGTAATGCTTTAATGACTATTAGGTAAGCTTGTCTGAGACTGTAAGATGCAAGTAAGCTTTTATAAGCATACTGTTAAAGAACTGCCAACATTAAAAGCATTTCTGTTGTTGCCATGCAGAGAATACTTACATAACTAGATAACGTATAAGCCTTGGGTATTGAAATGCATATGACAGTATTTGTAATAAAGGACAGGATTACATTATTTTAAGAAGCTCATTACATTTGTTGAAGACTTGCAGTCATCTTTGCAGGCTTTATCTGTAAACTAAACAGAAAGCCAATCTATCTTGTGTGGTCCATAAACTGTGCAGTAATCCTTTAAGCAATGTATCTTGAGCTTGTTTCTTGTTTGCTTTTAATTTTTTACTTTGATCATGTTTTCCCCATGAAACAAATAGATAGTTGTCATCAGGCAGCAGATCATTTTTGGATAAGAATCATTTTTACAAGTGGGGGTATCACAGAGATTGCTACTTTCAGCATGTTACTTGGTACTTTAATAAAGCTGAATAAGAAGTTATGTACCTACCATATCGTTCCATGTTAGTTGCCTTCATCTCGCCTTCTTTCTTGCTGTTTGGGATCAGAGCCGATCCTTGGCTCCGACTCGGCCGTCTTCAATAGCTCGAGAGCTGTTTACTGGCTCAAGGCTACCCCTTATCCCATGATGCCTAGCGACAGCTACCCACATCTCATTTGAAATAGCTAATCCAGACATAATATGACAGAAACCAGTTATCAAAAAAAAAAAAGTGGTTGTTCCATGCATCCTAATATTTAGAATAGGTTAGGAAGACCTAGCCAGAAGAGTAACAATAAAAGAATACTCAGCCAGTGAAAAAGGACTCCTCTCAATCCACTAGGACAGGGGACGGAGGGAGGGATGCAAGAAAGAAGGCGAGATGAAGACAACTAACATGGAACGTTATGGTAGGTACATAACTTCTTAATGTTAAGTTGTCTTTCTCGCCTTCATTCTTGCTGTTTGGGACAGCATCCCTAGCACCTAACATCCTGGGTGGCTCAGTGGAACAGACTCTTCAGAAGTGGAACCAAAGTCTCAGCAGAGACCATATCCACCTTGTAATGAGAAATAAAGGTATGAGGGTTTGCCCAGATGGCAGCTGCACAGATGGAATCCATGGGCATCCTAGACTGAAAGGCTACGGAGGTGGCTAATGCCCTAGTAGAATGACCTTTCAGTTTAGTTGGTAACTCTTTATTCCGTAACTGGTAAATAAATCTAATAGTGTGGGACAAACATCTGGATAAGGTCACCTTGGGAGACCTTGTTTGTTTAAGGCATAAGAAAGGAATAATTGGTCTGACTTTCTTATTTCTTTAGTTCCACGTAGGTAAAAACGCAATTGTCTATGAACGTCCAATTGGTGAAGCTTGTACTCTGCCTTGTTGCTATGATTTGGGAAGAACACAGGGAGATCTATAGACTGATTTAAATTATTTTCTGAGCAGACTTTAGGAAGAAATGAAGGATTAGTCCTCAGATCAACTCTGTCTTTGTGAAACACCACATAGGGAGGACGAACACATAGTGCTTGAAGTTCTGAGACACGCCTAGCTGAAGTGATAGCAACCAGAAAGAGCGTCTTCCAAGACAGAAACATGATGGAGCAGGATGCTGCTGGTTCAAAAGGAAGTAGAATTAATGAAGTTAGGACTAAATTAAGGTCCCAAGGAGGAGGGGGATCTCTCACTGGAGATCTAAGAAGAGATGTTCCTCTCAAAAAAGCTTTGCAGAGCTTATGAGACATGATGTTAGAATTTGTCAAACCGATATGAAAATTAGACATGGCCGCTAATTGTACCCTAATCGTAGCGGAAGCGGCCCCAGAGTGAAAAAGTTGTGCTAGGAATTCCAGTGAAGGGATCCACATTCCTAGACTCTACCCAAAAAGAAAAACGTTTCCATTTGCTAGCATAAGTTTTTCTCATTGTAGACTTATGAGAGGAAACGATAATCTCAAGGACTGCTGGGGAAATGCTGGGAAGCCTGGCTAAGGTTGGAAGTGGAGCAACCAAGCTGTGAGCTGGAGAGTTTGGAGGGATTGATGCAACCCGCCTGGTTGATGAATCAGGAGATCTGGAATTGGGTCCAGAGTCCAGGGCTGAATGAGAAGGTAAGGGTGCAGGAACAGGAACCATATCTGTCGAGGCCAGTAGGGGGCAATGAGGATCATTCTGCAACCCAACAATTTTGCTTTCTGTATGGGTTTCGGTATCAGGAGAAATGGAGGAAAGGCATAAAGAAGTCCCTGAGGCCAATCATGGACTAGAGTGTCTCTGAGTATGTGACCTGGAAGTGGAAGAAGGGAGAAGATATTGCTGCATTTGCTGTTGAGAGGGGTCAAATAGATCGCAGCAAGACTGTCCCCATTTGCGGAAGATAAGATCCGCAACTTCCTCATTCAGAGACCACTTGTGAGGCATGAGGATAGCTCTGCTGAGCCTGTCCGCTATGACACTGGATTTCCCAGGGATGTGCGTTGCAATCAGAAAACGTTGGGAGGAAATCACCCACTGCCAAAGTCTGAATGCTTCTCGACACAGGGGGTAGGATCTCGTTCCGCCCTGCTTGTTGATGTACCACACCACTGACATGTCTGTCTGAATTGCAATGGTCCCAGAAGGAAGAGAGTCTTGAAGGGCTTGCAACGCTAGGTGCACTGCTCTCATTTCTAGGACATTTATGTGCAGATGGTACGCGTGAGGTTGCCAAGTGTCTTGGACTGTCCTGCCCAGATAATGCCCCCCCACCCTATCAGGGAGGTGTCTGTAGTCACTGTGGCTACCGGAGGGGGTTGTATGAAAGGTCTGCCCCGAGTCACTAGTGGGGAGACCATCCACCAAGAAAGGTGCCTTTTGGATGCCTCCGTGATCAGGATCATGTGAGACACGGGTAGCTCCTGGAAAGACCTCTGTGTGAAAAGAAGCCATTGAAGAATTCTCATATAGAAATGTGCTAATGGAAGTAGAAGAATGGCAGCTGCCATGGAGCCCAGAGTTTGAAGGACATACCTGACTTGGATCTTTTTGCTCTGCATTAGGATTTGCACTTGTTGACAAATTGTGGACACTCTTTCCAGAGGTAACCTTGCGAACATTTCCCTTGTGTTTAATTCTGCTCCTATGTCAGTGATAGACTGACAGGGCAACAAGGCAGATTTTTTATTGTAATACCTAGCTGGGTGCAAGATGTGATTGTATTATCCCGCGCTTGTAAGAGTTGATGCCTGGTGGTAGCATTGAGGAGCCAGTTGTCTAGCTATGGAAACACCTGGAATTCTTGATGTCTCAGGTGAGCCGCGACCACTGCCATACATTTGGTGAACACCCTGGGGGCTGTGGTGAGACCAAAGGGCAGAGCTCTGAACTGGAAATGACTGGCCCCCACCCGAAAGTGAAGAACTCTCCTGGAGCGTCTGTCCATCTTGATATGGTAGTACGCATTCTGAAGATCTATCGAGCACATCCAATTGTCCTGACCCAGGAAGGGTAGAATGGACAGTAGCGTAACCATCCAAAACTTTGTTCTTTGTACAGATTTGTTTAGTTTGCTGAGATCCATTATCAGTCTCCAGTCCCCTGTCTTTTTTGGTACCAAAAAGAACCTTGAGTAAGTTCTGGATCCATGCTGGTCTGCGGGGACTCCCTGAATGGCTCTTTTTTCTAGCAGTTTTGAAACTTCTATTACTGCTTGCTCCTTCAGACTAGGTGGAACATCTGGAAGGGCCTTCTTTGACTGTAAGGGGGATTGATGGAAGGGAATTTTGTAACTTCCAGATATAATGGACAGTACCCATCTGTCTCTTGTTAAATTTTGCCAGGCTTTTGGGTACAGCAAAAGTCTTCCCCCGACTACCTCCAGAGTTGAGCAGCTGGGCAACCATTCAGGGATGCTGAATGGGCTTGTTTGCCCTGGTTCTGCGGACCCCCTCTGCCATGAGGGCGGCGTCTATTATTGTTTCCCCCCTCTGCCTCTGGAGGAAAAATCACTACGTGTCTGGCAAGGCTCCCTGAGATTTGCAGAACCACATCTTCCCACTCTTTTGACCCTTGGGGTAAGGTCTAGAGGGAGTGGGAAAACTGACTCCCACAGCAGAGACAGTCTTGCCTTCTTGCTCACACCTAGTCAACGTGTCTTTCACCTGTGGCCCAAAGAGAAAGGAGCCATCAAAGGGGGTATTGGTGAAGGACGCTCGAAAGGGTTCCGCAAAGTGACACAGCTGCATCCAAGCATGCCTCCTGAGGGCCACACCTGTGCCCACGGCTCTACTCGCTCCATCGGCTGCATAGGAAATGAGCCTCATGGAGAAGTTAACTACAGAATTAAGAGTTGCTAGCTGGGAAGCTACTTTGGCTTGTACTCCCCTCAGCTGCAGGATCTTGAAGGGTATCTCCAAGCTCTTTAAGGAGATCCCTTTGAAGGCGAGTAAAATGAAACAGATAGTTCAGGGACCTCATGGAGAAGGTCACTAAAGCAAACATTCACTTTCCATCTCCAGTTGGGAGGGTGGCCTAATGGTTAAGGTGTTTGCCTTACAAACGCAAGGTGCAGGGTTTGAATCTCACAAGGGATAACTGGCTAAGCTTAAAATGGCTTGCAAGGGCAGTTAGCTTAGTATTAAAATATGAACCTATGAACACCTGCCCATCGTCCTAGACTCCTTGTTAGGGGGATGAACAGATGAAGAGGTCTCTGCTAACTCTTTTTTGGTGGCTGCTGCTACCACCATGGCATCAATGGGCACACCTTTAGAAAGGAATTGCTTATCCTGGGGGGCTGTAATAAAATTTACCAGGTCTCCTCGAAGTTGGTTCCACTGTGTCTGGAGTTGACCAAGCCTTTCAAGCCACTACAGACATAAGTGGGTCAAAGGAGGAGAAACCCAGGAGGTGGAAGGTCAGGAACCAAAAGCATCCTGGAATACAGACTCATCCTCAGTAGGGGCTAGGGGAGTCCAGTTCCTCCTCTGCCTGAGCATTTCAAGGATGTCCGAAAAGGAAACATCTTCAGAGGGGGATCTCGGGGACCCTTACGATTCATCTAAGTCTGTATCAGAAGTGACAGACTCAGGGGAGTCAATGTGCTTCCTCTTGCACTACTTCTTCTGAGGGGGCTCCTCTGAGTGATCAGGTGAGGCCTCGAAAGAAGAGGAAACACCCAATGGGGTGTCCTGGGGCATTGGTTCCCTACACTTGGGGTTTGGAGGAGAAGCAGAGGTTGGCACAGACATTATGGGGATGGAGCCAGTGGGGCTGGTAGTGGAGCTGTCTCGGGGGACAGCACACTCCGCATGACCTCAAAGGTGTCCCTGCTTGAGGCAGAGAAAGCTCCGGTTCCGAAGAAATACGAATCTTTCTCCACTCCATGGGGGACGGCTCAGAGGCCGATGTTGAAGCCGAGCTCACCTGCGCCAATGCTCTGAGAGGGCGAAAGGGGTCTGAAAAGGGTCCAATGCTACTCGCCCCCTGAGAGCCGAAGAGGGAGCCCTGGCATCCAGATTCCTCGATAGAAGGAACTATCAAGGAAATTGGAGCCGAAGTCGGAACCGAAGGAGAGATGGTGATCGGAGATGACAGTTCCACTACTCGAACCCCAACGAACTCCGACTCTGAACTCAAAGGAGTCGGAGGAGGAACAGAAAAAGAGGTGGATGGAGCCGATACCTGTTGAAGAGGGCTACACAATAATTTTGCTAGTGCTTGTGATTTAAGCAACCTACTTACTACACTCTCCACATCATGATCCACCAGCCTAGAGGATCAAGAGGAGTGTGATGAATGGTGGCTACGTTCACTTTGCAATAATGGAGACCGAGGAGCCGAATGAACTGACTCTAATGAAGGCGATCTCAGCCTCTTATGGCTCCAAGACTTCTCAGAAACATCCAATGGAGCCGACTGAGGGGTTGTCTTGTCGGTGCCAGCCGGAACCGACATACTCGGTAAATCCTGTACAGGAGTTGGCTCCGAAGGTGGAGCCAACGGTTTAGTGGATTTTGGGGATTTCACTGGCTGGGAACTCTTTGCCTGTGAATCCTGAGGCTTTAATAGACCCCTAAGGATCAATTTGTTTTTACGCTCCTGCAGGACTCTTGGACTAAAGGCATGGCAAACAGAACAAGAGTCCTGCAGGTGATTAGCGCCCAAACAATAAATGCAGCTAGTGTGTCCATCTGTCAGAGACATTTTCTGACAGCATGAGTCACACTTTTTAAAGCCAGATAGTTTAGCTTCCTTAGACATGACCCAACTACAAAAAACTTCCTTAGACATGACCCAACTACAAAAAACTAAGTACCACAAAGTAAACACAGACAGACAAATAAGTACTATTCTAAACAAGTACACCTATAAATATATAACCTCTGTCTCTCTTTTTTTTTTTTTTTTTTAACGATAGCAAAAAGGAAAGGAAAGTCTCTAAGTTAAATGGCTATCCTATGGAGAGGGGGAGAACTCTCTAACTTAAACGAGTTCTAAATAAAAGGGAAACTAAGAAGAACGAAGTAATTCAACAACACGTACAGAATAAAACTAAGGACAGTAAAATATCTATTAGTTTAAAGGGTCTAAGAGAATATGTTTACACAAAAAATTGAAATGTACAAGCCTGAGCCAGAAAACGATACCTCGCAGCTGAAGCGGCAAACGAGATCTGGGTAGCTGTTGCTAGGCATCATGGGATAAGGGGTAGCCTCGAGCCAGTAAACAGCTCTCGAGCCATTGAAGATGGCCGAGTTAGAGCCGAGGATCGGCTCTGATCCCAAACAGCAAGAATGAAGGCGAGATAGACAACTTAACATTATAAATTATAATTAGAACTGCAGTGCAAGGAGAAGTGGTTTGAGTTGAGTGATGCTTGTTTTTCTTATACTTGATTTTGACTGGCATATCAGTAATGTATTTAAAAAGTTATTTATTTTTTATGCCTCACAACCTTTTTGTTTCCATCTAGATATCAAGTAAGCTGTCATGCAGCCAATGCATTGAAATATTTTTTTCTTCTACACTTCATTTTGTCTTGATTGGACTCTCATAATGATGGTTTGGCACCCAGGGCAGAGTATTTAATTAAAGTTACAGTTTTTGTGGTTTTGAGCATAGCTCCTCCCATTTCTAGTTGGCTGCACCCCTTCCCATTGACCGAACCCATTCAGCTGTCTCCTGCAACCCCACTTTGATATGAAGTCACCAGCCGCCACTGCAAATGAGATCCATAACAGAGAAGTAAGCGAGCTTCATTGTGGGAGTTAGTGGAAGAGCTTGAGCTTTGGGAGATATGCAGATGCGGATTTCAATACCACCTACAGCAACTTGTGCTACAGTTTTGAAGTGGATGAACTTGATAATGTAAGAACCTGTACTTTTCCTATACAAAATGCCACAAAAATCAGTAAACAGGTGCATTTGGTGTAAATACTTTGACGAAAAATACTGAGACAGCTAATAATCAATTAACTACACTTCACTACACAAATGCTACTGACTGTGCTCCCTATGTAGGTCTCAATGCAAACGGTGGAAGAAAGCAGGAAGCAGAGCTTTGCTAACCTCAATCAGGAGTATCACTTTCAGTAACTCATCCCACCCCCTTCCCAGTCAGCACCAAAGCAGATGTATATAGCAGAATAAATGATCTATCTATATACATGAAAAGAATAAACAGTGTGCAAGAGTGTGAATCAGAAAATAGGTTCAAGCATAATGAATTTTTCATTTCAGGAATCTTGTCAATGTGCTCCTTATAACTAGACTTTCACTGCTAATGATGCTAAAAAACTTGACTGCTCAATTTAGAACTGCTAGAATGTTTTCAGATGTACCTGCCCTTCCCTCTGAACTGCACCTCTAGCATCGTGTATGGCGGTGTAGCTGCTGTTATATCCAGATGTTGGACCAGACGAAAGACTAAGACTGGAGCCTGTGCACAGAGTGCTTGTACTGATGATGGCCTTCAACTTGCCTTCTTCCTGTTAGGGAAAATAAACAATACAGTCAAATGTAGAACAAAGCAATGCTTCTACAATAACACTAAACTTTGGGATCTTAATTATTATATACAAACTAAACTAAATGCTGCTTGTACCTGGGCATCACTATTAAGCTGTTAAATCCTGAGTTCATCTGCCACAGATAAAAAGGCTAGCAAAAAGGATGGCAAGCTTACACAACACAGTAATGTCTTCTCAAGTTTGAGGCACTAACATTATGATGCGGGTTGAAATGTGAAAATGAAATGATTCACACAACCAGACCTTCTCAAAATTGTCACTATAGTAATCTATACAAATGTGTGTAAGTAGGAGAAATGAGAATTCTGTGAGACTAAATATTTATATAAAAGGCTAAAGCTCACATAACTAACTTTCAGTGGAGACTTAGTGAGAAGTAGCAGCATAACTTAACAAGTGATTTGGCACAACCAAGTATCATACAATAGCTTTGGTTACCAAAAAACAACAAACAGCAGATATGAAAACAGAAGATATACAGCATAATCCAGAGCAGAGAAACTGGACTGCGAGCGAGGAACATCAGGAAATGGTTACTGTAAAGTCTGACGTGCCAATAGCTTCTCTTTTAGAGCAGTCTGTCCAAATTTCAACAAGTTTTTTTTTTTTTTTTTTGCTAGCCAGCTAAACCTTGGGTCAGTGATTTTAGAACTTCATGCTGACTACTCTTTTCCACAGAAAGTTAGCAACTATCATACATATGCTCATGTGGAGGTCTCTTCTGCATCTAATATATGGTGTGACATGTAGCCCAGAGCAATGTCTTCTGTGGGCTCCTGCACATTTCCAGTATAGATAACGTGATGTGCCTGCCCTCAAGAAGATGGTAATGCACTTAAATGTCAGTAAGACTATGCTAGAAGACATATATGTACAAAGGAAACACCTGTTTCCCCCAGTCATTTTGAATAAGGACTGCAATTAATGAAACAAATGGTCCTTACACTTCACAACAAGACTATAAAAAGTACAGGGCTCAGTCTTAATCCTGACTCACCCACATTACAGTTGCCCCATCAACATCCCATCAAACATAGAAAACTTTTGATTAAGTTCATCTTTAAGATTTTAGCTTGAAATATAACATTGTTTTCACGGTTTGGTTTAAATTAAAGACTGAACTTGGATAACTTTCTGTAGGGAACCATGCATACCAGTGTAAATGCATTGCCAGTTCAAGCAGGGACAGCAAAAGTCCATTACTCGATGGAAATGTACTTACAAAGACTTGAAACTCAAGGAAGAGAAGGGTGAGAAATGTGCTAAAATATATTTTCTTGAGGATCTGTTTGTTTTTTGTAATACTTTATTTTCATTTAACAAATAAAAACTGTAAACATATCACCTGCGTATGAAGGCAGTCACTGTGTAGCTTGCAAGGCTGCTGTGGGGTGAAGGGAGTTAAGGCCAGCAGTAATATGATGTTGCATCAGCATCCTCAATCTCTTTTGGCCAAAGATGTGGCTCAGGTTGAGCCAAGGAGGATGGCTAATGTGGTCAGGTGGACCTGGTGAACGAGGAGATGAGCTGGTCACAACTGATGGTCAGCTGCAGGGAGGTGGGGGTGACCACACTTATAGTTGAGTAATTTTGCTAGCTGCTGAAGCTACTTCAGCAGTAAAGCTTGCAGGCAGCTACTCAGAAAGGCATAGTCTAGAAAGTGAAGCACCCAAAAGTCACAGAAAACACGCAAAAAAGAAAGCAACAACAAACTGTAAATAAAACAGATTTTTAAAAAGAAGAGAAGACCAACTTTGAGAATAAGAAAGATTAGTTGTGTAAGAAACAATAATGATAGATGCCCTTCTCTTCTCTGTTGCAGTATTCCTGACATAAGGGAGTTGCCTGCCAAGGCGGCAACCCAGTGCTGGCCAGTATACCAAAGTCTTTTACTACCTTGGGTGAGAAGTATGTCTGACGTAGGTCACCAGCAGATATTGGCCATAAAAGAGACATACGTGCACACTACCCTCAGAACTGAAGCCCCAGGTGGCGAGACAGTCTAAGGTAATGAGGATCAATGCATCACAGAACACCAGTAAGCAGGGGGAAGGAGGGAGGGAGGGTTGGAATACTGCAACAGAGAAGAGAAGGACATCTATCGTTATGGTAAATTTTTACACAATTAATCTATGTCCTTCTATTCATCTGTTGCAATATTTCTGACATAAGGCAAAGTACAAAAGCTCATGAAGTAAGGGGGGGGGGGGATGACAGAGGAATTTTCTATGAAGCCATGAAGAATGGCCCTGGAAAACCCACCCTGGCTTTGGAGATGGGATCCAGCTTACAGTGTTTATTGAAGGTGTGGATAGAAGTCCAAGTAGAAGTTTCTAGGATGGGGTTTGTGTCTAACACTTTGTGGAAGGCCCCTGAGGAAGACACTACCCTGGGTAGAGTGAGCTTTGACTGAACCTGGTAGGACTCTATCGTGGTGAGCATAACAAAAGGCAGTGGCTTTAGATATCCAATTGGAGATGGTCTGTTTGGACACAGACATTCCCAGAGCTCTGGGGTGAAAGGGTACAAAAAAATTGGTCTGATTTCCTAACGGGTTTAGTCTTGTGTAGGTAGAACCTGAGCTGTCTGTGTACATCAACAGTGTGCAGGATCCTCTCACTACTGTTCTGGGAAGAGGGAAAGAAGGTAGGAAGGTGAATTGCCTGGTTTAAGGACAATTCATTGACCATTTTGGGTATGAAGGAGAAGTTTGTCCTGAGGGAAACCCTGTCATTGTGGAAAGACAGGAAAGGAGGAGATGCCATAAGGGCTTGCAACTCTGATACCTGCCTGGCGGAGGTAATGGCCACCAGGAGGACAGTTTTCCAAGTACAGTATTTAAGCAAGCTAGAAGAAGCTGGCTCAAATGGTGGCTAAGTCAGTTTCTCCAGCACAAAGTTGAGGTCCCAGGGTGGAGCTACAGGTCTCCCGTGTGGTCTGATATGGAGGATGCCTTTGAGGAATTGTTTAGCTTCAAATCTGGAAGCTAAAGGTGGAGAAAGGGGCAGATGGGATGGGCAGAGATAGCTGACAAATGGGCTTTTATGGAGGTGTAAGCTAATCCTGCATTAAGCAATTCAAACAGACAGGACAAAAGCATAGGTGGGTCTGCCATCAGCTGATCCTGGTTTCTATTAAGATACCAAATGGAGAACCTCTTCCATTTGGACAGGTAAGATTTTCTAGTAGTACATTTCTTGGCCCCCTGCAGGACCTGAAGCACATCCTCAAAGTAAAGCTGTCTGAACGGAATCAGGGCTTTATCACCCAGAGGGTTAGTTGGAGGGTTTTCAAGTGTGGGTGGAGGCGTGAGCCCTTGTTCTGTGTGAGCAGGTCCACTCTGTGGTGCAACCTGTGGTGATTGTCCTTGGCTAGGTGAAGGAGAAGGGGGAACCAATGCTGTCTTGACCAATAGGGAGTCACCAGCAAGATTTTTGGCTTTTCCTGTTGGATTTTCAACAGGACGTTTGGAATAAGTGGAAGGGGAGGGAATGCATATAGGAATTTTCCCTTCCATGAGATTGATAGGACTTCTACTCTCCATGCCTGAGGATGGGGTGCTCTGGCAAAAAACTGTGGGAGTTGCTTATTCGGGGGGGGGGAGGCAAACAGGTCTTTCTCTGGTGGACAATGTCCAGGAAGACATCCCTGTGAAGCATCATGGGTCCGCGGACAGATCCATTGCACTTTCCTCCAAAGCTTAAGGGGCTGGTTTTCAAGGTAGATTGTGAGGGAGGACAACCGACTATGGAGGGTCTTAGGTATGAAAGACTGTCAGATGGAGCATTTTTTGTGGTAGTGCTGAGGGCCAAGGCAGAAAAAGGCACTGGGTATGATTATCCTTATGTGGAATCAGTCTTCCACAGTCAAACTTCCCCTTCTTGGATGACATTAACCTCAGTAAGAAATAAAGTGGCAAAAAGGACAAAAAAGATTTCCCCAACATGGCACTTGTCTTAGAAATTTGTGATTCTGACAGCAGAGCAACATGCAGGGAATTACAGCAAAGTTCTGAGGGTGATGTACGCATATGTCTCATTTATGGCCAACAGACAGCCTACATCAGACATACCGTACCGTACACCCAAGGTAGTAAAAGATTTTGTTATACTGGGGGACACCGGGTCACAGCCTTGGCAGGCAACTCTCTTGCATCAGGAATACTGCAACAGATGAATAGAAGGACATCGGAAATGACATTGTATTAGACAGATATGTATGGGATAATTTAGTAACTGTTCTGGGTTTTAAAGCTCAAGACGATTGGTCTTTTATACATATAGGGACAAAGACCTTTTGTAACTTAATATCTGAAACCAAGGGACTGATGATAAGATTTCTGTAACTGTAACAAAGAGAAGGACATTTATCTTGTGGTAGTAACTTAAATGTTAAAAAGGTTTACTATTGGCATTTCGAATCTGCCTCAGTAGACCGTTTAAAATGTCAACTCTAAATGTTAAATTCAGAATGCAGAAAAGTAAACCAAACCAAAAATAGATACATCGACAACCATGGTTCGATGTATTCCACATACCAGGAGGTGATGTCACTCACCTCCTGCTATGCACATTAACGTACTGTTAAACTGTACAGTCAATGGCATGTTAATTCTACTGTTTTGCAGGGGGGGGCTGTGCCCCCCACACCCCCTGCACATTAAATATACCAACTATGAGATCGCACTTCAGTGAAGAAATGGCCTAATTCCCTGTTCCTCACTGAACTGCAATCCCCCTGCACAATGTCGAACACAAATGCTCGAATTATGTTACCTGTTTGCTGTAGTGCAGTCGATCGATTTGGGTTTGGCACTCTGCCGACATGAAAACTGCAAGTCAACCATATGCTGGTCGACTGATGCAGTTTCAAGGTTTTCAGTGTAAAGTATTAAAAAATGTTATTTTGCAGTTTAGAACTGATGAATTGGAGAAAGAGGACAATAACATTATGAAAGTTAGAGATGAGACAAACTTATAGGATTAGACAGTAGGTGTTGGAAGCTGTTTTGAAATGTGAAAAAAAAACATGGTGAAACACTTGCTAAGTGTTATTTTTGTGGCTGGTCACAGAGGGACATTAAGATATATTGGCCAACCTAAATCACGTTTCTTTTGTGGGAATTTCCTCATTTAATTAATGATTTTGACAAGATACAATGGTACCAGTTTAGAGAGAAAGCACAGATAGAGCAAGAAAGTGTGTGGCTGAATGCAGGTTGTTTTAAAAAAAGAGACATTTTTGGATGGATTGTCAAGAACAAATAATAAATAATGGAGAAGAAGGGAAAAGGAAAGAAAATATAAATGAGGAAGGACAACACGAAGCTAAGAAAGAGGGTGAACTGCGTAAAGAAGAAACTGTAGAATAAGAAAAAATATGGAGGGGAAAAAGGGAGAGTGAGTGCATATAGGAAGATAGATCAGAAAAAAGGATTAATGCCAATAATTTTTGAAGTTCTAGGCAGTGAAAAAGATGACTATGAGGATCAAGGATTATTTGTACATAAACCCAGGAAAAATATTCAAAAAGGGAAAGAGTAAAAATAAGAAAATGAAAATTTAAAAATATCTCCCCTACACTTAAAAAGAGGGACAAGCAACAATTTTAGAGTACTTTCATTAAATGTGAAGAGTACTGAAGAATACGGATACTAGAATGGTGTGCGAAATGTGACGTGGATGTTATTCTGTTAAAGGATGCAAGATTCCTGACAAGTGAAGAAAATCTGCAAACAGAAAAATTGTGGGGTGGACATACAATATGGAACTTGGGAAGTGAAAGTTGTTCTGAAGTGGCTGTATTGCATTAAAAAAAACAGTAAAAATACTAGATGCAATGTTGCTAAGGATGACCTGGTTAACTTATGGATGTGAGGTGGATAGAACATATTTATAGAATTATAGCATTTTATGCAGATATAACTAGCAAGGAATGAGAGAATCTGTTTCATCAAAAATTAGACTATGTGGTCATTAACATGAACACTGTAAGTGAGAGGACTTCAATTGTCACAAAGGGAAAGATGTAAAAAATATAGGAATTGATAAAATGTGGCAAGTTAGCTGTGTGGAACAAAAATCAATAAACGTATAGAAGGAGGGCACTTGGATCTGAAACTGATTATTTTGCATTATCAGAAACCTTGGGGGTAGCAGATGGTGATACAGCTGTGAAGAGTTTTTCAGATAATTTTGCATTATAAATGCAGGCGACAGAATAATGGAATATATTCAAATAGGGAAAGGACTAAACAGAATAAATGAGAAACTATGGAAAGAAATTGTAAAGTGAGAAATATTGCAGTTATGGAAGGATCATAAAACTATGAAACACTTCTCCAAAAACTGTCCTGAGTGGTAGATTAACCTTTTAAAGAAGTATAAAAGTGTTTTATTTAGTGACAGAAAAGGAACAGAAAATGAAGTGTTGGAAAATGTAGAAATAAGCATTTAGAGAATACAATAGAGTATTATGATACTGAAAAATGAATAAAAATAAGGGATTAATGTTTAGGTAGAGATATTACTTACAAGAGAGAAAGGAGGAGATTTCTGCATATTTGGGTAAAATAGTAAAGGAGAATATTAGTATAATGAGAGAAATGAAAAATGTACAAGGAGAGGTCGAAAGAACACATGATCAAATTATGAGTATTGTAGAACAGCAAGTGGAAAATATATACAAGAGTATACTGATGGAAAACTAGACAGACTGGAAACTAAATACATTTCCAGAACACAGTAAATAATAATCTGAAAAAGAAATAACTATTAATGAATTAGATAAAGTACTTACGAAAGCAAATGTTGATTCAATATCCGGCCCAGATGGTATAGGGCATAGAATGCAGAAGAAATTAAATGACTGGCAAAGAGTGTGTTTTGAAAATGTACTGAATGAATGGTTGATGGAAGGGTTTGTTTATGAAGAGTTATGTAGTTGTATTTTTACATTTGTATGAAAGAAAAATGAGAAGAATGAAATAAAAAATTGGAGACCCATCACACTAAACAACAGATTCTAAAATGTTATGGGAATACTACAAAGGAGAATGGAAGGAAGGATGAGGGATCTTATGGAAGAAAGTATATATGGTATAAAAATGAAGGGATGTCAAGAATTATCATTGGTTGTGAGAGAAATTGTAGACAACATAATAAGTAAAAGGGAGAATATGAAACATCTGATATGTGATATTAGCAAGGCATTTGATGCAGTAGGACATGGCGCTTTGTGGAATCTTATAGAGAAATATGGAATAGGTAATAAAAATTGGGAGGTGATAAATGGTACCCACACAGGGCGCTGGCTGAGCCAGCAATGCTTCTGATTTTATGTTTGTTTGCTACCCATGCTACCTGCCTTTCTCCCTCTATTCTACACACTACCTTCTCAACCTACCCTTACTTTGTATATATGAAAAAGTTTATTACCTATGTCAGCATACCAGTCTAATAAAGTGAGACTGTTAGTGAATAGGTCGCTGAGTAAAGAAATATGCATAAAGCGTGGTAAAAGGCAAGGATGTCCCATGAGTGGAATATTGTTTACATTGGTGATGAATGCAATGGTGAGAAGAGCAGAGTATAAAATAAAAGATGCTAGATATGTGAAGCAAAAGGAGGTGGTGATACTAATAGTTTTTACATAAGTTGACAACTATATAAGCTGTAGTTGCTAAGAACAAAATACGGATGAGGGAAGTTTTGGTTTGTATGTACAGATGTTCAAAGGAAAGGCATGACCTTGAGTAAAGAAAAAAAAGGCTTGAGTGATGTGGTGAAAATTGGGATGTGTATTTTTCAATGTATGAAGTGACTTTGCTGGGATCAAAATCTCATAAAATGATGTAGTTGTGATGCAATGGAAGGCTTTGATAAAAGACATGAAAGAAACTGTTTTATGTGGAGTACATATATAGTAGCATTCAGAAAAAAGGATTACCTGGTATATTCTGTATTAAAGGAAAAAACAGCGTGTATGTCAAATGTTTATATCATTTAAATAAAATAGGATAAGGAGATTATGCAATTGGTTTTCTTTAATATGAGGTTCAAGATCAAATCCAGTGAAAAGAGGCATGTATATGTGTGAAGATAAAAGGGGATTGGGTTACTAAATCAACTTGTTTATTCTGCTTCTTTAAACTTGTATAGAGTATTAAAGCAAGTTAATGAAAAGAATGAGAATTTAGTAGTAAGAATATTTAAATCCAAGTACAACAAAATCTGGGAGATGATGAGAATAAAATTAGGAGAAAGAGAATATGCAAATAAAGTAATTACAAACTATCAAGAAACATACTAACCATACCTCTCAACCTGGAAACATCAAAAATCTGGACAAGGCCCATGAAAAATAGGTACAAATCTGTATGCTGATTAATGTAAAATTTGCATACATAATTAGACAACCCCGCCCATTCCAAATGGAATTGTGGGATACCAACTTTGAAATGTAAACTGAAGAACAGAACCAAAATAGAACACCAGAATCCCACTGCAGCCATTCCAATGTCCCATTACCTGGCTAGTTCACCCCATTTACCATAAACACTAATGAGTGCATACTGCTTTACTTCTACAATGATTATGTGGGATTTTATTTTTACATTTTACAGCACAGTGCACAAACATTAATAGATATCTGCTAAACAAAGCATACTGTCTCACAATGAAAATAGACTTGGCATTAAACTTGTCTGCCCTTGAAACTCACATTCATTGAAACAGCATTGAAACTCACACCACACCCAAAGAAGATGCATCTGGCCAGTGGTGGATAAAGATTACATTTGGGCTGTTTTCAAATCAGAGGCCCCTTGCATACAAAACAAGAAACGTACATGCGTTCTTTGATCCACCTTTCTGATTTTATTAAATTATATTCCTTGTATAACACAGCACACTTGTTAGACTTAAGTTAGAGCACATTTTAAATTTATTGTTTAAACATTTTTTCTAGTAGGCAATGAAACAAAATGCATGAACCAATAATGATAAAACTGCCCCTATTCAGAACATTTCCATCATAAAAGTCTACTTCCACACACAATTGCATTTTAAATTTGTTTGAACATTTTTCCAGTAAGCAATGAAATAAAATGCATGAACCAATAATGACATAACTGCCCTATTCAGAACATTTCCATGATAAAAGTCTACTTCTACACACATACTATATATATATATATGTATATATATGTATATATATATATATATATATATATATATATATATATATATATATATATATATATACATATATATATAAATAAATATAGAATGACATTTGTGCAAGCCATGGGCATCCTGCACAGCTTCTTGCACTTATTTTCAATTTTACTTTCTTTTTTTTGGGGGGGGGGGGCAAAAACTAGGGACATATTTTAAACATTGATTGTATAATTTTGATCAGTTGCTTGAAAAAATGTGTTACCACCATGCATTTCACTGCCAAGTCTTGAACCCAGGACCCTGTGCACTACAGTCAGAGCAACATACCACTAAGTCAAATCATTAGTTTCCTGAAAGACAGGAAGACTGAAACTTAAATGGCTACCATTTGGTGAATTCAGTTCTCACTTCTCACCATAGCTCTGAACCTTTTAGCACAAAAAACCTGGACAAAGACAATAATGGGGGAATACAGAATTCAGTTCTCACTTCTCACCATAACTCTCAAGTCAACATCTTAGCACAAAAAAACCTGGACAAAGCCAATTATAGGGGAATACAGCCCCAAAATAGGGACACATTTCCAATACTGATCTTATAAACTTAGAAAAATTCCTAGAATAAAAGGTTTTGTGTTACCATTTATTTTCTGAAGAATATGAAGTCTGAAATTCAAATGCCAAAATCCTGAAACCACAGATTTAATGAGGAACAAAACAAAAATATGAGGCATAAATTCACAAGTGGTGGTGGCTAGGGACTTTAGGCTCTTTTTACCTTTTTCCCAAGGTACAGGGTTCGAACCGGAGTACCTCTAGTCATCAGATGTATTACGTTGGGGGCATTTTCACAGGCACACACACCTCTGTTCAAGTGAAAACAGTACCAGTTCGTTAGTGCCCGCCATGCAGAAACTCAGACACAAACCTCGTTAGCTAGGATTTCACACACTGGCTGAAGTAAAGTGAAAACAGTACCACAGTACCTTACAGAGCTCCCAAGCAGCAACTCCGTTAGGTTACAAAGCAGACAAACTCCATTCTCCTTAGAAAAATAAATAAGTGTGTTCAAACAGCCACAGCTGGAAAATAAATAAACTCTGTCTTCACGTTCAAACAGCCACAGCCGGAAATGAAGCTCAATTCCAACAGGCTGATGGAGCTGATGCCATTGCGCACATGATGACGTCAGCTCAAAAGCGCAAAAGAAAAAAAAAAAGAAAAACAAAGCTGGAAAAAATCGGAAATGAAGGGGTACCATGGCACCCCATTATTTGGACCCCAACACTTGTTTTTTACCAAGTAATTTGGTATGGTTGGGAGGCATGATACTAACATGTAAAATAAAACTTGATCACATACAGAAAGAGAGACACTGTACAATAATGTGATGAAACAACAGTAGGTGTATCCATGGGACAATTTACCAGAAGAAGTGAGGAAAAACATGGTGTAAAAAGATACTAAAGTGTTGGAATTTCCTATGAAGACTGGTAATAAATAAGCTACCAGTAAAGGGGAATATACACATAAAAAGAAAGCTGAAAGATTGCGTTTGTTTTGTGGGGAGGAATAGACAACACAACATTTCTTTGAAATGTAAAACAGTGGTGAAACTCTCGAAAAGGTTGTGAGAAGAAATTTTTTTAGAACATTAATGAAAAACAATAAAGATGTGAATATGATTATATATGTAAAAATGATAAATAGAAATGTGTGTATATGTTTGTGTGTGTACTTGCATGCATATACATATGTAACTAATGTTTTTATGCTGTATTAAATAAAAGACCCCTACCCTTTTCAATAGGTGTCATGTGATCTTTGACATACACCTGAGCTACCACTAACTGAAGCAGGTGTGATTTCAATTTAACATCTCATCTGAAGGATGACACATTCAGGAGTGCATAAACCTCCACTATGCTGCAGTGCAGAGTCAGCAATCAATCTATCTGGTATGTGAATAGAACCCACAGCCTTCAACACCAAAGGCGAGTGTACTACTTGTTGTGCCACTGACAATGCTAATATGATAACAGGACGGGAAAATAATAAAGTAAATTATTAGGATAGTACAGTACAAGAAACAATCAATAAATATACAAAATAAGTGGTATCAATCAGTCATTGATATAGGTAGCAGAAGATTCACTGATTGAGTATTGCAGCTTTGCTCTTTGTTTTGGATTATTTGTAACAAACAGAAGGATAAATGCAAGAATCCATTTCAATGATTAAAAGGAAAATAAACTTAAAAACATTCAGAATCAGTTGCATAATATATTAAACATAATATAAATGAAATGCAAACAAATAAACAGAATTACTGCAAAAATATATCCCAAATAAAGGTGTGTACTTGCACCTGTGTTACACTAGCACAAATAAATATCAATGTAAAGACATCTCATAAGGCTACATGCAAAGTTAACTGCATAGCACAATTCAGGACATTCAGTTACTCTTAAGACCAATCTGCAGTTTTTGCTCAACATTGTCTTCTTTTCATCCTTTCTTTGCTCCAACACCCAAAGGGAAAAGCAAATACTACAGTCCTTCGGCTCTCCAAAACTGCCTTTGGTGTTGCTTAACTGTCTTTGACATTTGCATCCTTTCTCTGGACTTTCAAAGAATGCCTTTGTTGGCGTTGTTTAACTTCTGCTGAACACTGTCTGCTTGGATGTTTTCGGTCTTTCTTCACTCCAACAGCTGATAAGAAAGGCCGACACTATAGTCCATCTCCAACTTACTATAATTTCCAACAGTGCTTTTTGTGTTGCTTAGCTTCTGCGCTGACATTCAGAAATGCCAGGATGGAAATAAATACTGATACTGCATTGCTGACTGATCCCAGGGAATCACTCCCTCCTTGTCCATGAAGTCACTAATAACCCAAATTAATCTCTAATCTAAACATCCCCCTGTAATATATTAGTGATCACTGTCCAAAATACTTTGCTCTTACATTTTCTAACAAAAAACAACCTCCAACCCCAGTCATCTTCTTCCCAAGGTCCCAATAAAATACCAAAGACCTAAGAAATTAAGTTTCATAAATTAATTGGGAGATCTCACTTTCAGTAAAGGACCTCAACATCATTTAACTCTGTCACCAACTATTTCCTCTACTTGCAAAATAAATACTTCCCCCAAATCGCTAGACTGTTAAAGTATTTACAAAAATAACTGGCTTAAAAAGAACTCAAAATCCAAGTTAATATAGATTTGAAAAATCCATCCTCTTTTGAAAACCGGCAACAATTAATTTCACTTTGAAACTGTGGCAGAAAAAACATCATCTTTCTAAGACCTTTACAAACCTCACTCCAAAATAATCAGAAAAAAACATGGACTAAGAAGACAATCTTGACATCAGCTAGGCCATATCCCCCTCGGGATTTTCTGAAGAAATATGCTTAACTCACTCGTTCCACCTCAACAGCCATGAATACTTGGAATAAGTTTACACTTCCTTCAAATGACTCACTTTGTTTTTACATTAACAGAACTACATCTAAAGATATTGATGATCTCTTAAGCAAAAGCCTTACCCAATGCCCCACTGGTGCACATGGCCTGCACCCTTTATTTATTGTCATTTGCTAGGATTACATCCTCCAACTACTTACAAATCTCTATAACCTCTGTCTAAACAAGTCAGAACAATGGAAAGTGGTTACCATTAAACACATACTCAACTTCCCAATACCACTAAAACAAATTACTTTCAGCCATTTCTTACACTACATACTCTGGGAAAGGTATTTGAAAAGCGGGTAACAACCAACTCCTTGAACACCTTCAGACCCACAGGATACCTTCTCAACACTAACTCAGATTCCAATCGGGCAGAACTACTAGCATTGTCCTACATATCCTTAAACAAGACATTTTGTAAAACATGAATAAAGGCCAACTGTCTTAATTTTCACTGACCTCACAAATAATTTCGATGTAGTAGACCACACCCTTTTATTATACTTCCTTCATGTAACAGAAATTAGCTTTTAAACAATGCAATGACTCAAAGCAATTCTTACTAACATATTATTCAAAGTACAGGTAGGATGAGCTATTTCCTTTGCAGCTCCTCTTCTCAAAGGTGCTCCACAGGGTTCTATGCTATATCATGCTGCTCCTACTGTTTCTTCAAAAAACTTCCTCTAAACATTCCCCATCTCCCCATCATTCAGTGTGCTTACAACATGGTTATTATTATTATTAAAAAGCACCTAGAAGAGGACATTGTAACATTATCAAATTACCTAAGTATTTATAAACATATTCTTAATCCTAAGAAAATCAAGACTGGTTTTAGGTATGCCTCAAAGCTTGGCCCAAGTATTAAAAAAAAATTGGCTGTTACTTCCACTAAAAAAAGAGACAACTGAAACAGTCAAACATTACAAATACTTGGGTTTCTGGCTCGATTCTTTTCTCACCTTTCCTTAGACAGCATAGCTGCCAAAGATGAATGAGTCCTTCTGCCACAAGTTCAATATGGTTTCCCTACTGCTACAACGTCTTCAAAAAAAAAAATCAAAATACTCTACAAACTACCACTAATAATTCATGCAGACTCATAACACTATCCTCACAAACAGAACATTCATGTTCCATACCGGCAAAAGCTGAATGGCTGCCAATAAACTACAGAACTACCCCACTAACTGTAGGCCTGGTCTATAAACTAATATACCTTGCCACACTCCCCTTCTTAGCCAGTAAACGCTTAAAAAGATTTATTATATGCAATCTGGGCTCCTTCTCGCCTTCTACTCCAACTTTTAAACCCCATATAGCTGAATTCAAAGAAACACTCTCAAAACTAGCTACAAAGGTATAGGAATCCCTTTCTCCACAGATAAAATCCATTCCATCCCTTCCAACATTTTTCAAAAACCTTCCTGCTCAAGCTGTCACAATGCAAGTGCTTTCAAAATAAAGGAATCACCTAAACTGTAACTAGTTTTACAATGAAGCCCAACAACTCCATTTCTATTTCCAAATCCTGTCTCATTTCTGTTTCCTCTCTGTCTTACTCTCCCTATCCTTTCTTTCTCCCTATCAAATCCCATCTCCCGACTATTGACCTCTAACTTATTGTTCTACTTCTTTCTCAGTTTTGACAGAACTATTCTACATTTCATTAATTACAAATAATGCAAACATACAAATACCTGAAACTTTGAGTATTTTTGCCACTGTGTAAAAAATACAATTGACCCCATTCAAAAAGACATGCTATCTGTGTGACTGCTTTATAGGTAGACCTTGCACTGGAGTAAGTCACTTTCATTAAAAGTAAGTCTTTTGGAATCTGGCCCAATGTCTTACTGATCATCTTTGTAGAACCATCACAACTGCTTGTTTATTCAGTATTTGTATAACTTTGCAAAACCAGGATAAACCAAGAAATGGTCCATCAACAAATAAAAAGTATTTCATTCCATATAAACTTTAAAAGTACTACACCAGTCAAACCCAACAATTGCCAGTCAATAAATGCGATATAACTGGTGAAAAATGAGTGTCCGGTTCCAAGGAAAGAGACAAGAAATACTAATACTGTTGTTTATTGGTACATCAAGTTAAGCGCTTTCATCTATCCTCCATAGACTTCTTCAGAACACCATTTCTCAAACTAACAGCCTTTAAATAATACTAATTAATTCAAACTATCCAGTCCTGTGATATACCAATTTGATCTCATGAATATTAATTTCATGGATACTGGTCCCAGGCTGGAGTTGGAGCTCTCCTGGGTGGTTGTAAAGTTTTGGCCCCCCCTGAGGAACTGCTTGAGCAGTGGATGAGAGAAGAGGGGAGGTTCTGTGTTATAATGAGCTGAAATGACTGAGGCATGAATTTTGATGGAAGAGAAAGACAGGCCCCTGTGAAGCATCTCAGTTAAGTATTGTAAAATCTGAGGTAAATTGGCCACTGCTGTGCTCAACCCTTGAGACTGGTTCCAGGCACAGAATCTTTTCCATTTTTCAGCATATTATTTTCTAGTACTAGGCCTCCTTGCCTCTAAAATGATATCCATCATTGGTTTACTGAGGGATGGTAAAGGAGAGATTAGGTAATTAGCCAGGCTGCTAGGTTCAGTGTTTGAAGCTGAGGGTGCAGAATCTGGTTCTCCTGCTGAGACAATAGGGGAGGAGTCTGAGGCAGGTGCCATGGGGCCAACAGTGACACATTGCGGAAGAGGGGGTACCAGTGTTGGCAGGGCCAGTCTGGCGCAATCAAAATTGTCCTTGGTTTGTCTTTTTTGATCTTTAGTAGTACTTTGGAGAGCAGAGGCAGAGGAGGAAAGGCATAAACTGATAGGTTTTTCCAGCCGAAGGACAGAGCATCCGCTTTCCAAGCTTGTTTATGGGGAGTCCTTGTGCAAAATTTGCCCAATTGACAGTTCTGGGGGGAGTCAAACAGGTCTATATCTGGGCTCCCCCATTTGCTTGTCAACATGTTGAAAATCCTTGGTTCCAGTTTCCACTCATGTGGGTCCATGAGGTTTCTGCTTAGTTCATCTGCCAGTGTATTTAGTTTTCCTGGCAGGAATTGAGCTTGTAGATGCACTTGGTAGCTCAGGGCTGTGTTCCACGATGCCATGTGTAGTCTGCAGAGGGGATAAGAATGTGTACCCCCTGCTTGTTTATGTATCACATAACAGTGGTGTTGTCCGTCTTTACCATTAATTGTCCTGGAAGAATGTGGTCCTTGAAGGCTGTCAGAGCATTCTGTACAACTAACATTTCTTTTTGATTGATATGCAGGTGCATTTGACTTGGGTTCTATTTGCCCTGAATGCACTTCCCTGCCAGGTGAGCCCCCCATGCATAGTCTGATGCATCTGTCATTAGGGTTTGGGCGGCAAGGGGTAGTGTGAATGGTAGCCCCTTGTTTTGGTGGCAGGTCTCTGCCCACCAAAGGAACTCTAGGCATAGGCAAGGTATGATACGAATCATTGCTTCTAGATCCTGAGAATGTTGACACCATAGGCTTTTTAGATACCGCTGTAGTTTCCTCATATGCAGTCTTGCATATGGAATTAGAAGAATACAGGAGGCCATGAACCCCAAGGCTTGTAGTATTTGCCTTGCAGATAGCAGGGTTTTTGTGGTCACTTGTTCTGAAGTAGGTTGTCAAATGAATTTGTTTCTCTGGCGTGAGGAAAGCCATCTTGGAAGTTGTATTCAAGCTTGCTCCCAGGAATATAATTTGTTGACAGGGTACCAGGTGTGATTTCTTTTTGTTTATGGTTTAACCCAGACAAGTTAGCATCCTTTGTACAAAGGCCAGTAGGACTTTTAAAAAGGAACTTGTGAGAGTCAGGGACCCTGTAATATCTATCAGGTTTTCTGGAAGAAGGAGGTAAAGAGTCAGGGGCTAAGCTAGATCCCGAAAAGGCATCATCAACAATGTCTAGTACAGGAGTTATGGCTAAAGGCCTGTGCTGGGGCAGGAGCAAGAAATCCCTAAGCCTCTTTTTAGAATCGGAGCAATCCTGACTTTCCCAACGAAAATGCTCCCTGAGAGTATGCAAGGTTTCATCAAAAGATAAATCCTCTTGGGGGGGAAGCAGAGGGAATACAGTCCTCAGAAGCAGAATCCTCATAGGTAGATAAGGGTAAATCCTGGTCATCAGAGGAAACAGAAAATTCAGAATCCTGGTCAGAAGTATCATAAGCAAACTCAGTCCTAGGTCTCTTAGAGGGGGAAGGCTGGCTTCCCCTGATTAAAGTAATAAGGTCTTCATCTATTCTTATCATTTGTTTTTTAGGCATAGAGGCCTGACCATGCAGTCTGGGCATCAGTTTTCTAGGCATGGTTAGAGTTTTAGGCCTTGAAGAAGAAGATGGTGCCAGTTTAATATGCAAGTCAGTAGGCCTGAATATACCCTCAGAAGCCGGTGCCTGCACAGCAGCTCCAGACCCATCCAAGGTAGAGACATCCACAGGCTCCACAGTTGAAGCATCTTGCAGCATACCGGACTCCGAATGGGTCTCAGTAGAGGCCTGCGAATCTGAAGTAGCAGGTATCAGGGGCTGTGAAAGCACCTCAGTGAGTACCGGTGAACTGGCGACTGGCTTAGGAGAAGCGCCGTCGGCAGCTTTGGACCTAGGCAGCCTGTCTCTGTCTTTATCTTTGCGTTTTTTTGGAATGTCCGTAGTCGGATAGCTTACCAAAGACATATCAGGATAATTGAAACGAGCACCAAAATATTTAGAAGCGAAAATGTACCGACGACGGATAGTTCGTGGTTTAAATAAGGCAGAAAACCGACAGCGAGATCAGGGCCTAGGCAAGGAATACAGTACGCATGAAAATCTTTATGAGGTATTTGCTTTCCACAAGTAATGCAATTATTAACTTTAACTGACCGGTTTTGAGCAAGAAAAAGTTTCCCCAATGGGGCTTTTAGTTGAAGACTTTGGTTCTGAAATTCGAAAATGAAAATTTCAGGAGTTGGCCGACCAGCACTTGCCAACTGCTTCTGCTTTGGGCACCGCACGGCAAGAAAGACTGATATAATGGCGTCGGCTGCATGTTTTATACCTCTGACGATCTGACGTCACAGAAGAAGGGACAGCAACCGAAGCAGGACACAAGACTTTGTTAAGCAGGCCGACTGAGGGCTACTGCAAGCAGATAACCCAAATGTGATGACTGCAACAGTGAAACACGAAGAACATCAGGCAATTCCATACTCTTGGTGGAACCAAATGCAAAATTTGAGCCCTCAAAGAACAAACAGCAGCATGTACCCATGCAGCCACAAACCAACACTAATAAAACAAAATGGCTCACATAGTGTACACTAAAGGAATTCCTTCATATTCTAGACCACAAATATGAAATAAAAAAAACAGTCCATGAGAGAAAATGAAATATAAATTTTATATAAATGGCAAAAACACAGTGCAAAACAGAAAGATGAACGGTTAAGTGCTTTCGTCCTATTTACAATCAAGGGCTTCATCTGAACTGTTAATCTAAACAACTCAAATAACTTACATAGTCCAATTAAATGCAGTCAACTGATGTAATTAAAAACAACCAAGGAATTTTTTAAGGGCCAACCTCATTATAAATTCACTTTGTAAAATACGTAAACTGAACCCTTGAGTAAAGCATACAAAAAACATGACAATTAAGAAAATATGCAAGTCAAACTCTTTTTAATTCAAAAAATGCAGTTCTACTTACTGAATCCAAAAAAACACACACAGAATAAAAGCCAACAGTTAGTTTAGCTTAACTGTTCATCTTGCTGTTTTGCACTGTATTTTTACCACTTTTATAAAATTTATACTTCACTTTCTCTCGTGGATGGGATTCTTTATTTCACATTTGTGGTTTAGATTATGTAGGGATTCTTTAGTATACACTACATTAGCCTTTTTGTTTTACTAAAATTTGAGCCCTCCTAATGAACGTGGACTACAGATATGAATCTGCAAAATGAAGAAGGTTATTAAAGAAGCAGCAGTGTGAAGCAGAGATAACAGCAGCACACTTATCTTTCTGCTGAAGTGAGTGAACAGCATTTATCAGGGGCACATTTAAGTGATGTTCTCAGTTTCTCTTCCAAAGTGATATGCAGCAACAGATTTGTGATGGAAGGTTAGCAGCAAATTTTGCAGCTTTGTTATAACTCTGACAACACAACTGGGGATTGGTTAGGATATTCAAAGCATAAAGCAAAACTAGTGAGAAGACAGACACTAGCTACAGACAGTACAGCATTAATCATAGGTTCATAGTTATGTAATAGGCTAAAGACCACTAGGGCCTTCTTAAGCCTAGCCATGCATCCCAAATCTCTGACAAGTTCTGGTACCTTTGATAAGTATAAGCAGGGTCTTAGGAGAAGAAACACTTAGAAGCAAGTGCCTGAGAGACGAACCATTTACAGGCTGTCTGTGTCCGTTACAGACATACATGTGAAATAAGGGATGAATTTCCTGTTCTCTATCCAATTGTCCATGATGCATCTGAATTGGTTTGGGGAGGAACTCAGCTTCACATAGATAGAGAACCTGTTCCAGAAAAAGGGGATACGTACCTATCTCTACAGCAGGTCCTATTTACATGACAGACAAGGTTTAATTCTTTAGAATGGGTAATTCTGGTGCTGTTTGTTTTGCAGCTATTCAGGAGGTCAATCAGTGTGGGGTCCTTGTATGCCAGGTATAGATCTCCCCTCAACAGCCTGCAGGAGACAGACTACAGTAATAGGGCTTTGAGGTGGTCTGCATAGGACATGTTACTTAAGCCATGGATTATTTTAGTGAAAAAGCTCTGTAGGCGTTCAAACCATTGGAAGTACCTGGATAGGTACATACCAAAGGGGGCACTGTACTCAATGATATGTCTGATGAATGCTGAATACAGTGGAACAATGATCTGCTACAATGATCTGCTTGGACCCAGATGCCACACCTTTGTTTATAAGTTGCACAACACAGAATGAGTACCTCACTACTGTAGGTGTGATGGTCAAAGGCTAGATTACTGTCTACATGTGTCGTTAAGCCCCAAACTATTGTCAACCTTTTTTTTAAACACATATGGAGTTATCACTTGTGACACAGCAAACGTACATTTACGTAAAAGTAATCAAACCATATTAATAAGCTCACAGTTACAAAAGTGATACATTGTATGTGTGTGTGTGTGTAGTATCTCACACACATATATGCATACATATATATATATATATATATATATATATATATATATATATATATATATGTATTTTATATATATATATATATATATGTATTATATATATATATACATATATATATATATATATATATATATATATATATATATGTGTGGGTATATATATATATATATATATATATATATATATATATATATGGGTCCACTTCAGGCATTTGAAGCTTAAAACTTAAAACATATGATTGAATACCATATAATCGAAGTTTTAAAACTTTGAAATTCTGAACGGAGATCAGCATACAGCGTGGAACAGGAGATTTCACTTTTCCTTGCTGTAGTACAATCTCAGAGTTGGTATAATTAAGTAGCGGGGGGTGTGGGGGTGCTGGGTGGCTTGCCCCCCTGCAAAAACATGTTTTTTTGTTTTGTTGACTGTTTGTTTTCGGGGGGGGGGGGGGCAGAATTTCAAGATTCCAAGATCTCAAGGTTTTGAGGTTGATATTTTGAACCTCAGGATTTTGGTATTTTGAAATTCTGAAGTGAACCCATACATATACATATATATATATATATATATATATATATATATATATATATAGCTAGTTGGGGCATTGTAAAGAATTATATGTCATTTGAATATCAAACTAATTTGTATACATGCTTATGTTAAAAATGTATCTGTATACATGCTTATGTTAAAAATGTATTTGTAAAGCTGCTTGTGTTAAAAATGTATCAACAGTGGGTCCTGCTGGACAGAAAAGAAATACACATGTATGACAGACTGTATCATTGTAACTGATGAAATGTATATACTTTAACAGAAGATACTGGAAGGGAAAGATTTAAGGTCAGCCCAGCCAACCTTAAGAAAAATAGCCTGAAATGACTTGGTTTAGTTCATAAAGATTTTATCTCACAGGTCTGAGAATGGCATGTTAGTCTCTGCAGGAAGGGTGGAAGTGTTGGAATTGTTTTATAGTTTCCAGACGCTGTAATAAACCTTAGCTAAAGTTGTATGTGTGCATTGTGACACATCAATGCCAGATCCTAGCTTAGTTTCTAGTGGGGGGGGGGGGTAGTGTGGGAACTACAGTCAGGTGGCCAGATGTGATGTCATTCTGTAGCCAGCAATGAAACTGTACTTGAATACTAGTGGGAGATTTGATAAGTGCACTCTGCTTTGGGACCTGACAACAGACTCTCATCCACTTTCATCTTGCCTTGCTTTAGTAAGTTACTAGGGAATAGTAATTCTTCAGCCAGTTAGGAAAATATAGTGATTTTAGCTAAATGTTGTTTTTTCTGTATCTGTCTGAGTCTTTCCATCTGTGTTTTTTTATACATTTCCTGTGACTGAAACTCTGGTGTTTACTGCAAACAGTCGGTCAGTATTTTCATGTTTTTTAATTATTAAATACATCTAAGCCTTTCATTGTGGCTGGTCTTTTAGAAAATATTTAACCTTTGATAGTACTTGCATTCATTTAGTGGCAATGTGGCTCCATGCTCCTGAAAGTCTTGCTGCTTGGATAAACACTACCATCTGTATAAATATTAATTTTACTAAGTGTAATTGGGAACCCTTATAAGAGTCTTAAAGTAGGTGGCTTTGGGTGTTCTGGGGCAGTGAATCTACCTTATAGTCTGGGTGGAGGTGTCAGAGCAGGTAAGCTGTGCTAGCCTTTCATGTGTGTGTGTGTGTGTGTGTGAAACAAAATATCAAAAGTGTGTGTGTGACACCTATTGTGACCAGGGACACTGACAGCACTGATTTCACAGAGAGGGTGGTGGAGGACTTGATTTGGAACACCCGGCTTAGGACACAGCTCTGTAGTGGTCAGTGCGGAGTCTTATTTGGAGCCTAGAGTATGCATTCCCTTTGTCCTCTTAAGGGAAATTGTACTTGGTACAGAGAGCTGCATTTTTCAATACTGTGTGTGTCTATTTTTCTCTCCTTATACTTTCCCCACTGGTGACAGTGGTGAGGATTGAGGCTCCTTGATTACTGGACCAGAAGAGTGACGTCACACACACACGTGTGTGTGTGTGTGTGTGTGTGTGTATGTATGTATATACACACATGTAGACATACATACATCATATAATCAAAGCAACATTACAAAATTGTTCAGTTCTTGCTTTCTCTTAAACCTCATTCCTCCCCCAAAACATTTTTCTGTGTATATTGTTTCCACAATTTCCATTTTTTTCTATGTAATTTACCCCTACCTTTTTCAAAAGCTCCCTCCTCCTGTTCAATTACCTGTGTTACAATATTCAGTACATCAAGTATAGTTGGTTTACATTTTGACTACCATTTTTTAGTAATTACTTTTTTGGCAGCCACCAAAATTAAACTTAACAGGGCCTTATTATGTCTAGGCAATTCAGATCATGTACCCCAGATCATAAAAATCATTTCTTTGATCACCCAGTATTCCTAACACAGTACTCTGGAGGGAATTTTTAAAGTCTGCCAATTTATTACACTCTGAGTACATATGCACTCAGGTACCTCTTTCTTCCCTATTACACAACCAAAATGTTACATCTACCTGAGCAAAAGTTCTTTAGAGTCTGCTTGGGATATAAAAGTATCTATGCAAACATTTCCAGGCAAAAATCCTAAATCTTCTACACTTCATTGCATATTTGGGAGCCATACATATATCCTCCTGTTGTTTCTTTGTGAATCACAATCAAATTTCTCTTCCTAATCTTTTCTGACCTCTTCTGATTGATTCCTACAGTTAGCATGCAACATTTTATATGCCCTACTAATTATCCCTTTTTAAGAGATGGAAGCTTCTGTTCTAGAGTCATTTAAAAACTGTACCAGTTCAGTCTTTCATTTAGGATTCCTCTATCTCTTTCTATTTTCCTATACTCTGATATCAATCCCTGATATGGAAGGCAGTCACTAGCCTGCAGTCCAAATGTTTTCTTGACCTCTTCTCATTCTCTTACCTTTCCCTGTCCAATTATTTGTTCCCAATACCTTGGTTCTGTTGCCAGCTTTTCCAGTACATTCTGGCCCCCTCTTGCCTATTCTCTGTACCCCTAATTGCAGCCATCACTATCAGTAGAATCTCCATTCTCCATTCCCATGTTGGCTTAGTTCTTAGTATACATTCTGCTATTTTATGAATATAATATTCTGTCTGGCAGTTGTTATTCTCCTTAAGGATCTGTATCCAAAATCCCACACTAATTATTTCTTGAATTATACCCCCCCCTTCACCATCATCGCTTTCCACTTTGAAATTATAACTTTCTGCTTGTGTTATTTATATGAGCCTTAACTGCATAGCTCTACATTAATCATTCCAATCAGTTAAGCCTAAACCTCGTTATATTGGAATGATCAACTTATCTCACTTGACTCTTGCCCTCTTCCCCTCAAAAATAAAATCCTTTGACTCCTTATTAATTGCTATCCACAATTTCTCCTCTGGCTGATAAAAGTATGCCTGCCCTGTGTATAAAATTAAAGGTACTAAAAACATTTTTATTGCTTGTATCTTGCTATCCATATCCATAGGCAAGAGCTTCCAGTTTCTGACCTTTTGTATTATGTTTTGTTTAGTCTCTTCCCATGTATCCTTAGCTGCCATAACAGAATCCTTTTTTAATCCAAACTCTTAAATACTTCATTTTATCATGTCCCCTTAATTTTAGGTATTGCTGAACTAATTCATATCTGGGTACATAGCTTATAGCTATAGCTTTTGTTTTATCTTCATTAATTTTATATCCCCCAAGAAAAAAAAAACAGAACTGTCTCAGAAAGTTCCACAAAACTGAGATGTCCTTTTCTGGTTCCATCAGGTACAAAATAATATTATCTGCAAATAAATCCTTGAATGTCTGAGTCCCATATTTTCTCTGCCAATAGTTCTAGACATAACACAAACAAAGGGTTACTTTGTTCAGACATATCAGCGGGGAACCACACACTTTGATTTTTGCCTCCAATCCCTCATATATCTTTCTAATTAACCTTATTGTATAAGGAAAAGCCAATGCTTCCATTGCATCACTCTTAAGAATTCTAGCTTAGTCTGTTGAACGCTTTCCACATAAAGACCCGCCAATAGCAGATATTTTCTTGAGTTTTGCTTCCCTCTGGATCATTATTTTTCTATTAATGTCAAATGTTTGCTTCCCCTCCACAAAACCACAGTGACCCTTATCTATTACTTTTGGCATCACCTTTGCCATTCCTTTAGCTAGTAGAGACATAAACACTTTATAATCATGATTTAGAATTGAAATGGGCCTACATGAAGCTGGATCAAATGTGTATTTACTGTCTTTAGTTATTACAGCCACCACAGCTTTCTTCCAAGATGTTGGTGCCTCTCCTCCTTTTAAAATAAAGTTAACAAAACCCTCCAGATCTTTATCACTTTCTTCCCTCCTAGCCTCCCAACTTCTACTGGAATACCATTATATTCCTGGAGATTTTCCAGCAAATTAGTTATATATCACTATTTTTATCTCATCTCCTCCTATCCTGTTAGTTGCCGAGCCTCATCTACCTTTAACCTTGGTATATTTAAGTCTTCTATAAATATTTCTATCTGTGCTTTTTTTTTTTTTTATTTCCCAACATCTCTGCTATATACAAATTTTCATAAAATTTCCAATACATCTCAAATATCTCTACAGGATCTCTGGTTATTTTTCTTGTAATAGGCTCCCTAAGTTTGGCAACAACCCTTTCTACTTTCTGTTGCCTAAGTTGTTATGCATACAGTTTTGGTGCTCTGGAGTGATCAAAAATGAGTTGCTTAACAGCAATATTTCTAATTTCATGCATATTATCCAGGTACTGCCTTATTTTCTCTATAGCACTCTGCAATTGCGCCTCTTTTTTTCTTTGACATTCCCCTTATTTTGTAATATTTTAAATGTTGTCAGCCCCTCTAAATAATTCTTATTTACTTCATAACTAAATCATTTTTCTTTTATTTCTACCCTGTTTTTAAACTCCTCTTTCATTTTACCCACTCACTAGCTTTAACATCTGGAGATACTTTCTGTCTTCCCTAATAACTCTCAGATAATTTCCACTAAACATTTCTTAAGTTCCTCTCTTTTTAACAGGTAGGTAGGGAAGCACCAGTGTCTCAACTTTACTTCATTACACTGCATTTTTATCTTAGTAATTGTATGTCAAACATCTCAATTAAATGCACATGCTCAAGTGAAATATAATTTCTGTCTAGTGTAGCCCAGTTATTCTACCTTGGTGAATAATATGTACATTCTCTGAGATGCTACTACTGAATTCATATCTTTCATACCAAATATTTTTGTAAATTTCTTCAAACATCTACCCTCTTTTGTTATATTTTCCCTGCTAGGTCCCCAAATACATCCTCATTGTTGCAAATCAAATTACACTCTGCACCTATAATTAATATTCCCTGCCGAGAGCGGATTATATCTCACAATTTTTTAAGCCCCACAATGGCAGTTTTAGGTGGAATATAAATACATGCCTGAGTAATCCTGCTCCCTTGCCAGTAGAACTTTACTACCACAAATCTGCCATTACCATCTTTTTTCCCTCTTCTATCGCAACCGGAGCTCCTCTTGCAATTAATATAAGTATTCCTCTTTTCATTTGTACAGGATATTTTGCAGAATATCCAGCCTGAAATACTTTATCAAATTCACACGCTTATTTCTTTCCAAATGTGTCTCATGTAGCATTGCTAATTGCACTCTGTATTTCTTAATATCATTTAACACTATTTCCCTTTTGTCTATACATAGGAGGCCATTCATGTTCCAAAATATGTTTAGTGTAGACATTATGATAAAAAGTTATTATTCCCACCTGTTATACATGGCAGATATTTAAATGTCTATTTGTAACTTTTATGTTACATGCATCTACTAATGTCTGGCAAGTTGATCTTTCATACAGTTGTTTCTCGTCATCTCCACTTGAAGCTATGTCATACTTTACAAGACTTTTTGTTTTAATAAAATAAAATAAAACACACACACATACACACATAACCTAGTCATTTAAACTCATAAAACTAAGTACATCTTCAAATAATGTAGTTGATTCCCCCTGACAAGAACAACTGTCTCAGATCCACAGCTGCACTCACAGGCAAAACCTAAGCTAAAATTAAGGTTATCCATGCTATGACACGTTACAGCCTGTGATCCTAAACAGAATAATTGCTTTCTGTTCTTGTCTAATCTTCTTTATTTTCCTCCTAGATGTGAAAAATAACTTATATGTTTTCAGAAATTATTAACTTTTAGCCTAAATAAAAATTGCACTGGCTATTTTTAAATACATCTAATTAATACTTTGTTCTAATAAATGCATTAAAGTATTTGGTTACCAGAAAAGCTGCTATCTCATCCAGTAATTTCAACTATTTTTTACTGAAACGCTTGCTCTTGTATGTTCTAATTTTAGGTTTCTCTCAGTAAGCAATGTCCTGGCCTCTCAATTAATTCCCTTCACCTTTAGACTGTTTCCATGGGAACATAAGATCAAAACATAGAGCTGCCCTCGGTTCCAGATTTCTCAACTGCCACTAAACTTTTCTTTGCTTACAAAACACCATTTATTACATTGTGGTCTCTCATTTTTTAAAAATCCAAATGCATTCACAAGAAACTTTGATTAACCTATGCAAAAGTAAAAAGAAAACATTTCAATTCTACAGATGATATAATCAATGTACTTTTACATCTCATTCCTCACCCCAACAACCCAAGACTACAACCTACAGACTTAAACCTGCTTTTGTCCAGCCTTTCTTATTACACTGTAATGCCTACATTTCTTACAACTAAAAAAAGAGAGAAGAAAAAAAGCACCTGTTTTAGTACTTTTATCACACACAAAAAAAAAAAAAAAAAAATCACTGAAAATATTTTACTATATTGCATGCAATTTATATCATAAAATGTTTTATGAAATATTATCAATAATAGTTTTACTTGCAGTTACTTTCCCTCTTTCTCCCTCTTTTTCTTTTTACTTTTACTGTAATTCCTAACATTACTGATGTGAAGTGGGGCATACGCCTGTCAGTCTCACAAAACGTTTAACAAAATCAACAAATATCTCATCTTTCTTAGCCACTTTTTCTTGTAAAGTCATATTTCACAAATGTGATTGATGCTTTATAATCTCACACTTATTCACTAATTTCGATGTTGCTGGTTTTCATCCTGTTTATCTCCCATCTTCCAACCCCAGACAAAGTCCAAGGTATACTCGATTCTTCAATTCAACTCCTGTACTCTTTCTCAAGCATTTTCCTTTGGAATATTGGAAATGGTTTTATTGGCAAAGTCAACCTATGAGCCTTACCATTAGAAGAAGCAGCAAGGCCCCCCTTCTATCTGATAGCTCACCTCTTGTTGGATAAACTTTTGTATTTCCCCTTAGACTGTTCTGCATAGAAAAATGCCTTTGATCCTCCAGAAAAATACTCTGAAGACAGCTGGATAAAGCACCTTGAATCTCACACCTGTCTCTTAACATTCCTTGACTGCTGGGATAAATTGGTTTCTCTTCTACCTGGTGTACAGTGAATAATTTTTCCACAAACACTCTACTGCCTCTAGTTTTTTAATATTTGCCCTTCTGCCACAATTTTGTCAATATCACCTCTTTCTGATGGTATGAGTGCATCTTTACTAACACAGGCCTTCGCTGCTTTCTCATGGCCAGGTTTGGAGCAGTCAAACAATGTGCCCTTTCTACTAACAAATCCTGCTGTGAACTACCAATCCAGTTATTTATTTGGGTTTTCATAAAATTAATACGGTCAATTCCTTCTAGTTTCTTTCCTCTAACTCTACCATTTTTTGAAACATCTCTTCTAGAGCAGTAATAATCAGCCAGCCTTTTCTTTATTTTGACCTCTGATTTTTGCACTTGTATCAGTTTATCTTAATAGCTGTTTAATGTTTCTTCCATTTTTTTCAAACCTGCTGTTGTTTGAGTTAATATACTCCTTCAATGTTTCATTTATTTTAATCAAATCTGAGCACATATGATTTATTTTTTCCTCTAAATTACTGGAAGCCACCTCTTCTACTAAATCTGAAGCTTGAAATGCTTTTTGCAGAACAGCTGCAGTATTCAACAAAGGGAAGTGTTTTCTCTTCACATTTCCTGGTTGATTTTCTTTCTTTCAAGTTTTTTACACTTCTTTGCTGGTATCCAGGCGATGTACTTACTAGTCAGTAACTGAATTTTATTCAAGCTGGCAATATCACATGCTGCTGTTTCTCACTTTCTTTTTTCACACCATGAGAGCTGAAATTAAGCCGATGATCAGTGTGCAGCCATCTTGGAAGTCAGAAGTATATTTATTTTTTATGTAAATTCAGACACCTCCACCTTTAGTCCCTGTCTGTCTAAATGTATGGAAGACATTATAGCCTTGCACTGCCAGTGTGCTCTCCATGGCTTTAAACCATGCCTCAGCGACTGCACAGATGCCAGCATTCTCTAAGGTTAGGAGAGCTTGTAGGGGAGTTTCCTGTTTAGACTGCTAACATTGATCAGTAACACCTTTACATTTCCTTGATTTTGATTTATGTCAGAAGTACTTTCAGTTTGGCAATGCCTAAAAAAATAATCTAATACTTGACTCCTAGTTCTGTACAGTAAATAATTCTGGGTTGGTACTGAGAACCACCACTTTTTTTTCAATTTTAAATATTTTGGGTCTCCCGGCAGCTGATTATCAGTTGTTCCCTGGGACTCCTGCTTATTCACTGTGTGTACTGAACTTGATCATCATCCCATGGACTTTCTCCTAACAAGGTTCGGGGCCTACTGAGATTGAGGTAATTTGGTGGGCAGCATGACATGGCAAAGTGTGTTTTTTGTTTATGCACTTAAGTTCCTATACCCTGCACACATCCATCCAGACCACAGGAAGTCAGGAAGTGAAATGGACATTGCTTGAGTGCATGCAGATAGTTCATATCAGTACTAGAGTAACAAGTCTCTGCAAGACACTAAATCAGGCACAGTGTTTAGGCTATTGGGCAGTCTAAAATATTTAGTAAAGGTATTTTTCTTTTCAATTTATTTCTATTTCAAGCAGGAGGAATATGGAACTATTATGGCACAGTGCAGGGGCAGCAATTTTCATGCAACAAGCCAGGCCTTCCAAGAAATTAGGGGATGTAAGTAGTCAGGCACAATCTAGAAGCAGTAGTTACTTGTGCTAAGGCATGTTAGATGCTATCAGAAGCTGGACCGAAGCCTCGTTATCAGCTGAGCAGCTACTTACAATAGTTTACTATGAGACGGGCTATAATCCCCAACAATAATTATGAATAATATTATACAAAATAAACAATGATATTGAATTTATTAAGGAAAAAAACAAGATAGTAAACTTTCAGAATGCACTTATACTGCTTTGGGTATATGATTAAATATGATTATACTCAACAAATGACAACTGGCAATGAACATTTTGTTTTTTTTCTGTTTTAAAACTACAGCTCTAATTTATTTATCTACTTTTATTTATCCTCTGTTGACCAGGGTAGTCTCACTAGATTAGTGATCTTTTTTCATGGGAGACACAAGGTGGTATTTTATACTACTAGGAAAAATTTAGCTAAGGTATTGCTGGGGAACATCACTTACTCTTTTTGACCGGTGCCATGGTATCCTTTATATCCACCTGAGCTACCACCATCTCTAGCAGATAGGACTTTGGTTTAACAGCTGATACGTAGCCTTTCTGGTGATTAGAAATAAATTAGACACCAAAGGGGGCAATATATTGCACACCCGCATTTTTATGAGTATTATGCCATCTGTCTAATCATGTTAATATATAGTTACATTTTAGACTTATGTAATGCATTGATTAAAACAATAATATAATCTATTTAAGTCTTTACTTTCTTTCCACTCCTTGTGCTGTCCTAGGAGGATTCAGTGCAAAATCTGTAACAGGAAAGTATGACTACTAAGAGCTGTGTTATGTCTGTAGACAATACTGATTTTTTTAATGTCACACCAAGCCATCTATCCTAGCAGTTTGAAAACTGTACCACAGACACACGGCCTAAGGAAGGCTTTCACACAGGAGACAAGCAACAGTGAATAGCATGGAAAGGGTGGAGCAAAAGGGGTAGCTGCCCCAACAGCAAGCCGTTAGGGGGAGTGATTTCAAAAGAATTGCTGACTGGAAATGACTGCAGTTCATTTAAGCAGCTGTGGTTACTATGGCAGCTGTATAAATAGATGTGGTCATGTGTTAGTGACTTCAGCGAGGAGGTGATAGAAGCTCCTGGCTACAATTCTGCTGTTCTGGGGACTTTTAGTTTGGTACTTAGATTGTGACAGGATTGTTTTTGTTACAAACTCTGGGTTTTGAAACAGTTAGAGTGTGACCTGTTGAGAGTACCAGTGAGCTATCTATGTCTCTGGCAACAGTGTGCATTTCTGAAGAAGGAACATAGCTTTAAACTATATTTTTACAGCAGAAATGGAATTAGAAAGAATATCTGTTTCTATACCAATTTGTTGACTATGACGGTTCACCTGGGAACTGTTTTTTTTTTTTCCAGCAAAGACATGAACAGAAAAACGTTTGTATGCAGTGCTGTTTCTGTTAAGATGTTTGCACTTATCAGTTTCCACTTCAGTGCAGCACAGAGTCTACTAATTTAGCTACACTTGGTCAGCTATCATTATGATCTTATGATTTAGCTAGCACCAAACACACAGCAACCCTTACCTTGATACATGAACTCCAGTGAGGTAGAAGAGATTCTTTTAATGAAGTCCAACACTAGGGAGGGACTCACTTTTTTTCATGTAGGATTTGAGGAACCTGGTGCAGAGTACTTGGATAACATCAATATTATTTAATGTTTAGCATGTACTTCTTACGGAAACAACTCGAAGGACTACTCATAGTCACTTTCTTAGGGCTCTATGTATACCAAAAGGAACTGTAATCAGTCAAGTAAGCTTATAATTCGAAGTTTTATAACATTTCTTTGATCAAGTAAATGTGTCAGAGTCCATCATAACACTTATATGAAAGTGCAGGACTTAATCCAACTTTAAGCACAGCTATCACATTGACCAATAAGAACACATAGATTACTGTAGATGCACAGTTGTCACTGACCAATGAGAACATGTAGAATATTGTAGATAAGGGCTTAGAATATTCCTGACATTAGCAAAGTATCTGATAAGGTAACACATAGATTCCTTTTAAAGAAATTAGTAATAGCAGTCATTGCACTGGTGTTGAGTTTCTCTTCTTACTACAGCAAGGATGATCAGAGATTGACTGGTGTTCCAAGTATCAGAGTGCTGCCAGGGATAGAAAGATACAGTGACTAATGGCCTGCTTACAGAGGTGGAGGGTGTGAGACACACAGAAGAAAGCAGAATGATGTGATACTGCACTCCTTTGGACACACACACACACACACACACACACACACACACACACACACACACACACACACTCACACACTCACACACTCACACACACTCACACACTCACACACTCACACACACACACACACACACACTCACACACACACACACACACACACACACACACACACACACAAATGTGGCTGGACTCTTATGACATGCCTTAGGTTAGCAAGCATGGAAGTGTGCATGTGTAAGCTTGCTAAGAAAGAATTCCATGCAGGGGAAGATCAAGGGATTCAAGTAAAAAAGTAAGCTCCCCATGTTTCAAGGCAACAGCGGTGCCCTTGACTTCTCATGGCATGGAAAGGAGGGCTACCATGCCTTGCAGGTTAATGTAGCAATGTTAACATGGCCATGGAATTGGTAAGAACAGTATGCTGAGATTCATATATGCCAAGAACTGGGATAGTCTCTAGGGAAAGAGAGTGACATATAAAAAAAGGAAACTCATATCATAATAGTCACAATGCTAATAAATTAAATGAGGGAATGGCTGGTAAACAGAAAACAGAAGTTTAAGATAGGGATGTTTGGAAAGGGGTAATATAAATTAGAAGTAAATCTAAAGGATCTACTTTGGATATACATCTATTTGCAGTTTATAAATGAGACATTGTTAAAGTTAACAAAATGGTTTTAGATGAATATGCAGAAGACTGTAGTGAAATAATAAACTGCGGACTGAACACGACTCAGCAAGACTTTTAAAAACTATATAATTTTATTGTGGTAAGCGCTTTCGCATACCTTCCTGTACGCTTCCTCAGACCATAAATGTTTCAACAAAATGCAGATAACATGAAAACTGGCGCTGTACTTTGGAAAAAGCAGACATCAAGGTACTGTAGATTTTGTATGCAAGTGGACAGAAGAAAATTCACTGAAACCAAATATGGGCAAGGTCAGACTATACAGTATGAGAAAACTTACAAAATAAATAAATAAATAAATGAAACAGCGCAGAGCACCAGTAATGAGAAAAACTAATTTATATGTCAGGACTTGGGGACTGTTACAGGTCATAAATTAACTTATTTAATAAAGGTGTTTATATTTCTATGAACATACACGACTGATACATATGGTGGTATAAAGAAAGTACAATTGTGTAAGACAACAGTCGATACTCAAATGATCACAGTTGCAGTAGCCTTAGCCATATGGGTTACATCCTGCCAATGATATAGCAGTCGGCCAAGCTTCCAAAACCTCAAGACATCTTGCATGTACCCAAAATGTTAGGCATTTTGAGCGGAGCTGACTAAAGGACAAGTTTGGGATTCATGCCCTTTAGAGCTTTCCTGCCAACACAGAGTGAGGCTGAGATCTGAAAGGAAAATGCTAGGAAGAACAAAAAATAAATAATAACAACCAGGCGCAACAACATACCATAAAACGGGGGGGGGGCTACTGCAGCAGTGATACTTCGAGCATCTACTGTTACACTGATCACTGCTGCAGTAGCCTTAGCTACACTGGCAGATTACCCTGACTTACTACATTTGGGAGGTGGAAGGAGTAGAGTCCAGGAGTCCCTGGAGAATGGCTCTTTTAAAGCTTGATCTAGACCTAGAGAAGGAATCAAGCTTATAGTATTTTGTAAACGTATGCAAAGAGTACTAAGTTGCTGCTTCTAGAATACGTTTGGAATCCAATCCTTTCCAAAAAGCCACAGATGAAGCCAAGGTCCTGGTAGAGTGAGCCTGAACTCTGCCAGGAAGAGTTTTGTTGTTGAGAATCTAACAAAAGGTAATAGCCTTAGTCAACCATTTGGAAAAAGTCTGTTTTGACATAAGCTGTCCCCTCTTACCTTCACAACAAATAAACAACTGATCCAAACATCTGAAAGATTTAGTTACCATTTTAGACACAAAAGGACGATTAGTTCTCAAAGAAACCCTGTCCCTGTGGAAAATGAGATAGGGTTGGATTCACCATAAGAGCTTGGAACTCACTCTTACTGCAGTCAAAAGAGCAATCAGTAAAACTGTCTTCCATATTAAGTACCTCAAGTTAGCCAGGTTAGCCAATTCAAATACAGCAAGCATTAGCTTTTGTAACACCAACTTAAGATTCAAAGCAGGGGCCACCTGTTTTCTTGGATGCCTCTTATGCAAAACCCCTTTCAAAAACATTTTGATAAGAGATTGCATTGAAAGAGGATGATTCATGTGCAGATATGCTGGATGTAAGCTTCTTAACCCCCAAAGGCTTTCGGTATTCGAGGGAAGCCTTCCAGCTTATTAGTGGAAGTGGTAAGCACTAGGTAGCCTATCACAAAATTGTAGTTTATTGGCCGTTTGGGCAGTTTTTCCATCTCTTTCAACTTTCTGGTTTAAAAGCCCGCATCTGTGCTTTTTTCCCCGCCTTTCCTGTAACTAGTCTAGTCCAGATACAGATTTCCTGTATCCAGGACTGTTTGTAAGCTTCTGAGAGGTACCAAAGTCTGCTCTTCAATTTTTCCCTCACATCTGCTAGTTCTCTCCTCTCCTGCACTTTTACTAACTTATTAGTCTAGCACTTTACCAGACTTCTTGTAGCAATGATTGTAGCACACAAGAGTGCTACCAGCACTAAAGGTTCTACAAGGAAACGGATTAAGTACTTATTATTAATGCCCATCCCTACAGGGATGTCCAAAGGTCAGTTTCCTGTGCTTTCCCCTATTAACCTGGTGAACTTGGGCATCCTGAGGCAATGTAGCAACTGCCTCATGTACACCGACAACCATCTCCTCTTACCTCCCAACACTCAGACTTGTGAAAGATGTACTTATCTATCCCAAACTGGAAGGCACGCGCTATGCAGCCAAAACCAGAATAGCTGGTCAAGAGTTGAAGGTCAACACTTGCACCATACCACATGGAACACACAGCCCTCCAGAACACACACCAGCACTGCCTTCACATAAAAACACAAACCACACACCCACCTTCGCGGAGGCTCTCAATAAAAATCTAGCCAACAGCAGAGACCTCAAAGGCAGAAACACACTCGACCACCATAACACAACACTAATCACGAGACACACAACTCTCCTAAACAGTGTACCACTCAACCAAAGCCCCTAAGGCAAAACAGCATGCCCAACACACTAGTCATATGTGACTTGATATTGAGGCACAATGATGTCCCACTCACTAGGTTGAATAAGGAGAAAGTAAAAGTCAGCTGCCTGTCAAGTGCCAGGATCTGCCACAATGCACGCACTCAGGTCTCTCAACAAGAGCTACAAATATGACTCTGTCATTGTACATGTGGGTGTGAATGACCTGAGACGTACCTCCCTGGGCTACATGAAGAGAGACGTGGAGGAGCTCTCGGATTATGTAGCCCAGGTGGGTATGACCCTAGCCTCGAGCAGCATCCTACCATAACCCAGAATGATACCACAGTACAAGCAGAAAATGATTGATTTCAACAATTGGTTAAGTATCTGGTGTCATTCTAAGGGGATCCAGTATCTGTATGCCTGGGATGACATGACTGACAGACCTCGATGCTTGGGATGACATGAGTGACAGACCTCGATGCTTTACTAGAGATGTCCTGCATCTGTCACCCCTGGGCTTCCGGATACTGGCCAAGGCTCCTGCCACCCCTATAGTGCCTTTTTAAGGTGGTGTTCCAAAGACCAAATTACCACCGTAGCAGCTACAAACAAATGCAATCTGAGGTTCATGCTGCTCAATGCTAGAAATCTAAATCTCAAAATGCACTCACTTGAAGCACTCCTTAAAATGGAGAACATTGACATTTATGCTGTAACAGAGACCTGGTTCAAGGCAGCACAAAGCACCCCTGCATTACCAGACTATAACTCATTCCACACCTTTCAGCCCCAGAACTTGGACAAAAGCTCCAAAGGCAGTGGTGTTTCCATAGTCATAAAGGATGTGCACACCTCCAGACTGGTAGCTCAACATAACACATCAGAGATACTTTAGGCACAGCTAACACTGGATATGACAGTGATTCAGGTTGTAAACTGCTACAGGTCCCCAACCATGTCCCAAGACTCGCACTCCATGTTCCTAACCACACTGGAGAATGTTAGGGTCCAAACTAACACTCTCATACTAGGCGACTTCAACTACCCCTCCATTAACTGGGAAAACTACTCATGTACCAATATACTTGCCCAACATTTCTGGGGATTCATTAATTCCAATGCCCTGGACCAGCTCGTTCTTACCCCTACTAGAGGTAGCAACATCCTTGACCTGGTCATTACTAACATGGGCAACGTTTGCTGTACACCAATAGTCAACTTCTCCCTAGTTAGATCCAACCATAAACTAATCACCTTGGAAATCCCCCCCCCCCCCCCGCAATGGTAACCTCCAAGAAAAACTTCTCCAAAGCTAACTTTGGGCTCCTAAAAACAGATGTGGCTAACGTCACAGTACCCATGCAAATGGAGAATAGCTGCATGATCGCCGAATTATACACCAATGCACTGTACAAACACGTACACAAATGCATGGATCTCGCCATACCCAATAGAACCAAAATGCTCTACTCCAAAAAAAGGAAGCCAATCTGGTGGTCCCCTGCCATCAACAAACTTTACAACAGAAGGAGGATATTGATGTGGAATAAGGTGAAGTCCCAAGACTGGAAAAATTCCCTTATCAGCCTCAACAAAAAGTTGAGATCCCTCATCAGATCCTCTTAAGCTAGCTATGAAAACAGAATTGCAGCAGAAAGTAAAGACAACCACAAGGCCTTCTATAATTATGTAAAGAATCTCCATGGCAATACTCAGATTTGCTCTGAGCTACTGCACAATGGTACCTCCTATACTAAGCCAACAGATATTGCCAATATACTGGCCGACAGAATCAGTCCCAACTTTACTCCTCCCCCCACAGGACCAATCACAATACCAGTGGATTGCCAGGCACCCAGTATTACTGCTGCACAGGTTAAAACAGCACTATCCAAGGCCATGAATACAGCTTCTATAGGACCTGACAATATCCCTGGTTGTGTTCTACATGAACTACAGAGTGAACTGGCACCTCACCTGTGTGCCCTGTTCAATCACAGCCTCACCTCAGGCTTTGTCCCTACTGAATGGAGCACTGCTACAGTCATCCCTCTCCACAAAGGAGGAGTGGCTACAGTCCCAGGGAACTATCGCCCCGCCCCATTAGCCTGATGAGTCTGACATGGAAAGCTATGGAATGCATCATCATGGACCTAACAAACAAGGATATAGGGATTCTCCAAACTCTAGATCCCACACAGTTTGGTTTTGTGAAGGGTAGATCATGCCTGCTCAACTTGGTCGACTTCTTTGAGTCAGTCACCAGAGTTGTGGATGAAGGCAAGTTGGTTTATACAGCCTACCTTGATCTGGTCAAGGCCTTTGATACCATTCCCCACTCAGGAATCATAGAAAAACTCACTAAACTTGGCATCAAACCGTATGTAAGTAGGTGGGTTGCAAACTGGCTCACAGGTAGAACCCACAGTGTGAAACTAGCTGACTCCAAGTCAGGTTGCCGATTAGTCACAAGTGGAGTCCCACAAGTTTCGGTCCTGGGTCCTCTCCTATTTGGTATCTACTTCTCTGATGTCCTGGCCAACATGAAGGGACTCTGGCTGACAAAGTTCGCAGATGATTGCAAGTTGGGAGCTATTATTAACTCTCCAAGTGATGTTGACATCCTACAGAATGGCCTCACTGAGACCAACGACCTGTGTCAGAACCATGGTCTTAAGCGCAATGCCAAAAAATGTGTCATCATCCCCTTCGGGAAAAACCTGGTTCACATGAATTACCACATCGATGGTAGTCCATTGAACACAGAAGGCATTATAAGAGATCTGGGAACACAGGTTGACAGCAACTTCTCTTTTGATCACCACACTGTCACTGTGGTCAGAAAATCCTTGTATATGGCACATCACATTACTAAGAGTTTTGCATACAGGAATAAAGAGGTCATTGTCTCCCTCTACTCTTCCCTCACTAGGCCAATCATAGAGTACAATGCCCCATTTATTTGGCATGTACCTCACTAGACACCTGCAACAACTGGAGAGGCAGCAAAAGTACCTCACAAAGAGGATCCTAGGCCTTAAACACTTGTCCTATATGGACAGACTCAAAAAAACTCCAGCTACTCTCGGTCTCATATCGCCTACTTAGAGGCGATCTCTGCTTGACTTACAAAGCCATGTCTGACCCAGCTCTGTTAGAAATGTTACATCTAAAGAAATCTCAATCCGTCCACACCACACACTCCAGAAACCTCAACCTCATCACCATAATCAACAGAACGTACTGGAGGGACAGGTTCATAACCCAGAGACTGCCCATGCTATGGAATAGACTTCCCATACATGTCAAGCAGAGCACCTCACTGACCCTCTTCAAGAGAAATCTTGATGAGTGGATGGGAAATAGAAAATTCACCCCAGGGATAACTCCACTGGCTCTACTCGACAGAAGCACTGGAATCTAAAGTCGGGTGGCACGATGCCAGGGTAATCCTATGGCTAGGCTTGTAAAGGCCTCAGGGCCATTAGCCTAGCACACACCTATGAACCTATGAAATGGCTAATAAATGAACCCTGACATGGGAATAAGAAGGGCCATAGGATAGTAACTTACACAAATATTGTAAAACAAAAGAACTACTAGCCCTGAATGGGTGCGGTAATGTTACTGGCATGAAGTAGAGAACACTCTCCTCTTGCTAATATAGGACCTTCTAGCAGCAGATTTTCTTGCCTCCATTAGTACCAGCTGAACATCCTCAGTAAAGAGGTGCCTAAAAAGAATTAAAATTCTACCACCCAGGCAGTCAACTGGAACCCTTGTTCTTGTGTGAGTTGACCCAGTCTGTGAGGAAGCTTATGGTAATGGTCACTTCCAAAAGAAGGGAGAACCATGGCTGTCTGGTCCAGAAAGAAGTCACCACAACGATCTTGGGGGATTCCTTCTCAGTCTTCAGAAGTAGCATGGATATTAGTGGAAAGGGTGGAGAAGCATACAGAACATTCCTGTCCAAGGAAAAAAAAAGGCATCTGTCTTCCAGGTTTTCTTGCATGGAGTCCTAGAGCAGAATCATGCCAGCTGATTGTTCAGAGAAGAGGCAAAGAGGTGTGTATTTGAGGAATTCCACACAGATACAACAAATCCTGGAAGATCAACTGATCTAGTTTCTATTCCTGAGGGTTTGCCCTTGTCCTGCTCAACTTCTCTGCCACACAATTATGCTCTGACAGAATGTAAGATGCATGTAGAGTGTGAATGTGCTGTGCAACTATATCCCAGGCTAACATGGGTAGCATGCAAAGGAGGTTTAACAGTTTCCCCTTTCCTTTTGATGTACCATGACTGTGGTATTGTCTATAACAACCTGAAGAGGTCCTGGGGACCAAAGATGATCATGTCTGTCCTTGGTGTCCCACTCACTTTGCACTTTTATCCCTCTTGAAACTGCTCCCTAAGCAAAATCTGAGGCATCTGTGGTGACTGACCTCTTTAGTAAATGGAAGGATAAAGGGAGATCTGTATTGATGGATATCGGTTTTCCCCATCAAGTGATTTCTTTTCTGGCACACCCCAGCACTAGAATTTTTAAAGACAAAGGGTGTTGGTGCTGGAACCAGAGAGACTTCAGATACCACTGTATATTTCTCATGGAGAGTGTTGCCGGGGGTATCTTGAGAATCATAGAAGCCATGAGACCCAAACTCCTGAGATATTCTCCTCATAGTGACCAAAGTCTGAGTGGAAAACTCCTGACAATAGATCTATATATATATATAGATCTATTTTTCCTGTGGAAGAAAAACTATTTGAATTGTGACATCTAGAGCCGACATCCCAGAAACACAATCCTGCAAGGAGTCAAGAAAGACTTTTGAATGTTTTCTTTGGATCCCAGCTTTTGTAAGAGATCTCTCACCCTACAGAGAGATTCCTGACACTTTGAAAATGACTCTGCATGGATAAGTAAACCATCCAAATATGGAACAATGTGGATACCATGTAGTTTGCAATGAGCTATAACTGAAGCTAGACACTTTGAGAACACTCCTAATGCAGTGGATAGTCCAAAGGGTAAGGCAGAGAACTGATCATGTGATCCACAAGCACAAAACCTTAAGAAACACCTGAAATCTGGATGAATAGAGATGTGATGTTAAGCATCTTTTAAATCTAGTGTTATGAGGAAACTTGAATGAGGAAGAACAGCTAACAGGTTGTGAAGTGACATTGTTTTGAATTTGGGTACTATCACAAACAGGTTTAGGAAAGAGAGACAGAACTGGTCTCCAAGTATTTTCTTTCTTTGGCACCAAAACATCCTTGAATAAAATCTCTTTATCACCTAGGAAGGGGGTACTGGTTATATCACTTGCTGGGACAGCATGTGATGGACAGGTGTAAATAAAAGACTCTGGTCTGGAGGATGAGGAATTATAGCCTGGAATGGAGGAATTTCCTCCCATTCCCATCTGTAACATTGATGAAAGATATTCAGAACTTATTTGTCTGAAACTATCTGCTGCCAAAGAAAAAAGTACGGATTCAGACTTTCTGGAAGACAAAAGAGTGTGTGTGTGTGTGTGTGTGTGTGTGTGTGTGTGTGTGTGTGTGTGTGTGTGTGTGTGTGTGTGTGTGTGTTCGGGGAAATATTCATTCTGATTTTTTGGACTGCCCTTGGTTTTGGGAGCTTCCAAATTCTTCTGGAACCCCTTGCCATTTCTTCTTTATTTTTTTTTTCTAGAAATAGTCTCAGATATAGAGAAACCTCCACAGGGAGAATCAGAAACTGAACTCTCCTCAGAGTCTGAATCAGAAATCTGAGGAGAAAACAGTGCATCTCTCACTTCCTCCTCCTGTCCAGATTCAGAATCTTGAATCTCTTCAGGTAAAGATGTATCTCTCTTACCAGAAACTACCTTACAAGAAAGATCAATAGCCTGAATGAAACCCTGAGCCAGACCCAGTAAACTACTCCGGTCTAAGGAAATTTTAGTAAGTGATTTAGATACATGCCTGGCTTTCTGCTTCTTTTTGACAGGAAACATTTAGGCTAAGAGTGTTATTAGTGGCAGCAGCAGTTTACTTAGGGATGGGCACAACATTCTGACAAAATAGGACTAACAAGAGTGGCTCTCCCATGCCCTCTGAGGGGATCCCACCAGCCACAGAAGATGTACCTAACATCCGGTCCACAGTAGCTGCAGGTGCTACAACAGAGTTCTGGGGTAAAATATGAGTGGTCTGAGCTACAACAAATATCTACAGCAGTGTCATTCACCTGTATTTCAGGAAAATCGGTGGCCTGTTGTGGTAGCAAAGGCTGTTTGCTAAACTTTTTCTTTTTGTGGCTGGAAGAAGGACAGGCTATGAGACCAACAGTTTTGTTCCATTGTCAAGTCGACAATGGTGCCTCTTTCCCATGGAAAACGAGTAGTAAATGCCTGTAAAAATAAAGTCTTTAAAAGTCACCTTTATTCCCCAAACACAGAAAAAAGAAATTTAAAACACTGTTCCAGTCCCATAAATTAAATAAATACAATTTTGCTGCAGAAAAAAATGGTTTTCAGTTACTTTAAACAACTTTTAAGTTGATAGGATAAGAGTGCTTCGGTTTAAAAGTATATTACAGTCTTGACAGTTATACTCCTAGCTTTAAAATAACCTTCCTGAAGAAGAAAGTATAAATGATAAGCAAAATTATTAAAAGGAAGAGTTTTCCCCAAAGGGAAACTTATCAGCCCAGTAAAGGAACATCACAAGCCGACAAATGACCCCTGAAAGCCTCAAAGGAATGTACTCTTTGTTGTCAGTAAAGCTCTGAACGCCTCGACACCCAAACTCGTCTTTTAGTCAGCTCCACTCGAGCTGCCTTACTGTGTGTGGAAGGTGCCCTGAAACTTTGGAAGCTGGCCAGCTGCTATATCCTTGGCAGGATATAACCCATATAGGTAACGCTACTGCAGTAGTGATCAGTATGATGAATGTAGTACAGTTGTACAAGTTGAACGATTCTTTCCCTCTCCACACCCTGTCTGTTTTTTTGGTGTTTTTTATGCCAGGGTGTGGATAATTATTTTTTGGAGTTCCTAGCATTTGTCTTTCAAGTTCATCCTCCCTCTCTCTGTTGGTAGGAAAGCTCTGAAAGGCTTCGCACACAAACTTGTCTTTTAGTCAGCTCAGCTCAGAGATGAATGACAGTTTGGTTGCATCGAAGGTTTGGAAGCTGTTCGTATGTTAAATCCTTGGCAGAATATAACCCATGTAACTAATGCTAACATAGCTGTAATCAATATGATGAACATTAACTGGATGTATTTTAAAGGTCATCAAATCTAGGTCACCTGATGTTCTGATAGCCACGATTTAATTTTTCAGTGAGATATAAATTTGAGCATGTGTGTGTGTGTTTGGGGGGGGGGGTGGGCAACAATCTGAAATCTATAAATAGACTAAACAACACTAACGGGGTACAAAGGCATTATACAATGAAATTAGATGATATGACAATAAAATGTACAAAAGACACTAAGAACAAGAGGATATTTCACCCTGTAATAAGAGTTCAATATGAAAACTGATAGTTGTGATGTTCAAGGCTTCTAAAGACAGCTGCCTAATAGAGTGTTTGGAACTTCATGTGTATCAGCATCAAATAAAACAGAGTGTAGCAATATAAAGATACAATGTACAGAATATTACACAGAACTGGAGAGAGACGCTTTCAGAGAGAACAGCTGAGAATTTGAAAAAATAATTTGAGGTATTAAAATGTGCTATAGACATGGAAAAGTTCAAAGTTTTACTTTATGTAGAAAAGAAACAGTGGGTGAGAAATAAGACTGTAGGAATAAGGTCAAATCATACTGCTTGAATTATGTAATGATATATGCATGTAGATAAATGTATGACATCAACTCTGAATTCAGTCCTATTCACATCAGGTCCTGCTTGTTTTTGGGTCCTTTCTTTTCCTCCTTTGCCTGCAGGGGAAAGTTATGGCAGGACCTCTTTTTCCAGGAAGAAAATAGATATGTTCACCATTCTTATATTCATTCACTCTCTAACAAGTTGCATCTGACTCAGAGTGATCCTGCAGACCGCCCCTGCTACTCACAGAGTTTGCAAGACAAACGGAAAAACAGAAGTAACTTATTAAGTCTTTCTTCCATATCATAAGTACCCATATCCCTGTGGGTAATTTAGAGTTTCTGATCCACCTTATAGCTTATCTTTGGAAGCACCAGAGTAATCCTATGCAAGCACAGGTACGATGTGCAGACTCTGCATAAAGGGCACTTTAGTCAGGAACCAGACTGGAGACCCTTTTGCTGTGAGGTGGTAATGTTAGCTGCTGTGCCATTCATGTGGTACAAACATCAAAATCATTAATCAAATACGATTATGAAGCTGGGTTGCCAGTACAGCAGTTAGATATCTACCAAAATATAGTCATCTACATTCAAAAAATAGGACCTAGATAACTTTATGGCAATTTAGAAGTGAAAGATAAACTGAGGAAAGGAACAAATATGACATTTAGCTGGCTTCAGGAGCAGGCCAGTGTCACAGAAGTCATTTCATCATATGAAGACTGAAAGGGAGGCAAACAGACGCTTGAGACATAAAATTAAATGTGGAAACATACATCTTCTATATTGGTGTCACTGCAAAGCTAGATGTATATAAACACAGCCCAAGAAAGATTTCAAATGACAGGATGCCACACATTTGGGACTCAGACAGCAGAAACTGAAAATATTCAGAAGGTACATCTGTGGACACAAGAAATTCAGAGATGATAGGGCCTGCAGATGAAGATCAGTTGGGGTGAGGTAGAAAATAAAGATCAATAAAAAATATATATGGCACTGTTACCTGTATGACTTGAGATGTTATCTGCTTCTGCAGGCGTTGTTTCTCTTGCTCTGTGCGTTCTCTCAGCTTACTCCTTGCCTTTGCTATTTCAGTCTTTGCCTCTTCACGTGCCCTCTGATACTCTTTCAAGAGTTGCTCAATCTCTGATGGACTCTGAATAGCACTCTTCTTTGGGTCTTGTAGTCTGAGATAAAAATCAAGAATTACAATTTTTCATTAAAGGAATGCCAGGAAACAAGATATGCCAGGTTCTCATCGTAAACAATCAATTTTTTATTTGATAAAATACAGAAGTTAAACATACTGCATATACAACCACAGAATAGAGAAATGTAAAGAAAATATATAACAAAATGAAATGACCGAAAAATGTTATGGAACACAAAACAAATGCTTTAATCCAAAAGCATATCCACACAGCGAGCACTTTTGTTTAAACAGGTAGACTTCATCAGACTATAGTCAGGGGATCAATGCTGTAACTGCCTTCTTTTCATGAAGACTACAGTCATAACTGATGTAATTTCCTTCTTTTCAAGATTTTCTGAACCTTTTAAACCTGGAAGACTGCAGGCATTCAGTCTAACCTGCTAAGAATATTTCCTCCAATCCAATTCATCATCTGCATCCAACCTTACGTTAACATTCTTAACTATATCAATTATGGAAAAAGTACAGTTGTGTTACACTTTCCATAATTGTAGATCTTAAAGCAGATCAATGTTGCAATACAGATTCTTGGGTCTTACTGCCATGCAGAAGCCTGCGACCAGCTAGACTCTTAAGAGTCTTTATATTACTCATAGCAGATGGATGTCCGAAGACAAAAATCTGGGTATCAGGGCATAAAAGGGGTGCCTGTTGCACAATCTCCAGGTCTTTCTAGGCTGTGATAGTCAGTTAGATGCCTGAGGACAACACAACTCTTCCAGTTGTCAACATTTTGAGAGAGAGAGAGAAGAGAAATTTCTAACCATGGACTAGAAGTAGAGAAAGGGTATTATGCTGGATAAAGTATACCTGGCCAGAAAAAAAAAAAAAAACAGGCATGGGGTGAGAGGCCAGCAGACAGAGGGGTAGGAGGGTAGAAATATGTACTGCGAACACTGATCTACTTGAACATCTACAGTTATGGTAAGTGGGACACAACTGTGCTATGTGGTTTATTATCAAAGGGAGGAAAATCACAACCGCGAACGGTGATTTCCATGATGCATATCCTCGACTCATACATATTAAATTAGGTTGTAAGGTCAACGCAACAAGATCGACAATGTTCTGTTGATCTTAATGTTAGCAACTCCCATTGCCAACCATGCTTCGAGTCCCTGCCTTATGTACGTCCTTCTGAACAGACGTACACATGATCATCGACATTCCGACTGTCGCTCCTACCATGTTCAAGGAGGAGGCTGTCGTGCAACTGAATGTCAACATTTTGACTGTAAACTGTGCTATATTCTTCGTAGTCATTGTTGCAGTACTGATTCTTGGGAGGACTCGAATAGCTACAGCTTGGGGGGGGGGGTCAGGTGGCCTCTGGGACAGCAGATTCTGCAGGTTAGAAGTAGCAAAGCCTGCCCTAGCTCTACATGCAGTGCCTAAATTGCAATGTTTTTTGAAAGGTGTGGACATAGATCCGTGAAGCAGACTCCAACATGCCCTGAGAAGGGACTCCTTTTAGGAAGGCAATGGTGGTGCACTGTGTTCCATGGATTGAACCCTATCATAAGCTGGTAATGGCTTTCCATGATGAGCATAACAGAAGGTAATACAACTGGCTATTCATTTTGAAATAGTCTGTTTGGAGATGGGTCTACCTTCTTTCCCTTTTGCAAATGCCAGTAAAAGTTGTTCTGCTCTATTTGGGAACATTGTTCTGGTAAGGTAATACCTTATCTGTAGGTGCACATCTTGGGAATGTAGGATTTGTTCAGCTTTATTTTGCTGGTTAGGAAAAAACATTGACAGGTAAATAGCTTGATTCAGAGTTCTGATACTACACTGAGCATAAAGGAGGAGTTCGTTCTGAAGGTTATCTCTATCTCTGTTAAAAACAACGTTTTTTGCACATAAGGGCTTGTAGTTCTGAAACCTGCCTGGCTAAGGTGATTGTTATCACTAGGGCAGTCTTCCGAGTGAGCATCTTTAAAGGAGCAGCAGCTGATAGCTCAAAAGGTGGCAGGGTAACTTTTTCTAACACACAGTTCAAGTCCCATCCTGGCAGGTCTTAGGTGTATAATCCCTTTTAGGAAAGGTTTCAGGTGATTTGAGAATAGCTAGGTGGGAAGCAGTGAAGGCAAGAAGAAATGGCTGAAGCATGCATCTTAATACTGGAATAAGGAAGGCCCTGGTCAAATAATCCTGAAAGGTATTCCAACAGTAGATTAATGCCCACATGAGAAGGAATGACACCTTAAACCTGGCATTGTAGAAGTATGACTTTCTGGTTGTTGGTTTTCTTGACTCTCTCAAGAAAGGTAGCACCTCAATACAGTAGTTTACATTTTCTGGAACTGAAATGCAATCCTCCATGTACTTAGTTTGTGTGTGTTCATGTGCGGATGAATGACAGACTCCTTTAACTGGGTGAGTAGGTCTATCATTGGTGAAATAATTGTCTCCCTCTTCACTGAGGGACAACAGGAGGGAGAACCAGTATTGTCTTGGACAGAAGGTGACTGTGAGTATCATGCTCAGTCTGTCTGATGTCACTTTTATCAAAATGCTGGGGATCAATGGTAAGGGACGAAAGATATACAGGACGAGGTCTGTCCATTTGAAGGATAAGCCGTCTGCACTCCATGTCCCTGTCTGTTGAGTTCCAAAGCAGAATCTTTGTAGTTGTCTATTCTGATGACAAAGAGATCAATATTGGGGTGTCTCTCTTTTGGTGGGTGAGGTCCAAGAACATCTCTCTCTTCAGCATTCATTTATTGGGGTCCAGTAGGAACTTGCTCAGTCAGTCTACAATGGTGCTGTTCTGGAGGATGTAGGATCCTATTAGTGCCAGCTGCAGTTCTTGTGCCATGTGACAATATTTACTGCCAACCAGCAAATGCAGCAAGAATGAGTTCCCCCTTGTTTGTTTGTATACCATATAACTGTGATGTCTGTCCAGATCTGCAATGTTCTTGGAATTTTATCACTAGAAGCAATGCCAGTATTTCTTTCTGCTTTATGTGCAATTTCCTTTGCTCTGGTGTCCAGATACCCTGCACCTTTCAGCGGTCCTAAGTGTGCTCTCAGACTATTTCTGAACTGTCTGAGGTGATGGTTTTATGTCACTGGTAAAGAATTCTTCCATGGGTCCCACAGGATGACGTCTTTACACCAAAATACCTCCATTTTAGTCAGGTGAGAAGAAGCACCAGGGTTTCCAGGGGTTTAGAATATAGTTCACAAGTTTATTTTTAGGAACTATTGGAGATTTCCCATGTGTAGCTTTGCAAGTGGATCTATTAGGATACAGGATGCCATGTATTCCAATGCCTTTAGGCATTCCCTTATAGAGACTGTTTGCCTTAAAAGTACATTGTGCAGATAGTTTGTCAAGGAAAAAAAACTTGTCTTGGGGTAGGAAGGCCTTTTCTTGTACTGAATCTGTCAGTGTACCCACAAAGACAATTATTGTGGGACTTGTGGAGGTTGAGTGTTAGACCCACCTTCTGGAAGTAGTCCATGGTGATTTGCAGGATTGCTTGAAGTTCCAGGATGGGCTTCCCCTGTACAAGACAGTTTTCCAGGTAAGAATAAGTTTGAACCCACAGGGTTTTGCAGTGGGCTATAACTAGAGCTAGCCATTTGGTGAAAACTCTGGCAGCAATGGATAAGCCAAATGGTAAAGCACAGAACTAGTAATGCAAACCTGCTGCCATAGTGAAGACATTTCCTGCGCTACAGAAATGTGAAGGTAGGCACTAGCATCCTTCAGGTTAAGGGTAGTCATACAGGCTCCTTGAAACATCGTGCGTAACAGTTTTTATAGGGTTAACATTTTAAATTTGGGAATGTGCACGAAATTGTTTAACTTTGACAAGTTTAAAATAGTTCTCCAGGTGCCTTCCTTTTCTTGGGACAAGAAATATCATTGAATAAAACCCTGCACCCTCATCTCCTGCAGGGACTAGTTGAATGGACCCTTGTTGCAGAACTTCTAGCAAGATGGGGGGAGGAGAAGGCCCTCTTGGTCTTTTGGGGGCCTGTGGTATCCCTAGAAAGTGGTGTTGGGGCTTTCCCTGAACTGAATGGAATAGCCTTTTTCTACAATACTTAGGAACCGCCGGTCCCCAGTGATGAATTTCCACTGCTGTAGGAAGGAAGACAGTCTCCTTGTTTGAGGGACGGTGATGGTGAAGTGGGTTTGGAGATGGGTGGGTGCTGTGTATAGTCACAGCTGCTCTCTGGAGGGATAGGGTCCTCTGATCCTCCAGTTCTAGGGTGCTGTTCAGGTTGCCACTGTCTAGTCTGTCTTGGCCTCTTGGCTTGGGGAAGCCTCCCCTTTTTCTTGTCTTGTAGGCAGATGCCAAGATTTAGAAGGATAATTTAGAAGGATAATTCCTGTTATATCTAGGTGTGGTGGGACAGAAATTATTTTACAGTTTTGATTTGTTTCCCCATTTTGCCCAATTTCTCAAAGATTTTCTCTGCAGGGGGGCCAGGAACTTATTATCCAGTGGGGTGTCCAGGAGTTCAGTTTACTTGGTCAGTGTGTCTGCTAGTGACAAAACCTATAGCAGCTGTTCTGTGTGATGCAGCCAGTGCATTGTAACCACATTCCATTGAATGTCTAGATACCTGGAGTGTTGATCTAGCTGTCTCCTGCAAGTCTCTCTACAGGACCTTATCTGAAATGCCATCTGTTTAGCAATGATTTGTTCTTGTAAGGAATCTTAAGTACTTTACTATGTGAAATTGTCAGCTGAGTGTCCTTAAAGTGATGGCAGCATATGTGTAGGTCTTTTTGCCAAATCTATCTAACAATATGCTCTCTTTACCATTAAGCAAAGGGTATTTAATTGCAACCTAAGGGGCACTCTTGGTGGATTCAGTATATACTACCGAGGGATCTGCTTATGTGTTCTTGTGGAGGTGTATGTGGGTGAGACAAACCCTATAAAAACACTCCAGCTTTCTAGGGGCAGGTGGTAAGAAGTCAGGGTACAGAGAGATGTCCTTAAAGATATAATCTAGAACTATATGTACTGGGGGAATAGCCAGTGGCCTGAGAGATGGAAGGCTTATAAGTTTTCTATAATGAGTTTGGGCCAGAGAATATTCTTTGTTCTTCCAGTTAAAAGCCTGCATCTTGAGCAATGTATCCCCAAAGAGCAAATCCTAAGGAGAAGAAGCATAAGAGAGGGTATTACCTGAATCAAGAGTCAGGGAAGGTGTTCAGCATAAGGCAAGTCTTCTTCATCTTTGGATTCTGAGGAGTCTAAGTTCTCCTGAAGATAACATCCCCCCTTTTAGAAAGACAAGTTTCAAAGGCAGACGCCTGTGGCTGGCTGGGCTCCCTGGACTTCATAAAAGTCATGAACGTTTGGACTATCTTAAGCAGGTCCTGTGCTCATCCTGGGCTGAAGCAGTTGAAGACTGGGTTGAATGCTAGGGCAAGCTAACCAGTTTCTCTGATTTAGGAGTCTAAAGTTTTGAAAGCAAGGCCGCAGTAAGTGGGTGGGCAACCAAGACCTTTTGTTCAGTTTGCGATAGTTTGTTCTTACACAGCTGCCGAAGAAGTAAATTTATCTTCTTCAGTAATCAACACTCAAATATCAGAAACTGAAGCCTGCAGAGCATCTTTGGACTCAGCCAATGTCAATGTGGAAGTAGCCATAACCATACTGGGCTTCTGCCATTGTGGTCTTCCAAACGGTCATACCAGAGGGCCCAATTCTAGTGGTCGTCCAACCAGGGGACTGCAGAGGCAACTTGCCTGAGTCATCCACTGACCCGACTGCAGATGGGGAAAGTTCTCCTTCATGCAGAGACTCCATCTCTTTCATTTTCTTATCTTTGCATTTCTTGGGCAAGGAACTGGACGAGTTGAAGCATGTGAAGAAGCAGATGGGGCTGGGGCTGAGGACACCATGGTGGCTGCAAGGATTTTGGCCCAGTGCTTACGGATTTTCAAGCAAAAACTAGCATAATCCTGACAACAGAAACATCGTGCTGAGGCCCTAAACAAAACAGAGTGGAAATTTTTATATGGCATTTACTTCCCACACTTTAAGCAGTTATTGACCTTTTTAAAGATTAATTACAAGAAATTTTCCCTAGTGGGGTATTTAACTAAAAGCACAGTTAATCCGTGGACTGTGTTAAATTAAATGTACCATATCGGACTCCATGGCTTGAAAAAATTGGAAGATAGCTCTGATGGATGCCCCTCTTATACACTGACATCCAGATGTCAGTCCATGGACATTTCTTAGCTAGGGATGATGTAAAGACACTGGAAGAGCTATGAATCAGTGCTGCAACACTGACTATGAATGAAGAATATAAATAATTCTTACCTTTTCTGCACATCTATGCACACCTGTACACAGCATTTTGTTTTGATCATAGCATCTACAACACACATATGTTCATGTATTGTAAAATGCTCTGTATGTTTTCTCCATTATAAAATGTCAATAAATATACAATACATGTGGAGTTATAGTTAAAGATACCATAAACTTTCACTCTATGATCATTAACATTAAATGAAGACACCCCTTAATATATGAAATCTACACTGCTTGCAATCAAAACATTTGTAGGTGCCATTAGCTTTCCATATTTGATTAAGGACCAAGAAATTCAATATTTTTTGGAAAAATACATTTACAATACTTGTCTATTTTTCTGACTAATAATGGTTGGTTCCCATATTGTTGATCAAATTGAACAACCCTCTACATATTTTCCAGTTGTTGCTAACTTAAGAATGACTGGCTCATCTATTGATGAGTTGAGTAACATACCTGCTCCAAAATCCTTCCTTTTAGCTAACACCTTCTCAATATCTGAACTTCTAACAGGCTTAAAATTGTCTTTTTACCATTCTGTAGTTCAGATAGGAGGTTATTAAGTGTTCCCTTGCAAATAATTCACCTTCATCAGTTAAACTACCACCACCAAACTTCCCCTTTACAATGCTATTAAGGTATGCATTACTTTGAACCAATTTCTTAAAAATGCTTCCCATGTAAACCACATATTTAACATAAAGCTTTAGAGCTAAACATTTGGCAGTGTCAATGGAAGACCAAATGACAAGGTAAAATTCACTAAGGCACTGCTTGTCCATTGCATAAATGAAGACAATTTGCATATTTAGTCTCAAAACAAAAATCTCTGGACAGTTACTGCAGAGATGAGATAGCTTTAACTTCATTTGGAACCTAGGACTCATTTGGAGAAATAAAGGGCTATTCTGGTACAGTGGGTTTGCATAATTTTGGACTGAGAATAACAGGACAGTTGGAAATGTAAAACTGCTTCATTAACAAGTGTTTAGGAAGGCACAAAAAAGCATCAAGGAAATCCTGGTTTCTCCACGCAAGAGATACATATATACTCAGAAGGAACATGATCAGAAGATTAGTGGTAAAGACAGAAAAAAGCAAAACAATCTAAGCAAGGAGAAGTAAAAAATGTGTAAGGTAATGAGCAGGAATAACCACATGTTAGATAAAATGCTACACGAGCTAGTGTCTTTCATGAAAGATCAGTGTCTTGGTAGTATGACAGTGACAAAAACATGAAGTACCATGACTGGGGAGTAAACATACAGTGGAAGATACTTAGTATGAGGAATAGATGGGATCGAACAGGAGGAGGAAGAGATGGTCTGGTCCTTTAATTAAGAGAAAAGATCAAAGAAGTAACTGGGGACAGAAGACTGTGTTGGTCACACTGCAGACTCAGAATGGCAGCACATTATGCCAATGTTTGTGCCACCTGGGTCTGTCTTTGAATTTTCTGCCCCTCCCCATCACAAAATCATGGTCAAATGGGCCCCCCAACACACACATCCCTCCCCCCTGCAGCCATTCCAGTGTCCCATTAATTGGCTATTTCTCCCCATTTACCATAAACACTGTAATGTACATACTGTTTTCTGCTTTACTTCTACAATGATTTGGATTTAATTTAAAACTTCTATTTTAAATTTTATATTATATCACAGAAGAATGCCAAAGAAGCTGAAAAGTAAGGTGTACAAGACAGTGGTGTGAACAGTACTACTGTATGGTACAGACACTTGGCCAGTAAAGGCAGAACATCCGAAGAAGCTAGAGGTGATAGAAATGAAGTGCCTGTGAAGGGTGATAGGATGCACACTGTGGGACAGACGAAGAAATGAGGACATAAGAGCAGAAGCCAAAGTAGCTCCAGTTGCAGAAAAGAACAGATTATGGTGGTTTGGACACGTGCAGAAAACCAGAAGACAATCTGGTGAGGAAGAAGGTAAGAGGAAGTGAGCACATCCAACAAGGAGGTGGATGGATTGTGTGAAAGAAGATCTGCAATAGTCAGGCATGAGTGTGGCACTGAATCGAGAGAGTTGGCGACAATCAACACTATACCCCAACCCCATTCAGAAAAACAAATGGGAATAAAGGGGCTGATGATGATGATGACTTGAATTTTATAGCACAAACACTGATAGACATTTGCTAAACAAAGCAATACAGTCTCACAATGAAAACAGACTTAGCATTAAAAATTCTGTGCCCTTGAAACTCACATTCATTGAAACAGCATTGAAACCCACATTCAAAGAAAATGCATCTGGTCAGTGGCAGATAAAGTTTACATTTTAGCTGTTTTCAAATCATAGGCCCCTTGTAAACATTTTTGGGACCATGCAAACATGCATGTGTTCTTTGACTCACTTCCTGAATGTATTAAATTATACTCCATGTATAATATAGCACACTTGTTAGAGCACGTTTTAAATGTATTGTTTATATAACCAATAATGACAAAACTGCCCAGTTCACAATATTTCCATCACAAAAGTCTAATTAAACTTCTGTAATTACAATTCACTCATACCTCTAACTTCTTACAGCAAGAAATTTGGATAAAGCCATAAATAAAAGTGGGATAAAGGCCCCAAAATAGGGACATTTTTTTAATTTAAATATTGCCCTTACAAACAATTTTATGAAAAACAGACCAAAAATATGAGGTAAAAATCTGGACATTCTGCAAAAATTTGTACAGTTGGGAGGTATGCCATCACAGTCTCTGCAGAAATAAAAATCATCTAAATAATTCCACATTAAAGAGATCTGTAACTAATGAAGAGGATGCAGAAAAGCTAATCACTGGGAAGAAACACTGTGCAATGAAACTTGAAATGCTAGGCTTGGATAAAGATAAGAAATAATCTAAAGGGTAGAGTTCTATAGTCATAAGAAGGTGAAGTGAAGATCTTAAAATATATAAAAGCAAAAATATAAGTATGGAAGAAAAGTAGATTTAGAAGTAGTAACAGAAATTTGTAGTGTTACAGATGCACAATGTGAGAAAGAAGGAATTAGTATTTAAATATGTTTAAGCTGGTGGGTCAGTGAAATAGTAAGGGAAGGTAAACATTAAAATGTAGACCCCATGTGAGATGGCACAGGGCAGGACAGGAGTCATGGGACTCGGACCTCATCTCTTCATGAAACAATCACAAGTAAGTCCCATACAAAAAAACACATAGCTTGGGAAAACAGCAGATTGAGCAAGAAGGTAAAAACAATGCAGCAGAAAAGTGAATCAATGTTTTTTTAATCAGTAATACAGCCCTGTAAAACAAATAAAATGGTTATCAAGAAATCAAGCATGACAAAGATGAAGTTATACAAATTAAACAAATCAAGTAAAAACAAATTAAACAAATCAAGTAAAAACAATAAAGAAAAGCTATAAACAATTGGGAAGCTGTGGTAACATGCTGAGTCTTGCAATTCACTGCAGTGCAAAAGCAGCAAAGTGAAATCCAGGCCATCATCAAACGCATACTGTTTTGCACTTCTTTTCATTAAACATAAGCTGAAATACTGTCTACATTTAAATAATTTTGCCAATTCCTAACTCATCATCTAATAACTTTACCTGTATGTTGTACTGACAAAAGAAGAGGTGGACAGGCTGTAGGAAACACAGAGATGCAGACAGCAACACAAGAATGCAATGGAATATCTTGTATTTAAAATTGCGCATGGGCAGAAAGGAAGAACAGGACATCTGTGCGACAATGCATGCACAGACGTGACACGACAAGTGTGTGGGACTGGGCTGTTCTTAAAGAAGAATGCCCTTAAAAACAAAAACAGTATATATATATATATATATATATATATATATATATATATATATATATATTTATTTGTTTTTTTTATAATTAAAAAGTAAATGTGACAGTACCTTGGCCAGTGAAGTAAAAAAAAAAAAAGTGCTGCCCAGGGCAGACCACCCCTCTTGCCCCCCCCCCCCCACCAACTACGTCACTGCATTATGTATAGGTACTGTATACAGAACATCTGAAAATGACAGAAAAACAAAAGTTGCTATTCTCAGGATGGCTAAGAAAGGGGAAGTGCTGTTGATGTAGGACTTTGGTATGCCAGATGTAAGTTGGAATGTTTTGACTGCAGACATACCTAAGAGCAGGACAATGCTGTGTGCCTTACAAGGGACAAGCCTCATAAAGCTATCACTACAATCTATACAAGAAAGAGCAGTCTTTAATCTAGTTTTCTCAAATAAGGAGGGGGACAACAAGGATCTCAGATCTGGAACTGGGAATCCATCAGATAAAGAAATTACCAAACAGTGTAGTTCTCCATAAGCTTATTTGCAGACATAAGCCAATCTGATGTAAAAAAACATAATACAGATTACCACTATAAATTAGGAACTTATGGCCTGCCTAGTCTGCCCATTGTTTTTATACAGTGTGTAGGTCCTACTTATACAAGATCTTAATCTCCCACTTTCCTCAGAGTTCATAAGAATAGCCTTCTTTCTGCCCCAATGCATTCATGAATGCATTTACCATTTTGACCTACTTCCTTTTCAAAAGGCTGCACCACTACCCCTTTAGTGAAATAATACTTTCTCATACATTCCCCAAGCTATCCACCTTGTATTCTGATAAGGTGCTGTCTTGTTTTCACACATTACATTTTTCCGTGGTACTGACCTGGAACAAGAGAGCTCCTCTGGAGCCATGCTTCTGTCAGGCCCCTATCAACTTTCACTGAGACTAAGCATGTTAATATCTTTAATCTTTCTTTATTAAAATGACTTTTGATGCAAACTATGTACAGTTCTTTCTTACCTCCTTGCTAAAGTAACTTAGGACCAGACTTTCTCCTGACTGCTACAATGAATTATGTTTTTTTTGAGCCTCTACATCTCATCTCCTGTGAAATATTGGCAAATAAGTGATACACAGGGGAAAAGCTTGATCAGAAGGGGGAAATGACCTGGAATATCTGCCTGCCGAATGGAGAATGAAAGGATAGCGCAGAGTAGGAAGGAGATGATGCACTGATACTGATGGGATTGCATGTTATGAACTATGTGGCATGAGACTGGAAAGAGACTGTTGATTAATGACAAAGAAAAAAGTAGGCAAAGTAATTCTAAATCTTTACAAGAAGATTAAGGAAAGGGAACAGAAGCTGAAAAACTTGGCTGAGGTAGTTCTGTGCTAGTACAGCCCTGATCTCAAGCATGGTGATGGGGAATGCATCATGTCATATCAGAGAAGCATTTGGCAACTCAAAGACGCAATAATACGTTACTCATGCAAACCCGACATGTGTTGCCAAAGAGCAGCAATATCAGGATATAGAAAAATTAAAATTGCTACAATGCACAGAAGAACTCATGTTTTGATAATCACTGTTGTGAAATATGTGGGTTCTTGTTTATGAAAATAGGAAGATTTAAACACAATCTTAAGCAACGAGACATTCCATCCTAGTTCTTCCACTGCCAAAACCCATTTTAGTATAGTTTTACTTACTTGGAAGTTCAATAGTCAAACTGCCTGACAGCTAGGAGTACATTCATGTCAGACAGTTCAAGGCTGTAAGTCAGGGGAACCTATGTCATTTGTAAGTTCCAAGTCTGGAGGCCAAGTCTGGAGGTCAGTTTAACAGCAGAGATGTGAGATGCTCTGTGAACACTGAGCTAAACTAATGCTTTTCCACTGCACCGTGCAGCATCTTTTTAGTATTAAATGGTCTCCATTTCTTTTTGCTAAAGTTCATTCAGTCATAAAAACTCCATTGAGTAAGTATGTTTAAAGTATAGACTCAAGGCAAGAGATTTGTGCTATACATAAAAATAAATACCATATTAGACACAAACAGCAGAATTAAGAGATTTTTTTTTAATCTTATGCTCTCAATATCCACAGTGGAATAAAATGTTTAGGGGGGTGATCCCTTGTCACAATCCAAGACAGAGTTTAATTCAAAGTGTTAGGCAGTCCAACTGGAAAAAAGTACATTTATATACACTTACCATAAATGTAGATGTTGGAGTGTCTTCACTGTTGCAGTCATCACATTTGGGGTTATCCCTGCCAGGGTAGCCCTTGGCTGGCCTGAATACCAGAGCCTTAGTATTTCTGGGTCGGTTGCTGTCACCTGAGGACTGACGTCAGGTCATCAGTGGTATAAAGGAAGGCAGCCTACACCATTACATCATTTTTTCTTGCCCTAACCTGTCAGGAGCCCCCAAGTGGGAGCCAGGATATGGTGGAAGAACCCCACCAGTAGAAAGTAAATACCAAAAAGTTTCTTGTAAGGAGAGAGAGAGAGAAAAGGGGGATGGAGGGAGGGAAACCAGGACTTCAACAGTGAAGACACTTGAACATCTACAATTATGGTAAGTGTACACAACTGTACTATGTTCTTCGTGTTTCACTGTTGCAGTCATCACAATTGGGTAGATTCCCAAAGCTGAGGATATGGGTGGAGGCAGTCAAGGAAGCTAGGGGCTGGCTAGCATGCCCCGCAAGACTGCAGAGGCAAACCCTGCCCTGGATTTGGAGAAGAGAGGCAGGTCTTAATGCTTGGTAAAAGTGTGAACAGATGTCCAGGTGGCAGCCTCCAGGATGTCCCTGGTGAGGACTCATCTAAGGAAAGCTGCAGAGGTGGAGGCTGCTCTGGTGGAGTGTGTCCTGACCCCCTTGGGGGGAGGCTTGCTATGTTGTTTGTAGCAGAACTGGATGCAGTGTGCTATCCATTTGGAAATGGTTTGCTTGGGGATGGCTTTGCCCTCTGCCGCTGAAGTACAGCTAATCATAAATTTATCAGACTTTATGAAGGGTTTAGTCCTGTACAGACAGTATCTGAGCTATCTATGCACATCTAGAGTGCAGAATCCTTTCCCCCTTGTTTTAAGGGTTAAGAAAGAAGGTGGGCAAATTGATGGATTGGTTGAGAGCCACACTGGACACCACTTTAGGCATGAAGGATGGAGACCCTGTCTGCATGGAAGATGATGAAGGGTTCCACAGCCACAAGTGCTTCCAGCTCAGAGACTCTTCTGTCTGAAGTGATGGCTAGGAGGAAGGCTATCTTCCAGGAGAGAAATTTTAGCTCTGCAGAAGCTGGTTCGAGAGGAGGCAGGGTGAGCTTTTCCAAGACAAAGTTAAGGTCCCAAGCTGGTGTTGGTGCCCTTCTGGGGGGGCCTCAAGTTGCTAGCTCCTCTGAGGAACTGTTTAATCAGAGGGTGTGAAAAAAGGGACTGCTCAGTGGGAAAATGAACAGAAATAGCAGAGGTATGAATTTTAATACATGAGAAAGACAGACCACTGTGTAGTAGGTCAGCTAAGTAATCCAGGATGAGAGGGATGGAGGGTTGTGCTGTACTGGTCCCCTTAGCTTGGATCCAGGTGCAGAACCTTATCCATTTATCTGCATAAGACTTTCTGGTGATAGGGCATCTGGCATCTCAGACAACATCCAGAACCTGTTTACTGAGTATGGCAGATTGGTCAGGTGTTAGGGTATAAGCCAAGCTGCCAAATTGAGTGTCTGCAATTGGGGATGCATGAATTCCCCTTCCCTCTGGGTTAGGAGGTTTGGGATCTGAGGAAGATTCCATGGAGGCAGTGGGGACAGGCTGTGCAGCACGGGATACACCAGTGTTGCCTGGGCCAGTCTGGGGCTATGAGAATGGTCCTTGGTTTTTCCTCCCTTATTTTGAGCAGTATCCTGTGAATGAGAGGTAGGGGAGGAAAGGAAAGGTATAGATCGAGAGGTTTACCCAAGCGAAGGACAGGGCATCCACTTTCCATGCCATGCAGCGATTCTCCCTGGTGCAGCATTTGCTGAGCTGATGGTTGGTGTGGGAGGCAAAGAGGTCAACCTCCGGGGTTATTAGGAAGAAGGTGTTTCTGTTGAGCTGCCACTCATGGGGGTCCAAAAGCTTTCTGCTTAATTGGTCTGCCAGGGAGTTGAAAGAGCCTGGCAGGCATTGTGCTAACAGGTGTAGTTGCATGAAAGAGGCTGTGAACCAAAGGGTCAAGGCCAGCCTACACAGCAGGTAGAAGTGAGTCCCTCCCTGCTTGTTGATGTATCACATCACAGTGGTGTCTGTTCTGATCAGGAGAACTCCTGGAGAGAGAAGGGGTTTGAAAGCTATCAAGGCCTGCTGCACAGCCATCATCTCTTTTTGACTGATGTGCAGGTGGAGTTGCTGGGGGTTCCATTGGCCCAGAATGCACTTGCCATCCAGGTGTGCACCCCAAGCGTAGTCTGATGAGTCTGTGGTGAGGGTCTGGGTGGCAGAGTGTGGGGAGAAGGGCAGTCCCTTGTTGTGGGAGCAGGCTGTTGCCCACCAAAGAAATTCCTTCCTCAGGCAAGGAATAACAGGTAGAAGAGTTTCCACATCTTGAGAGTGTTGACACCAAAGGCACTTTAGGTACCATTAAAGTTTCCTCATATGCAGTCTGGCATATGGAATGAGGATTATGCAAGATACCATGAACCCCAGGGCTTGCAGGATTTTCGTTGCAGAAAGCTGGGGCCTGGTGACCAGTTGAGAGAAGTATGCTGATAGGAAAATTTGTTTCTCGGGTGTTAGGTATGCCATCTGGGATGCTGTGTCCAGACTTGCTCCCAGGAAGATTATCCTTTTGGTGGGTACCTGTTTGGATTTCTTTTCTCCGACTGTGTAACCCTAGGGAGGTTAGTAGGTCCTTTACAAAGGCCAGGTCTTTGAGCAGCTTTTCCTGGCTGTCTGCCTGAATAAGGCAGTCATCTAATTAGGGGTAAATTTGAATATTTCTTTGTCTGCAAAAGGCAATGGTAGGAGCCAGGCATTTTGTGAAAATTCTGGGAGCAGTAGGTAAGCCAAAGGGATCACCAGGAAGGTGCTTAAAATGGCTAGATCGAGGGTGGTGTGCCATATGCCCTCTTTTCTGGGTACCAGAAAAAGCCTGGAGTAGAAGCCTTGGCCTATCTGCTCTGCAGGAATGTTCTCTACTGCCCCCAAGGAGAGCATGGAATGGATTTGCTTTTGAGCCTCTGTCCAATGATTTGGTGGGAGATCTGAGAACCCTTTTGGGGTTGGAAGGGTGTGGAAGGAGAATTTGTACCCCTGAGACACAATGTTCAGAACCCATTCGTCCATGGTAATGGTGGCCCAGGTGCTCGATTGAAAGGAGAGTTATCCTCCTAGGGGTATGTGAAGGTGGGCAGAGACGAGGTTGGAAGGGGGTGAGTCCTTGTGAGTTCTTACCATAAGGGGGTGGCTTAGAACTCCCTGGTTTTGAAGTGGAGGCAGTCCACTGCTTAGACCTCTGCAACCCTTGGGACTGCTTTCTGGGAGGTCTGTTTCCACAGGGCCCAGGCTGGCACTGTTTACTAGGAGCAGGAAAGGACCAGTGCTTGGATGGAAAATGCCTGCTGAACCTAGTGGGTTGTACCTGTAAGAAATCTTTAACAGTCTGCATAGATTTTGCTTTTTCTTCCATATCTTTTAAGACCTCTTCTGGTTTAGTACCAAATAAGTTACTTTTGTGCAAGGGTGCTTCTAACAATTTTGATTTGACATGGTATGGCAGGGGTTGTTCCTTAAGCCATGCATATCTTCTAATGACACATCCAGTGACTGCTGCCCTGCAAGAAGCTTCTAGGGCATCAAAACCACAGTGCAAAGTGTGTTTAGTTACTTGACCAGCAGAATGCATTAAATCCTGTAAATCTTTAGATTCTGCCCATGCGGGAAAGGAGGAAATGTTTTGTTTAAGGAGTTCCAAGGTATGTTACTAATACTTAAGCATATTGAACTGACAATTTACTGCCCTGATAGCAAGAGTAGCTGAGGTGTATACTTTTTTACCCCATATGTCCAGTGCTCAAGAAAGGCTGCCTTCCTTTATACTGACCAAACTGCAGAAGTGTGCGTACCAAATACTCCACAATAAAACCACTGGTACATTGCAGAAAATGCTGGTAGTCCACAAAGTAAAGCAAAAAAGTTTATTGTAAGACAATAGAAAGCTAGTAAGAGCTTTCGTCCTCAAGAAAAGAACTTCAGACAAAACTTTTGTCAGTACTTTCTTTCTGTCTTTTGGTGCCTTCCTTTATACCACTGATGACCTGACGTCAGTCCTCAAGCAACAGCAACCTATGCAAAAATACAAAGTCTCTACTATTCAGATCAACCGAGGGCTACCCTGGCAGGGATAACCCCAAATGTGATGACTGCAACAGTGAAACACAAAGAACATCTGGAAGCAAGAAGAAGCTTACAGGCATGTAACTTACTAGCAACTCACTCTGACACTTCAGTGAAATAACCTCCTTGGGGTTACAGACCTCTCTAACACAACTGTTATATTCTACTTATGACTTCATATATTCAATTAGCTAATTCAATTATTTCTTTGTTGTACCTTACCTAAACAAAAAATGAATTCTAACTTGTACAATTAAATTATCCCAGTCCAGATCAACTTTTAATCCTATAGGAATGACAGTTTTATATTTCAATATGTAAAAGGCTTCCACTGGCAATAATTTATTCTGGTAATTTTTAGCATTATAATCCACTACTTGATTCAAAACAATATAATTTTACAAGCAGAATCCCCTACACACCAACAAAGTCACATGCATTACAACCAAACTAACTGGCGAAGTACTACATACCTTTCTAATGCATTCATGTAAACATATACTAACTTTTCTAATAGTTTTACTTACGTACCAAAAAAACTGAGAGCAGTAACAAGTACCATATCTCATTTTTATTGTTGGACACTCACGTAATTGAATTTTTGTTACTTTAAGTGAAACTGTATTTCACAATTCAAAGCATTATCCAGCTAAGATATTTTAACCTACTCCTGTCTTGGTAGCAGTATCAGTCATAATGAGCCTCAACAGAATTGGAAATATCTACAAAAATACCAGGAGTATCAATTCCAAACATTTTTTACTGTTTGCAAATAAGATATCTTTAACTCAGTGTAAATATATGCCTACCCCATTCCCAGTCATCAAAATCGATGTGGTCTTAAGACTACTTTCTATCTTACTTCTCAGACTCTGGACACCTAAATTAACTTCTACTCATGAATATTGGGGGGGGGGGGTAACACTTATAAAAGCATGCCATTCATGCATCAATCAATTAAACAAGGGGAGTAAAAATAAAATAAAATAAAGTATTTGGGGGGGGGGTAGTCTGGATATCCAGTACGGTTAGCACATGAAAACTACAGTCTGCAAGAATGTTGAAAACTCATTATGTAATATTTTTTAGCACAAGTACAGAGAATTAGATATGACTAATAGCCACCACAGAATACATAGGAGATGGATTCGGAATGCAGTACACTCAAAGATGTGGGGAAGTAGTAAGACATATGAACTCTGCATGATATTCTGAAAATTAGCATTATATCTGCTTCCTCATCTTCTTTGGTGACCTATTTGTGGTAGTTTCTTTTCTTGGTTCACCCAAGGTCCATAACAAGAACAGTGCCAGTATAGGTCAAGGGTAATCATTTCTCTTTAGCCCCCCCCCCCCATGGAATGTATATATCTGAATGGATTTTCCTTCCATCCCCCCAGTTAGTGCAATCCTAAAAACAGTGCTTATGGTGTGGATACAGTTCTGTTTAAAATAAGCAGAATAAGTCAAGCAATTTTTTTCAGATTTTACTGAACAGCAACAAACTAAGAAATAATTTGCAGATGTCAAATCTACAGAGGTATCACCTGGTGGTTTCTACCACATCCTTTCGAAGTTGCTGTAGGTATTCTCTGCGCCTGCTAGGCAGATCCAAGTCTCTCTGAGGAGATAAGATTGGGTGCCGACGGGGGCTGAGACTGCGGCTCCGCCTGAGAGTCTGAATTCGTTCCTCTCTTTCTCTCCTGAGTTTTTCTATAGTTTTCATATGCCTATTACGGGAGCAACATAGAACATAAACAGTATATATAAAACCAGCGAAATGAGAAAACAACATTTTACTTAGTTTTCTGATTTATAAGCTGCTTTCATGGAAACATTAACTTGGCATTCAGTTAGAAGTGGGTATCACAATTGGTGATCTTTATGTGATAATGTTGTGACGTTATGATGTGCTTCACTGTCAACTATGATACTATATTTGGACTGTTTCATCTGATGTTTTTGCACATGAAATCAAAATACAGTAATACAAAAAAAAAGTATTGCAGTAAATAGATATAAAAACCTGAACAAATTGAGCCAGATTCCAAAAGACTTGCTCTCAGTGTAAATGGCTTACTTCTATGCAAGGCCCATTTATTTTTAACCTGGGGCCAGATTTAAAAAGACCTGCTCTGAGTCTAAGTGTTCACTTACACTCAAAGCAAGTATTTTGGGATCAAGTGCATCATTTTCAATATACACTGAAGTGTGGGGCCAGCTTCTACATTCTACACTCTCAGGTCTGCAATTCCAAACCAAAAATTATGGAAGGCACTGTGTTACAATCCTCTCTTCTTTCTTGTTACTGATATTGCTTTTACCAGTAGCCTGTAAGACTACTACTACACTTCTACAAATTATCATAATCATAAAATCATATGATAGTCCAGTAAGTACTGTAGTTTAGGAAGAGAGCTTCTGGCAAAGTACTCCAGATTGGGTGTAACTGTTTCCTAAATCAAAATCATCTATATGAGACTGTGCAAAGACTGAGACTGGCTTTCAGTAACATACTGCATATGGCTCAGAGTTAATCAGTGAATGAATTTGCCATGCCTAGAACATGGGTAGTCCATTAACAATGCTAATATGTTTTGTTGGCTGGCCTCTACAGTGAACTCTTCAAATATTTATTTTTATTTATTTATTTAACATTTGTTGACTGGGAAAGTCCGACTAGGTTCCACAGAGCCTGTTTTCAGCGGAGGCCCTGGGAGAAATGCTCCAATACATGTCTTTGGAATACTATACTATACTTTGACATACTAGTACTGTACAGGCATGCAGCACTTTTTTATGAATCCCAGCCAGTGTGCGATTTTAGTCTTTTTTATTTTCTTAAGCTAGTTCCTGAAAATTGTTCACTTTTGGTAGAATGCCTTTCTACACATTCTGGATGAATCAAGTGTTCTGTTAAATAAGGAGGAAAAACACAAGCAGCATTCTATTTCTGCATATTTTGTTGAACAATGTTAGTCCATTTTCAGAGAGCACTCAAAAAGATAAGACTTTAACTATAAATTAATACAACTTAAGCATAACAGTAAAACAATGCACAGCAGGTTATTTATATAACTCAATATAACCAAAAAGCAAATCACTTAAATATACTACTGCTATCATACAGAGAAGAGTGCTGATAACAGAATTTGGCAAACACCAAAGACTGAAGCAAAACTAATCCAATTAACTTTAACTGTGCCATGTCTTAGGAAAGGGGACAATTCCTGTCATGGTAGTAGAAACCCAAAACATTTGGAGAAATTAAAAGAACAGTTCAACAATTCTCAGTTTACTCCATAAAGTTTGACAGTTGTGTCATTAGTTTACGACATTCCATTTTCCATGCATTTGCTTAGTTATCTTCACTGAAGACATTTTTATTTACCTATCTTTTAACATGGTATATGATCTAGTCCTTAAACTGTGTCAAAAGGCACCAATTATTTTTAAAAATGTGTAAGTTTTTTGCAAGATATTGCTTCTATTTGTAACATTTTATTGATGCATATTAACTTTGTGTACTGCTCCTTCTAGTGTAAATAACAATTTTGTGTACATATGTTTTCTTTTGGTGTAAATGACTGAAACTGTATGTATATAATTGTCTACCAAGTTCATCTCCTGGATTATATGGATTAAGTAAATGTTTATTAAAGGAAAGCCATGAGCAAACAAGCTTAAATTCATCCTAAAGACATTTCTGAAGAGCGCCTGCCACTTTGGTTTCTTTTATTATAACAAAGTAATCAGCAATAATGTCACTTACTTTTTTGGAAGGAAACATAGTGTCACTTACTTTTTTGGAAGGAAACATAGGTCTTTAATGAAAAATGAAAAGAAGACGGAATCCAAAACAGAGCACCGTGGGTTGTCTACTATAACTATTTCCATATCAGAGATGGCATTGCCAATTTTGATAGTGAAAGTGCAATCCTTCAGTTAGTTGTTAAACCACTTGCAGGAACCCACTGCTAGACATACTCACCAGGATGAGAAAACAGTGTGACAGATGTCAACGGGCTTGCCAGAATTGGTGATGTCACCAAGGCTCTTAGATGCATTCACCCCCAATATGCATAACTGGAATTACACGTGGCAGTGAACAACCTTTGATGTTCCAGTTTGGATGATATGAAGAAAGATGTGGCTGAGCTCTGTGTGCATGCTTCTGATGATGGTAAACTAGTCTTGAGCATTTCTTAACATCACTGTGAATGATGCCACATCACAGACAAAAATAATCAACTTCAGCAATTGGCTCAGTTCCAGGGGGGTTGCCAATGAGTGACAACTTGAAAGAGGATGGTCCACAGTCCTATCAGCTTTGGTATGGATGGCCTTCATGTCTCTTTCTGGATACTCTGCATACCGGTAAAGACATTTACCAGTAGTCCCTTTCTTAGGCAAAGTCAGTCGTGTACACCTACTTACCTAATACATTTCAAACCAGGTCTATATTACCACAGCATTGCTTAATGCTAAAAACAGAAACAAAAAGTTGCCCTGCCCTCAAGCTTTTCCTAACATTTGAAAAACATAGAACTCTGTACAATTATAGAAATGTGGTTCAAATGTAATGACAATACTCATTTTCTACCTGGTTTTAATGTCCATCACTCATTTAGACCTTCTACCAATTACACCTCTCAACCTCTTAGCACAAGAAATCTGGGCAAGGCCAAAATAATGGGGGACAAAGGCCCAAAAAAGGGACAGATTTTAATTATTGCTTTTATAAACTTAGGAAATTGCTAGAACGGGTTTTGTATTAGCATGCATTTTTGATGGATAAGAAGTCAAAGTTAAATGTCTGTCATTATTTAATGACTTTAATTCTCACTGACTTGCCAGGAAAGAAACAAATTGTATGAGGAATAGACAAAAAAGATGGGGCAAAAATCTGGACATTCTGTTGAAACATGAACAGCTTTGTCTCTGCTGAGTGTCTGTTTTTATTCCAAATTCCATTAAATCACATTTAATCCAGCAAGATAATGACCTAGAACTCCTCCATATCCTGGTGACTACAAGCAAGTCCACCCTCTAAATCATGGACCATTACAGAAACCACTCCATGATGACAATAGCCTATGAACCCAACCTCAACAAATCAGAATTCCTAACTACTGAACCTAACACAATCATTACGTGTGATTTCAATTATTCACAAATTTCCTAACATACTCCAAAAATAACGCATATGCACAAATGTTCTTGGATACTGCCAGTGACAAATCTAGCAACCAATTAGTGCTTCCCCTGCTTAGGTTTCAGACTTACTAGATCTGGTTGCTATGAATATGGCGCAATCATGTACTATACTCCAAAACACTTCTGTGTGCCAAAAGAAAGATTTAATAACAGGTAAAGCTTTTGGGTTAACCACCCTTCATCAGTACATAACATCAAGTGAATATCAAAGCCATTTAAATAGGGATAACAATTAAAAACACATTATTCAGCCAGCCTACCAGAAACACCTTTTAATTACGTATTTAAAACACTACTTTTTATATAAAAAATCTTTTTCTTAAAGAAATATCTATATCTAATGTAACATATAAGACATTCCACATATATAATCATTCATAAATATTCATATCTAAAATATTCTCTATTTAAAAACCTAAATCTATAATATAATATTAAAATATATATTAAGACCATGTAAGCAAAAAAATCAAATATTTCTCTGTCTTTTAATTAACACTGGCTTTAAACTAACTGTTACATTCAAACCTGGTTTTGCCTCAGCATCTAACCTAATAATCCACTCAAATTCTTTTAATTCTAGCATATTGTTAATATCCCCTTCCCCTCATACCTAAATTTACTTCACATATTACTCCAAATTTAAAAGTATGGCCTTCATTTTCTATAATGTGCTTACTGAGTGCATTGTTTAGTATTCCCCTTCTAATTTCGGATTTATGCTCTATTATACGTTCTTTTAGTTTTCTAGTTGTTTTTCCTACATAATATGCTGAGCAATTGACACAAGTTGCTAGATATACTACTCGGGGTGTATTACAGTTAGCCAAACATTTAAACTCAAATTTTTGCTTAGTTACAGGGTGCTCAAAAATGTTTGACGAATCATATATGTCTACGCAGCAAGTACAATTGTAGCACTTCTGAGTTAAATTCTTACTTAAATATTCTATCTTTTTTTCTTTGAAATTTTTAAAACATAATTTTTGCTTTACATTTTCTAGATTTCTAAAGGAAAATTTTGGTTTTATTCCTATTATATCTTTTACCTCTGGCATAGTTAACATTATCATCGAATTCTTTTCTATTATATTACATACATCCCTTGTAAGGGCATTATAAGTAGAAACATATCTAAGTACGTCTTTTTTTCTATCTAATGCCCTTACTGTCTCATGCCACTACTAAAGAAAGGGCTATATTCACCACTTCTTTTCATTTTTACCTCTTCATATACTGCATTTATATGCTGAAGAAAATAGCCAAGTCCTATAAAATCTTGTATCATCTCTTCCGCTTGAAATGTAAAGTTAACACCCTCTGTATTCAGTTTACTGACTCTTATTAGCTGGGCTTTTAGTACTCCTTTAAAGGTGTGCATTGCATGCATGCTATTTTTCCTAATATATCTATTGGCATTCACTTCTTTCTTATAAATCATTGTTTGCATTCTATTATGTTTAATATAAAGTCGAATGTCCAAGAAGTTTATAGCTTCTGTGGATGAAGTCATTTTAAATTTCAAAAAATTAGTTGTCATATTCAAATAATCAATGTAATTACTTAATTCATCAGAGGTACCCTCCCATATGAAAAAGCAATCATCCACAAATATTTTATAGAACGTTATCTTAGCATTAAAAGTATTACAGCTATTTAGAAGAAATTGCTTTTCCCATTGGTACAATACTAGATTTGCATATGTATTTGCCACTGGGGTGCCCATTGCCACCCCAGTAAGCTGAAGATAAAACTTATCAAACAAAAAAATATTTTTTGTCAAAACAACATCCAATAAGGCACAAACATTTTCTATTTCCCTTGCTTGCATGCATGTTTCAGAACCAAGAAAACTTCTTATTGCATCCAGCCCATATTCATTCGGAATCACAGTAAATAATGATACAATGTCCAACGTTACTAACATAAATGTTCCATATATGAGTCGTCAAACATTTTTGAGCTTAATTCAGAGCGGGATATTTAAAGCTCTTTATGAATGTTGTATGCTGTCGGAAGAAGTTTGTATTATCAGACAAAAGCACTTACAAGTGTTTTATATCAAAAGAAGCTATCTTTTATGTCTGTGGTGTTTGTACAATAAATCAACTGCTTTTCACCTTTTACATATCTCGTGTGGTTCCAGTTCTTCAGTGAACAAAAGAAAAAAACTCCTAGAAGCCCGGAGAAATTAACTCAAATCCCCTTGCCTTAAAAGTGACTCATGAGGGTAAACAGAAAAAAATCAGCACCTGAAAAGCCAAGTATGAATAAAATATTGCTATCACATCCAAGGATAACCATAACGATGTTTTAACTAGGTCAGGAACTTCAGAGACAATTCCCAAAACTGCAGTAAGTTATTATCAAATGATATAACCCACTCTGAACTCAGGGGATATTGTAGAAATACTAGAAGACACACTGGGTTCGAGCGTCTTCTACTTGTCCTCTCCCTGCTCTCCATCCAGTTTACATCTAGTTAGAAAATCTCCTATGATTACCATAGAACAAGGACTAAAAGCACTCTGCAAAACAAAAAAATACTAGCTCTGTGGATCCAAATAACAAGATAGGCTGTTTTTTGTTAGTATGAAACACTACTTCACAGGCTCCCTTGTAAACATATTCAACATCAGCCTCTGAACTGGTTATGAGCTTGAAACTTGAAGACTTTTGTTATGGTTTACAGTACAAGGGTGGCCTGATGATTGATGCAGGAAACAGAATGCTTAGCCTTACCTCCCTCATATGTCAGGTAATGGAATTTATATAAGTAGCTTATAATTATTCCTTGACCCAAATCAATTTAGCTTTGTGAAGGGCAGACCATGCTTATTTAACCACATTTACTTTTTGAAGAGTCAAAGAAGCATGGGATGAAGATTGGTATACACTGCATATCTATACCTAGGCAAGGCTTTCACCACTGTCCCATACTTTAGCAAGTTTGCTGATATCTGCAAGCTGTTTTTTCTCATTTACTGATACTAAACTGATCCAGCAATGGCTGTACCATGTACAAACCTGGTGCAATGAAAAAAGGTCTCAATCTAAATACAAAAAAGTATGGCATAGTAGGTTTTGGAAAAAAAAAGTCTCCTCAAGTGTTACAAATGGTACTTCTCAGATACAGTCATAACAGACCTGGGTACGCGAGACTTCCAAGATGACGTCACACCGAGTAACAGCTTAATTTCAGCTCTACCAGTGTGAAAACAGAAACTCAGAAGAGAGCCAAGTGAATTTGTCTTTTTGTGTAAATTTCATTCACTGGCTTGTTAGTGTACTGCCCGGAACTAACAAAGAAGAAATTTAGAGACTTGAAAGAAAATCAACCACAAAAGGTGTGCAGAAAACACTGACTGGGACGAATCCTGCAGTTATTCAGTAAAAAGTAGTTCAAGCTCCAGCTTTGATGCAATGCACAATTTCCAGGAATCTAGAGGAAAAAATAAGTCAAATATGCTCATAGCTGATTAAAATAAACAAAACACACTGAAGGAGTATATTGACTTAAATAACAAAAGGATGGAAAAAAATGGAAGAAGCTTTAAACAGATATACAGATAAGCTGATAACACTGCAAAAATCGGAGGCTGGCTGAGTATGAGACTGACCAAGGAGAGATGTTTCAAAAAAATGGTAACATTAGGGGACATGGCACACAGAGAAAACCTGAGATTTTCTGCTGTACCACAGAAACAGGAATGAACAGACTGTATTAATTTTATGAAAGCACAAATAAGCAACACAGCAGGAGGTTTTAATTGAAAGGGCACGTCGTGGGTATGCTCCAAATCTGGCCACGAAAAAGCAGCCAAGAAGGCAGAAGGACAAAGTACTACAATTTGGAGACAGTAGAGTGCTTGAGGAAAATGATTACTCGCTGTACACAAGGTAGAATAGGGTGAAATATTATTCCAGCAATAACAGAATGTCAAGAAGCAGGTATGAGAAAAAAGCTACTGTAGCCAGCTATCTTCAGAATATTTTTTTCTGGATGGTCAAAGACATTTTTTGATCCAGGGCATGCTAAGGAGAAAATATAAAAAAGTGAGCACACAAACACTAGGAAAATATGACAGGAGAGAGGAGCACACACTCCAAGGCCAGAACAGATGCAAACTCTATCACAACACTATAGTTGTAGATGAACAATTTTATTAAAACTTAAAAAGATTGAGCACTTTCACCTGCATAATCTCAGGATTCATCAGAATCTAACCCCCATAATTAAAACCACTGATTATATATATGTTTTCAGCACCGATAAATTTGCTGTAAACAATCACGTGGTCGCTTCCCTTACTCCCTTTTTTATTTTAAAATACAGCACAACATATATAATAAGTTTCACAAGTTATCGACCAACACTCCTTCATAAAATCTTAAAAGAAATTACATAAGTTATATTTATTACATAAAGTAAGTAACATCATATAATCACATCCTAATGGTTCATTTCATCTTCAGGGCTCTATTATATAATATAGGGTTAATGGTGATTGTTTTGTTTATTCCTGGGTAATTGGTGCCGTTCAAAAACAGTTGCCACCTAACCTCTTTATCTTCTAATGTAGTCTTGTAACCACTACCTCTAGGATTAAGTTTTAATATATCTAAAATGGCAAACTTAAACATAGTGCAATCAGGACTATCTTCTAAATGTCTATACAGGGCATTATTGGTGTCACATTTCCTGATCTGATAGACTGCTCAAAAACAGGATATATGAGATGCTCAAAAACAGGATATATGAGATGGCTATCAGTCTTTCCCACACAGAAAACTGAACACTGTACACATTTTGCCAGATATATCATGTCTCGTAATACAATTACCCCTCTTGAAATTTACCATTGTCTTATTAATGTTATAAAGTGTAATACATTCACCTTCTATAACATTAATAAGACAATGGTAAATTTCAAGAGGGGTAATTGTAATACGAGACGTGATATATCTGGCAAAATGTGTACAGTGTTCAGTTTTCTGTGTGGGAAAGACTGATAGAATGCTCAAACATTCACCTTATCCGCGGTGGTGGTGCTGCAGTAGCGTTGTCGCTTCACAGTAAGATGCTGACCGGTTCGACTCTCAGCTAGAGTGTCTTCTTTGTGGAGACGTGCGTGAATGGACTTACCTTCGTTGAAGGTTGTGCATTAGAGCTGGCAACTCAGCACGTAAAAATCAACTGCCACTCATTAGCGGACCGGAGTTCCGCTGTGGCGACCCCTAACTGGGAAAAGCCTAAAGACGCAACAAGTGTAATACATTCACCTTCCAGAAAGGGGGGGGGGGGCAATATCTGCAACAACCACATTTTTAGTATTTCCTCCATGAGATGTAAATGGGATAAATTTAGACTATAATCTATTTTTCAAATTCATACCTGTTTTAAAGACAAGAGACGGGGCATCACCCACTATATTGAACACATCCACAACCCCTCAAGAATATTTCAATTCTTCTTAATATTGTTAACCTTCTCAGCTTCACCATTATACTCTAAAACCAGGGCTCTCTTGTAGGATTCTCCTTCTTCAATAGATTTACTAACTAATCCTGTTCCCTGAATGAGTTTATATCTTAAACCCGATTGGTTTTTCACATACTCCACGGTGTCATTTACCAATTGTTTGGGGTATCCCCTATTTAGGAAAAGTTCACCTATAAAATCTAATTCCTTAACCATATCACTGATACAAAGTCATACAGACTGCTCTTATACATTGCCCTTCAAACTTTTTTCTGCATCCCTGGATGGCAATTACAATATTCTAAAAAGTTATTACTATAAGTCTGTTTCCGATATAAAACTGACTAAAATCCATTACTGGAGTGTGAAACATATGCATCTAAAAAAAGATATACCTTGACTGTTCTGTGTGTATGTAAACTTCAAAAATTCACTAGTACCACTTATATAGTTAACAAAGCTCTCAATGGAACTTGTATCACCACACCTTAGGATGAAAATATCATCCAAATAGTGGGAGTAACATTTTGTATTGTTCTTGTACTGACTTTCCAGAACATATCTAGTTTCCCATTCCAATAGTATGGAATTGGTGAATATTGGCGTACATGACGTGGCCCTAGCAACTTCCCATTTTTGTCTATAATATTCACCTTCAAAACAGATATAGTTGTGATCAAAATTAAGGGACATAAACTCCTCGATCAGCTTAACTTTATCCCAGCTATATCCAGAATATTTACACACTGTAAAATTTTCTAAACCAATGTCTCTTGGGATGACCGAAAATAAGTCAATAACATCAATGGTTAAGAATTTGAGTTCCTTATCCCAGAGCTCACTTTTAAGTTGACTCAAGAAGTCCCAAGAGTCCTTTAGTATATGTTCCACTGTACTATATATTCATTTGAGCCACTTATCTATCAGTAAACCAAATGGAAAAACTTTTGATCTACTTCCAGATACTATGGGGCATAGGGAAGGCTCGCTAATATGTTTATGGACTTTACACTATAGTGGCTACCACTGGTTTCTCCACCGTTAAATAATTGTAAATATCTACTGTAATTCTACTCTCTAATAAATATTCCTCTAATTAGGAGTCAATTCTTCTGTGTGCAATATTGATTTCATTTTTAGAAATGACATCATAAGTGTCTATCATTTAAAATATTGTTCATTTTATTAACGTAATCAATAGTATTGCATAGAGCAATGTCTCTGCCTTTGTCCGACATCATCACCCTTAAAGATGGGTTGTTGCAAATATCCTGCAAAACATTCTTCTCACCTTCAGTTAGATTATATCTAACATTCTTCTTTTTGTTCCCTATTTTATCATACATATTATATATATCTTCTATAACTATCTTTTCTAAAGTGGAAATAAAGGGTTGCAATGGTGGATTAAAACAGCTTCTTTTCTTAAGAACTTTTTCTTGGCATAATTTCTTTCCATTAAAGTGTAAGACTAAATTAAGCTTGCGCATAAAAATTTTTGTTTCATCTAGTGTATCAACCAAATTAAATCATGCTGTAGGCACGAATTTAAGCCCTTTAGAAAATAGGGAAAAATTTAGCCCATTTACAACTCATGGAGGAGGTACTAAAAATGTGGTTGTCGCAAATATTGTACCCTCCCCTTCTGAAAGGTGAATGTATTACACTCGATAACATTAATAAGACAACTGTATATTTCAAGAGGGGTAACGGTAAGACAGGACATGATATATCTGGCAAAATGTGTATGGTGTTCAGTTTTCTATGTGGGAAAGACTGACAGACTGCTCAAAAACAGGATATATGAGCATGGCTATCAGATCAAGAAATGTGACACCAATAATGCCCTGTATAGACATTTAGCAGATAGTCCTGATTGCACTATGTTTAAGTTTGCCATTTTAGATATATTAAAACTTAATCCTAGGGGGTGGTGATTACAAGACTACATTAGCAGAAAAAGAGGTTAGGTGGCAGCTGTTTTTGAATGCCTCCAATTACCCGGGAATAAACGAAACAATCACTATTAACCCTACATTATATAATAGAGCCCTGAGGTTGAAATGAACCGTTAGGCTGTGATTATATGATGGTACTTATTTTATGCATTACCATAACTTTTATGTAATTTCGTATAAGATTTTATGAAGGAGTGTTGGTCGATAACTTGTGAAACTTATAATATCTGTTGTGCCGTAGTTTTAAAGGGAGTAAGGGAAGCGACCATGTGGTTGGTTACAGCAATTTTATTGGTGCTGAAAACATATATAATCAGTGGTTTAATTGTGAGGGTTAGATTCTGATGACACCTGCAGTTATGTGGGCAAAAGTGCTCAATCTTTTTAAGTTTTAATAAAATCCTTCATGTACAACTATAGTGTCGTTTAGAGTTTGTATTTGTTCTGGCCTTGGAGTGTGTGCTCGTCTCAGCTGTCATATTTTCCGAGGAAATACAAAAGTTTGTCCAAAAATACAGAAAGTGAGCTATCAAACAGAAGGATATTTTGCTTCTTATTCTTCAGATAATAAAGTTCATACAGAGACTATGCCAGTGAAACCTTTTCCAGTGTTCACATCTGTGAAATATGGCTGAACAAGAAAACCTGGAAATATTGGACTTATTGCACTTTGCTAAACTTTTAGGGGATTCTAAAGCATATTCCCTACTTCATGCCATTAATATCAGGAAGAACATTAAGGAGGTGGGAAGAGAAAAGAAAGAAGTAACTGTAAGTAAAAGAATTTTTGTTCTTAACTGCATTTTTATAAAACATGACATACACCGCATGCTATACAGTAATGCTTTTTCAGTTATTTTTATGTGTGTAATAAAAATACAAAATTAAACAGGTGCCCCTCCCCCCTTCTTCTTTCCTTCTTTGTTCAGTTTTAAGACATTTAGGCACTGCGATGTAAAAAGAGAAGAAAGCCTGGGCAAAAGAGAATGACATACTGTAAGTAAAACTGAAATGCTTTTTCTTACTTTTGTATAAGGGAATGAACGGTTTAGGGCCCTTGGCTTGATCTTACAGCAAGTTTTATGTGGAAGCAAGTAAATATAAAAACATTGAATGAAAGGAAAAGTTTTTCTTTAGCAAATAAATGTTCACAGTGCAACATGAGAAGCTTGCAGCTGAAGGCAACTGTGTATCTGGTTCTCATGTTTCTATGGAGACAAACTGATTACGGGCAATAAAAACAGAATACTTTTTTCAATGGATAAAATATACTGTTTTCTGAAAGCATTTAAATTGTTTTCTACATCTAGGAGAGGAATACAGATAAGATAAAAACAGGCAGCATTTAGTGTAAGTAGAAGCATAGGCTGTACCTTGCATCTTAGAATGGATAACTTCCATTACAGGTTAATTAAAGCCTGTGAGTGTAACTGTCAAATTAAGACAATAGCTCCTATTAGGAAGGTTAGACTTCATTACTTGGAGATGTACATGGTTTTGTGTGTTTGTATTGAGGGTTTTGTTTACAACAAAAAGCCTTGTATGATGTGACATAGTGCCAATGGATATGACAAGAAATAACTGTATAAAAGATGAATCTGCCAAACATTAGTGTACTGTTACAGGTGATGGTAATACAAAAGCAGCACTTTGCATATTATGTCTGAATGTGAATGGTCATCATAGGTATACAAAAAAAGGACTAATGAGCTATATTAAGAAATGCAGAGTACATAAAGCTATGCTACTGGAGACACATTTTGTTAAGAACTCAGCATGTAAGTTTGATAAAGAAAGAATTTTAGGGTGGTTATTAAGCAGAATATGTGGTACAAAGGAAAAGGGGAGTACTTATATTAATTAATAGAACAGCTCCAATAGTGGTAGCAGAAGAAAACAGAATAATAATGGTAGACTTGTAGTAGTAAGGGGCTGGTGGCAATTGAAGAGGATTATGCTGGCATGCAATTATATTCCACCTAAAACTGCTACAATGGAGTTTAAGAAAATTCTGGAAGAAATTATCAGCTTTCAGCAGGGAATCCTACTTATAGGTGGGGACTGGAATTTGATTTGCAACTGTGAGGATGTATCTGGGGGGCCTACAAGGGAAAATATAACAAAAGAAGCTAAATGTTTTTAAGAAATTTATGAAAATATTTGGCATGGAAAATATGAATTCAGTAGTAGGAGCTTAGAGATAATTTACATTATTCACCAAGGTACAAAAACTGAGCTAGGCTACACAAAAATTATATTTCACAAAAACATGAAAGTTTTGATATGCATCCAGTAACTATTTCAGATCATGAGCCAATAATAACTACAATAAAAATGCAAGGTAATGAAATAAAAAAATGAAACATTGGTACTTCCCCTACTGTTAAACTGAGAGAAATTTAAGGAATGGGTTGTAGGAGTTATAAGGAAAGATACATATATCTCCAGAAAATATAGCTAGGGAGTGGGATAAAATGAAAGCAGAGTTTAAAAATAGTGTAGAAATAAAAGGAAAAAAGATATAGTTAAGAAATAACAAGAACTATTTAGAATGACTGACAAAGGTTAAGGTATTGTGGAATAGGAAGAATCACACAGAACAAGAAGTGGTGCAACTGCAGAGTGCTGAAGAGAAAATAAGGGTCTACTTGGATAATTTGCATTAGTTTAGAAAGACTGCTGTTAAGCAACAGTTTTTTTAACAAGTACAGGTATTAGAAATATTTCGGAAATTTTATGAAAGCCTGTATAAAACAAAGAAATGTGGAAAATAAGAAAAAATACAAATGGAAATGTTTATTGAAGAATTAAATATGCCAAGGTTAGAGGTAGCTAAGACTCAGTTACTATAGGAGGAGATGAACTAAAAATAGTGATGTATAACCAGTCTACAGCAAAGTCCCCAGGACAGATGATATTCCTGTGGAGGTTTGGAAACTAGGAGGGAAGAAAATTATAAAGCTCTGGAAGGTTTTGTTTAACGGTATTTTAAAAGGAGGAGAAGCACCAACATCCTGGAAGAAAGCTGTGGTGGCTGTAATACTAAAGACAGTAAAGACCCATCAGATCCAGCTTCATATAAGTCCATTTCAATTCTAAATGATGATTATAAAGTGTTTATGTATGGATAAAAAATTGGCAAAGGTTGTGCAGAATTGACAGATATGAATCAATTTGGTTTTGTGGAGGGGATGCAAACATTTGACATTAATAAAACAATGATGATCTAGAGGGAAGCATGATGAAGAAATTACCGCTGTTGTTGGTGGGTCTTGATGTAGAGAAAGCATGTGACAGAATAAGTTCGGATTCTGAGTAGGGAAATGGAAGCATTTGCACTCCCTCACACAATAATAAGCTTACTTATATGGACATATGATGGATTAGAGGTGAAAAAGATGTGTTGTGGGGATTCTTCTCAGATAAGTTCTGTTTAAATAGAGGAACTAGACAGGGGTGTCCTCTTTCCTTTTTATTTACCTTACATATAGACCCACTGGCAAAGAAAATAAGGGACTCAGACATTCAAGGATACAATTGGCACTGTAATCAAGAACAGTTGGCTTTATTTGCAGATGATATTATTTTGTACTCGATAAAACCAGAAAACAATATTTCAGTGCTGTGGAATTTTATGAGACAGTTTCAAGTCATTTCTGGACACAAAATTAATGATAATAAAACAAAGGCAATAGCTATAAGGTATGTACCCACACAAACTGGTTCAGCAATACCCATATTTATGGGGATATGATAAAATGAAGGGGTCTATGTTCATGCATCAAAAATAAATTACAGTGAATGGCTAACAACTGAACATTAAACAGTGAAAGTTTAATGTACTGAACATACTTTACAGTGAAAAATAATTAATCGAATGTCCATAGCTGGCCATATATCAGGAAGTACTGTGACGCATAAGGTAAGCAAAGGAAACCTTTTTTTATAAATTTGCTGTACTCCTCACTGTAGTGCGATCTTGGAGTTGGTATATATAGTTGGGGGGAGTGGTGGGCTTACATTCGTGATGTTGGCCAACTATGGCCACTCAAATTATTTTTTGGTACATTAAACTTTCGTTGTTTAACATTTGATTATTAGCTGTTTGCTGTAAATTTTTTCTATGCATGAGCATAGACCCAAAATGAAGTACTTAGCAGTATGGGTTAAATAGGTTATGGCACCTAAAGATATATGGGAAGGGACTAAAGAGATAATCCAAAAACTGAGAAACCTGGAAGCTCTGTTTTATGGATACAGATAGTAAAATACAAGCAGTGAAAATGTTTTTAGTCCCTTTAATTTTATACATGTCATACATTTATTTTAACAACTAGAGGAGAAGTTGTGGATAGCAATTAATAAAGAGTTGAAGGATTTTATCTGGGAAGGGCCGAGGGGAAGTGTCAAGTAGGAAAAGATGATTCTTCTAACAGAACAAGGTGGTTTGGGATTACCTGAGTTCAGTGGCAGATTTAGGCTTTGACACAGGGGTGCTCGCACCCCTTTTTGTTAACCCACACAACCAGAAGCAAGAAAAAAAAAAAAGAAAAAGCTTTTCAAAAATAAAAATTCGACTTGCAATTGTGGAATGTGTTTACATCCACAGTGCCAGTGTCTTCTCCTTTAAGGAGGACCATGCATGAATCACACATGCACATGCCAGTGTGGATGTAAACACATTCCACACTCGCGGGAGGAAGTTTAACTAACCATTCTGCTGAGAGAGAGAGTTGTATGTTGCATAACCGTAAGTGAACATTTTGTATCTGGTAAAACACAAATAAGATGGGAACTTGTACCAATTCTGAAGCTATTACAGTGCAGATAATTCTCCCTTCTGTTAAGTACAGCAGTGTCAGATTTATTACATACATATAAACAGGGTTATGACAGTATAGGCGGGCTTGATTCATGCAAAAACACTTTTAATGTATATAACCACTTGCTAAGTGTGTGAGTATTAGTAAGTTAAGGAAGTAAGGTTTAGGTAAGGGAAAAGATTTAGTGTTGCAAGACGATTAGGTATGTATGAATTAGGGTTAGAGTAAGGGTTGTGTAAGAGGACAGATGCAGTGTTGTGCATGTGTTAATGTGTGTTGTGTAAGTTTAAGTGTCTTGTATAGTAGGATTGCTATGGAACGGATTTTTCTAAGGTAAGGTGTAGGGTTGGGGATGGGACCCCTGCTCTCATTAATGCCAATCTCACCAATAAGCAATAACGTGTTATCTCAGGTTTCATGTAGTAATTTACTAAGGGAAAACTGTGCATTGAATACTATAGAAAAAATATTAAATCCCAAAGCTAAAAGCTCTGCAATGGAACCTACAGCTAGCACTTCTATTGGCATTAAACCTAAGGAAGGAGCTAACCATGCTCCTTTTTTTCTATCAGTTTCTGGTCCCTGTGAAGGAAAACATAAGAAGAAACAGTCGGACACAGAGCCAAGAGAGAAAAAGGAAGAAGCTTTATCAGTAGTTCCAGAGGAACAATCGCTGATAGTCAATTTGTCATGTGAAACCTTGGATGAAGAAAGCATTAGTATTTTATCCAAAGGACTGACATTTATTCCCTCTTTGTTCTCTGATTTAAGTGAGTTTTGTATAGATATGAAGATGTTTGGAAGAAATTTAACCTCAAAAATGATTTTTGGAAACAATAATTTTTCACAGGGCACATATAAAAAACCAAGTCTGTTTGTGCCTATCAATCATCCAACAGTTGAAACCTTCATCTGCTTATGCGAGAGTGAAGTTAGCAAAATAAGAGAAAGTCAGACGAAAAAAATACATTTTGTTAACATGACTCGAGGTGAGAGAGAGGCTCTGATGAAACTCCAAGAAAGACCAGACCTAGTCTTCAAACCTGCAGATAAAGAAGGTGCAGTTGTAGTGATGGATGCCGATTGGTTTAAACAGAAAATGTTATCTATGCTGCAACATCCACAAACTTATCGAGTTGTATCAAAGCAAGTACAGGAGAAAATGATAAGACAGGTGGATGAGAATCTTTATGATTTATTGATGGAACGGATGATCAGTCAAGAGCTGTGTAACTTCCTTAGTGTTGCTTATCCTGTCATTCCCACTATTAGTGGGTTGCCAAAGATACACAAGGACCCTGTAGACCCACCGCTACGACTGATTGTTGCAGGCCAAAGTTGGGTCACATAGCCTCTCCCATGTTTGTAGAAAATGAATTAAAACCACACCTAACCAAAATAGATACCGTTATCAAAGATACTGGCAACTTCCTAAAACAACTATCAAATAAGATGAAGAACTTGAAGCATGCTATAAAAGTGACACTGGTAACACTGGATGTAAATAATCTTTTTACTGTTATCCCCCATGATTATGGTATTGAAGCTTTAAGAGAACTTGCCAATGGGATGGGTTTTAATGTTGATCTTATTTGTGGTTTATTGGAAATCCTATTGTACAACAATATATTCCTATATGGGAATAAATGTTATCTGCAAACATGGGGAGTAGACATGAGCACGCCATGTGCTAACACCTATTCTAACATGGTGTTTGCCCAATGGGAACAGCAAAAGGTATTGCATCCTTGTAACCCATGGCTGAATTATCTCCCGTATTATGGATGTTTTGTTGACGATATACTGATTATATGGACAGGGAAGGAAGAGGATCTGAAATTATTTGTGGAATATTTTCATTCTTCCACTGACTTCCTAAAATTCTCGGTCAAGTGTCCAGACAAGGAGATTGATTTTCTGAATGTGAAGCTTACGTATTCCCAAGAGCAAGGTCTAAGAACGGAATTATACCATAAAGACACCTGGAGAAATCATTATTTACACTGGCAAAACATGCATCCAAGGCATATTTATAAAAACATCATGGAAATTAGGCAATGCGAATATCCAGGTTATGTACTGAGGAAGACACTTTCAAAAAAGAATATGAATTGTTAAAGGGCCACCTTCGCAAACAAGGTTACAATGAGAAAGCTCTGATTATGACTGTGGATCCAAACACAAACACCAAGGGTTGCCATTACTATGATCAGCCTTCATCTGATTTGGTAGGAGGAATGAGTAGAATGGCACCCCAACAGGTGAGGTGCGCTCTTACTTATAGTTCAGACAACATGCAGATATGTGCAATTATCAGAAAATATTGGCCCATTCTGCAGGAGGATGACAAAATCAGAGATTTGATTGGTGACCAACAAAGATTTTGTATTCAAGAATAGAAAGAACTTAAAAAGACTACTTTGTAACAAAGATGGTCTTATGAATAAATGAGTTTCAAACATTTTGGGAACTAAAAAGTGTGGAAGATGTAAGGCTTGTCAGTACATTAACCCCGTTCCAAGTTTTAAGCATCCTAATACAGATAAACACTTTTATTTTCAGGTCTCTGCCACATGTAACAGCCAGTATCTGGTATATTTTGCTACCTGTAAGCAGTGCCTAGCTTTTTATAAAGGCAAAACAGATCAACAACTGAAAGATCGTATCCTTAGACATCTAAGGGATATATAGCCTACCTAAATCTACAGAACAGTCTAGCGAGTCATGTCAAAAGTTTTCCTACTCATAATTTTCACTTCCAAGTAATAGAACTTATCCAGCAAATAACAGAGCAGGGGATTTATACAATTTGACAGAAACACGGGAGATTAAATGGATCATGAATCTTAAGACTCACAAACCACCAGGGCTAAATGCAGTGGTCCCTTTAAAACCCATACTAAAAAATAGACGTCTAACTGTAAAATAATCAAAGTAGGGCTGGTCCCTACTTTTGTATACTGATTGGTTTAATAGTGATTGAGCTGGAAGGTGTTAAGAAACAACACTGGTGACTGCAGCAAAAACACTTTATATGTATATGTTTAACCAAAGGAATTATACGAATTGAAGAAGGCTTAACAGCTGAAAGCGCTTTCCGTCCTTTGGAAATTTCTACTGTTTTTAGTGCTGTGTTTTTAGTTTGAATTAAACAGATTTTAACTTTGCATCCTGTGGTGGTGTACTCAGAATCTTCCTTTTGCTTACCATACTGACTGAGTCACCTTCAGCGGTTAGGGAATTATTTTTCTGTTACTTAATTTAGATATGTAGGACCTCAGTTAACATCTTATCCTAAGGATGGCACACTCATAAGTGTAGCATCACCCTTACTCTGCACTTCACTGTCAGCAATTTATCTACTTGATGTGGGAATAGAACCCACAGCCTTCCACACCAAAGGCAATTATGCTACCTGGTGTGTGTGTGTGTGTGTGTGTGTGTGTGTGTGTGTGTACGTGTTTTTGTTTTCTGGCAAATCACGGAGAACTTAAGTCACTAAATAATGACATATATATTAGTTTGAGACTTCACATCCTTCAAAAAAATGCATGTGAACACAAATCCTGTTATTCTAGCAACTTTCTAAGTTAAAAAGAGCAATATTTAAAATCTATCCCTATTTTTGTGCCATAGTGTCCCCATTATTTCAGACTTTGTCTGGATTTCTTGCTCTAAGAGGTCGAGAGGTATGCATACCTCTCAGCTGTCCAGATTTTTGCAAAATGTCCAGATTTATGCCTCATATTTTTGGCCTATATTTCACAAAATTTGCAGTTTTCTGGCATATCAATGAGGATTGAAATAACTAAATAATGTCATACATTTGAATTTCAGACTTCATTTCCTTCAGAAAATGTATGCTATGACAAATGTTATTCTAGCAACTTTCCAAGTCTATAACAGCAATATTTAAAATCTGTCCCTATTTTTGGGCATTTGTTTCTCCCATTATTTTAGGCTTTTGTCTAGATTTTTTATACTAAGAGGTTAAGGGGTCTGGAGAGGTATGGTATGTAATGCCCTAGTTAGCAGGGAGGGCAGGTTAGTCAAATTACTTGATCAGGCTTGACCCTGTAACTTGGTTACAAGAGACAAGTGCCTTGAACCTCTACACCAACTACCAGATTGCTGAAGGAACTGTGAGCTTCACTGGAGACAAGAGCCTGAATCCTTTACACCATCTTCCAGACTGCTGAAGATATTGTGAGCTTCAGTGGAGATAAGAGCCTAAATCCTCTACACCGACTACCAGGCTGCTGAAGGAATTGTGAGTTTGTTTTTGCACATTTCCAGGGAAGTATGAGTTTCAGTGCATTTTCAAAGGATTATGAGTTTCAGTTCATTTTCATGGAACTGTGTATTTCAAAAGAAGAGAGGTTTACAGTTGCTCATGCTAGGTCTATTTTCAATGGAACAACTAACTGTTTTGTTTAGCAAATGGCAGTCACTGTTTGTGCTGTAGGATTTCAAAGCAATGTTAGTAGCATAACTGCCTTTAGTACAGAAGGCTGTGGATTCTACTCCCACATCATGCAGATGGAGTGCTGATATTGCAGTGCCCTTTCGAATGTTGATTATTTTGTGCATTTTAAGGGGGATAGGGGTTCTACACTCCTACGTGTGTACTCCTTTGTATGAGATGCCTAGCTATGAATCTGTTGTTGATTTGTCAGCCACTTCCAATTGCAATATTATCAGCTTAACTATTTTTTTAATATAACATAGGCAATTAATACTCCAAGGGCAGCAGGCACTGAATTTATAGATGAACCACTGAAATGTAAAGTTGTTTGCCAGTAACAATCTCTTCATTAGTTACGGATCTCTTTAAATTTGGAATTATTCAGATGACTTTTACTTCTGCAGAGATTGTGCTTATTGACTGCTATGGGTGGACTGTAATGACAGAAGTTTGAGTAGCCTTTTGTGGTTGAAATTTTCTGAAATAGGTGTTTTTTTTCATTATTGGCTCATACATTTTGTTTCATTGCTTACTGGAAGAATGTTCAATACTACACATTAAAAAAAACCCTCTTAAGAAGTGGTGCCATATTATACAAGTAATATAATTTATACAATCAGGAAGGTGAAGCAAGAAACGCATACATGTATGCATGGCCCTAAAAATGTGTGCAAGGAGCCTATTGTTTTGAAACAGGCCAAAGGTAAACTTAATTCCCCACTGGCCAGATGCATTTTATTTGAATGTGGGTTTTAATGTTGTTTCAATGGCAGAGAAGTTTAATGCTCATGCAAAGTCTGTTTTCATTCTAAGACTGTATTTTGTTTAGCAAATGACTATCAGTGTTTGCGCTATTTTATTTCAAGATGTATAATCATTGTAAATGTTAATAGTAAAACAGTATGCATACTGATAGGTTTGAAAAGTGTTTATGGTAACTGGGGAGAAATAGCCAAGTAATGGAATGCTGGAATGGCTAGGGAGGGCAAAGCTGTGTGTGGGAGGTTTTGCAGGAGGGGCTGCTCTGGGCAGTCCCCAATCTATTACTCTGCCTATGGCCCATTTGACCATGATCATGCTCTGCCCTTATGTTGTGTATCATAGTGACCAAGTCATTATCGGAGGAGACTCAGTTGGAGGTGCCAGTCAGGTGACCTAATCCTGAATGGATTATGCAACTGCTTCTCCAATCATTTTTGGAAAGGTAGTTATTAAGGAGACTAAGATATCCTGTGTGAAGCAGAAAAAAAAAAAAGAAAAAAATTATATTAGGGAATTTATTAGTACCACTTGAAGTATAGTGTAGCCAGTCAAGAATATTTAATCGCAACCAGTGTATGAACAGCAGTTGCTTTTGAAAGCCTGAGGTAACTTTATGTTTTCATCACTGTTAGTCAGAAACAGGACTTACTCATCACAAAATAAACCACCAAAGCAGGACAGAGTTGAGAGAATACCTTGTTTGAAGTTACATTTTCCTTACTTGGGTTGAAAGGAAAATGTACAGCCAAATACAGTATGCTCTCCTGTTCCACTTGTGGAACATTTTCTGATAAGCCAATACTTTGTGAATTAACTTCAAAAATATTTAGTTAAACCCATCAAACCAAAGAACTAATCATAACTATTTGTAGGCAGTAAGTGAACTTTATTCTCAGCTGTATGCATTTTTGTACCTTCTTCGAGGCTTGTGTGGGTTTCCTATTCATTTACTTTAGCCATTCCATCTACAGATACAGTGTTTTCTCTGATGTGACTTAGTAAGTCATGGTGAACAGTAGTTTATAAGTTATGTGAAGGCATAAAACTGAAAGAGCTGTCATGCAAGTAAAAATTGAAACAAAAGACAGGACAGAATATTGTCCAGTACTGAATCAGTTAATCAGAAAAACATTTTTTAAGAGGAAACAGTTATTTTACTTATCGTGCTATGAGCATCCTAGATGAAGTTGTTAGAAAATGTTCCAAATGCTGCCATTTGCTCCATATTATCACATTATACCCTACATTTTGGAGAGAACAGGTTGAGAGTTATGGGAGGCAGCCAGTGGAAGAAAACAAATGGCAGACTTTGTCAGTCCAAGTAGGACATATTGTTTCGGCTTTGCATCCTTTTAGTACGGTCTCGCTGTGGGAATTCCAGTTGTTGCATGTGTCTGAACAGATACAGGGTAAAGAGGGCATTATGCTCAATGACTGGCCTAATGAGGGCTGAGTAAAGGTGACAATGACATCCCTAGATCTAGACACAGCCCTTTCTTTATAAGCTGTGCAATATAAAAGGACTTTCTTACCTCAATAGAATTGGTCAAAATTTAGGTCACTGCCAGATAAGTTCCAAAATCCAAACAACTGAGTCTATTCTTAGGGTCTTAATGCCACTGTGGTTGCTGCCTGAAGTAGATGACTTCTCAAAGGATACAATAATGCATTTATTGGCATTTAATTTCAGTTCATGATTCTAGCATCTGTATTTTTTTGGAACAAACCTTCCTGCAAGGTGGCTATGTAATTTGGGGATTCAGTGACTGCTTCTAACTTGCAGCCATGTGCAATCTTAGTCAGCCGAGCCCCTTGGTATTGGCTTTTACTTCAGAGAAGTAGATGATAAACAGGAAAGGTCCCAACACAGAACCCTGGGGGGGGGGGACTGTACCGGTGACTCATACCATTGTGGAGGTAACTTTTCTTATTTTTTTTTTTTGCATCCTGTCAGCCATGTGATAATTCAGTAGGTAACATAGGAGGTTACTCCCAGTTTATTTAGCTTTTCTACAATGCCTGAGTGAGGGATTGTGTCAAAAGCTTTGGCTAGGTCGAGGTATGAAGTGTGTACCATTTTTCCTTCCTCCACTGCATTGGTCACCTTTTCAAAAAGTCCACCAGATTGAGTAAGCATGATGTGCCCTTGACAAATCCAAAGTGAAACGGGATCAGTGTTTGGACGTTTCCTGTTTCCTAATAAATCTTTCCATGGCTTTGCATATTAGGCTGATCAGCCAAAGTAGATTTTCTTTTAGTGTCCTTTGTGAAATGCTACAGTAGTTAGACTTGTTTTATACACTGCATATAACTTTGTTTTTTAGAAATTTTTTCATAACATGCAGTTCCTTAACTGGCTATGCTCTTTTTAATTAACTAAACTTCATGTGTGCACATAAAATTATTTACTTAAATTAACTGTGCTGTTTTCACATAAGTCATTATTTACTTAATTACTTACATTTGCTAAGGGTACTGTTGGGGTGATATCACCTTCAATGGGACTTTTTGCTAGGTTATCATAATGCATATGTCAGGTTTGCCGTAGAAAAGAACTGTAACTTGGCATGGGCAACCAAACATATCTTTCAGGTATGTCTTGAAACAGCTGGTAATGTCTGTAAATATGCTGTGTGCTGGATAGGAGTTATGTACCTCCACTGACACAGCCACAAAAGGTTCACTGGATCATAGGAGAATATTTGGCTAATTGCTCTGAAGGGTAATTTAAAGTCTAGCTAATAAGCTGAGGTCAGAATCAAACACAGTACTTTGTATCTATGAGGTGAAGACTTTAACCAGGATGACAAGTCCATCTCCCAATAATTTGCAACTAATTGTATGTTGCTGTGCTTTCACACATGCTGATAGAATATGTTAAGGTGATTCTTTCACATCTCCCTTCCCCAGTGTTCTGCTTTCCCACCTCACTTGTCGACTCTCCAGACTGCGCCCCCCCCCCTCTCCTTTGCAAAATCCTGGGTCTGCTACTGGATTTCAAAGGGTATTTCAGAGCTACACAGTTAAGGCTTCAATACATAGCACAAGCAAAAAGCTATAATTCAAAGTGGAAAGGGATGATGATGAAATGGGTGAAGCTCAAGACATAAGGGAGACTGGGATTTTGGATGCAGATCCTTAAGGAGAACAATAGCCATACAGAATATTATATACTCAAAGTAGCAGAAAGTATTCTAAGAATTAAGTCAACACAGGAATGGAGAAAGGAGATTCTACTGCTAGGGATGACTGCAATTATGGGTACAGAGAATAGGCAAGAAAAGGCTGAAATTTATCATAGAAAACTGGCAAAGGAACAAAGGTATTGGGAGCAAATAATTAGTGAGGGAAGGGTAACAGAATGAGAAGAGGACAAGAATACCAAGGATTGATAGAGAAAGGAATATGGGGATCCTAAGCGAAAGACCAGCACAGGTAGAGTTTTTAGCAGACTCTAGAAGAGAAGCTGCTGTTAAAAAATGGATAATGAGTAGGGCATATAAAATATTGCATGATAATTACATCATGCATTACTATCCCTTACAACTCCAATCAATGCAAGGTAATAAACTTCTACAACCCATTCCTTAAATTCCTCTCTGTTTAAGAGATAGTTGGGGAAGCATCGATGTCTCATTTCTGTTTATTTACTTACATTTGTTTACCGGGAAATTCCGACTAGACGCAGGTCCTTTTTCAGCGGATGCCCGGGGAGAAAAGCTCCACATCATGTACATGATAAATAGAGATACAAAGTTGCAGTAATAGTAAACAACATTACAGGTTGTTGGCTTTAATACAATTACAAGATATTGATTATCAATAGTATATACTGTATATACTATCTTAACTTGCAACATTTACTGTATATACTATTGATTATCAATAGTATATACAGTAAATGTTGCAAGTTAAGATAGTTTCTTGTCGTTTATATTAGTAACAAAGTTGTCAGACAAGATTTTAAAGTATGTAAAGACAACTAGCTAAGTCTGACTGTGGTTAGTAGTGGCAGTAGTATAGTTGGGTTAATAGTCTAGGTGGGGAGGAAGGTAAGGGTGGGGGTGCTAGTATGGATTAGAACAAGGACAAAAACAAATTTAAGTGGAATTTGAGTGCAGTCTTGAAAAGGCTGCTGGAAGGTAAAGTAGTTAGAGGGTGGAAGATTGTTCCAAAGTTTAGATATGGTACATGAAAATATGGCTTCTCCTGCTGAGTTTTTGGGTTTGATAACAGTGAGTTGATTTTTGTTGCTTGATCTTATGGGCCTAGTGGAGTGATAGGGTTAGAGAAGGGTTTGAAGGGAAGGGATGTTAAGGGGGTGGTTAATAAGTTTATGAGCGAGGGTGAGTTGATTAAAGTGAAGGAGTTGTGGGAGTTCTAGCCAGTTTAGTTCTTTAAGGGAGATACAATGATGGCTGCGGTAGGAGGTTCCGGTGGCAAATTTAGCAATTTTGTTGTAGCAAGCATCCAAGCTTGTGTAGGTCTGTCTGTCTAAGGTTGGTAAGTATGGGGGATGCATAGAGAAGGGTGGAGATTAGCTGGGAATTGGCTATGGAGATTCTAGCCGCCCTGGTTAGGAATTTTCGGCTTCGATATAATGCACCAAGTTTCTTGTGAATTTTTATTGTGAGAGATATGTGGGTCTCAAATCTAAGTTTGTTGTCGATTTCCACACAGAGTAATTTTGTGTGTTCTGATGTAGAGATTATGGTATTATCTTTGGTGAGAATGTTGAAGTGGGGGGTGTTTTGGGTGGCTTTGGAAGGTTGGAACAGTAGAAGTTTTGTCTTACTTGGGTTGAGTAGGAGCTGAGCATTGGATAGTCAGCTTTCTACAGAAGAGAATGATTCCTGTGTGATTTGTTGTAGTTCTGGTGGAGTGGGGGCAGAGCAGATGAGAGTAGACTCATCTGCATACTGTATAAGAGATGCTTTTGTGGAGGCAGTATATAGGTTCTTAGTGAAAAGTGAGAATAGCAGAGGGCCAAGGATAGACCCTTGGGGAACTCCGAGAGTAACTGGGAGGCGAGATGATAGGTTATCATCCCACATTATTAATTGCTGGCAACCGTGTAGACAGCTGTAGGACCAGTTGCAGGCTGACTGTGAGAAGGAGAGGCTGGGAAGAGTACAGAGTAGTAGCTCATAAGATACCATGTCAAAGGCCTTTGAGAGATCTAGAAATATGGCAGTAGAGAAGAGGCCATTGTTTTTGTGATGAAGTACAGTGTTGGTGAAGGAGAGTGGAGGTAGTGCTGTGATATGGCCTGAAAACATGTTGGGTTTTGGAGAGGAGATTATTAGCTAGGAGACAGTTGGAGACCTGGGTGCTGATTAATTTTTCAAGTATCTTAGAGAGAGGGGAGAGGATAGCAATGGGGCGGTAATTGGAGAGGTCGGTGGAGGGGGTGCCCTTTGTGGAGGGGAATGATGTGTTAGTTTATTACCTTGCATTTTTATTTTAGGAGGTTAGAAAGGATTGGGAAGAGAGACTGGATAATCAATTCACAAAAACAATGGGAGGATATATGTATGGCTCCCAAATATGCAACAAAGTCTAAAAGATTCAGGATCTTTGCTTGGAGTGTTTGCATAGGTATTTTTACACATCAAGCAGACTCCAAAGAATTTTTCCTCAGTAGATTGCAAATGTTGGATGGGTGATGGGGAAGAAAGAGGTAATTGGGAACATAATGTAATGAGCTGGCAAACTTTAAACTTTCTGTACAGACTACTCTGTCAGAAATATTGAGTAAGAAAATATAAGGAGATGATTTTTTGAGCTGGGATACAGACTTGTATAAGGCCTTGGTGAGTTTAATTCTGGTGGCTGCCAAAAAAGCAATTACTAGAAAATGGAAATCAAAGTGCAAATCAACCATACTAGAAATAGTGAATATAGTAACAGAAAAAAATAATTGGAAGTGGGCTCTTTTGAAAAGGGTAGGAGCAAATTACAAAGAAAAATGAGAATTCTGGGAATAGTACTCCATTCTTTCATCAAATTTTTCAAGACCTCAGCATCAGATGAACCAAATATTACCCCTTTGTCATGAGAAGAATTTAGAATCTCAGCTTTGACATCTTCAGATAGACCATGTGACAGTAACCATGCAAATCTTCTCATAACTGAACCAGTGCCAGCTGCCCTTGATACAGCATCAGCAGAATCATAAGAATGCTTCAACACGTTAGCTTACCAGAGAAACAGAAGCAATTATGCAATTCAGAGAAGTTTTGTTTTCTGAAGAAGGAAGACTAGCAGCTAGTTTCTTTATATTCTCTAAAGAAGCCAGTAAACTTCAACATGTAAACCTGGCAGTTTAGAACTCTGAAGGTATAGGTAGGAGAAGAATAAATGCTCTTCCCAAATCAAATCAAAAGCTTTCCTAAGCTTTCCTATTCTTATTGGAAAATAAAGAATTACTATTCAAAAACACAGATGATTGTGTCAAAGAAATTACAGAGGGGTTAGATTTGGGATTAGAAAGTACATATTTATGCGTCTGAAGCATCTTTTACAGAGGTGCAGAAAGCTGCTGAAGGCTGGAAGGGCAGAGGGTGAGAGCAGCACTTAGTGATATAAAAAGGGCAGTGTTTTAAAACTGTTTACTATCACAACATAGGTTCACTTGGCGAACATTTTAAGCTTAGCTAATTTCCATTTTGGTGCTTGAATTAACATTTCCTGATTGGTCTTACCTATCCCATGGCTGATACCTGTACATTATAGCTCTAGTGAGAACAACTGTGATCATACCATAGACAATTTGATGGGACCTGCATAAGGGATGCAGCATTTAGGAACTTCCTCTATCCATTAGTAGCACAAAGGACAATCCGGGAGTACATTTTCTATTACCCATCCTTAGATCCAAGTTTCATTTGAATATGGACAGAGATGAGCTTAGTTTTATTTGAATGGATCGTCTGTTCTGGAAGAGTGGTAGCCTCTGTGATATATATCCATCTCTCCACAACATTCAGTTTAGATACCTAGACTGAGTATTTCTGATGCCATTTGACTTGCTGATGTTCACTAAGTCCATGAGTATTAGGTTGGAGGATGCCTTGTATGCCAGACTCAGGTCACCTCTAAGCACTCTGTAGGAAATTGAGTATAGTGAAAAATCTTTGAGGCGGTCCATGCAAGACATATTGTTTAGGACTTGTATCCTTTTAGTAAGGTATCTTTGTAGGGCCCTAGGCAGGGTAATAGACTGCCCCCCCCCAGAGCAGCCCCTCGTGCAGCATCCCCCTACTGCTCCAGCAGCAGCCCCTTCCCCAGCCACTCCAGTGTTCCATTACTTGGCTATTTTTCCTCAGTTACCATAAATACTGTTCAAACCTATACTGTTTTCTTATTTACTTCTACAATGATTAGAGAAATTGAAATAAAATAGCACAAACACTGAGCCATTTGCTAAACAAACAATATAGTCTCACAATGAAAACAGACGTATGAGCATTAAACTTATCTGCCCTTGAAACTCACACTCTTTGAAATGCATGAAAACCCACATTAATTTTGCATCTGGCCAATGGAGGACTAAGCTTACCTTTGGGCTGTTTTCAAACCATAGGCTCCTTACACATTTTTAGGGCCATGCATACATGTATGCGTTCTTCGATTCACCTTCCTGATTGTATTAAATTATATTCCTTAGATAATACAGCACCACTTGTTAGAATGTGTTTTAGAATTGAACAGTCTTCTAGTAAGCAATGAAACAAAATGTATAAACCAATAATGAAAAACTAACCATTTCAGAAAATTGCAACCATTAAAAAAAAACACTCAAACTTCTGTCATTACAATCCACCAATATCAGTAAATATGCAAAATTTCTGCAGAAGTAAAAGTTATCTAAATAATTCCACATTAAAGGGATCTGTAACTAAGAGGTTGCTGCAAACAACTTTATATTTCATTGTTTCATCTACAAATAAAGTGCCCGTTGCCCTTAAAGAATAAATTGCCTATGTTACATTAAGAGTGCTGCCCCCCTGACATCTCAGATGCTCAGGTAAGAGACGCCCTCTCCAAAGCAAAAAACACAGCATCAATGGGACCAGACGGTGTCCCAGGCTGCATCCTACATGAACTCCAAGAAGAACTAAACCCAAACATAAAACTACTGTTCAATCTCAGCCTTACTACAGGATATGTACCCAAAGAGTGGCATACAGCAACAGTGGTCCCTCTCCACAAAGGTGGTGCCTCAACGGATCCTGGAAACTATCGCCCCATAAGCCTGACTAACTTGGTCTGCAAAGCTATGGAAAGGATCATCATGGACCTCATAAATAAAGATATTGGGGACCTACAGTCACTGGATCCTACCCAGTTCGGTTTTGTTAAGGGCAGATCCTGCCTCTTAAACCTGGTCGATTTCTTTGAAACAGTCACTAAGGCCACTGACGAGGGTAAGGTGGTCCACACAGCCTACCTGGACCTCGCAAAAGCCTTCGATACAATACCCCACTTGGGCATTATAGATAAGCTCATCAGCTTAAATATAAACCCCTATGTCACTAGATGGGTTGCAAACTGGCTCAAGGACAGAACCCACATGGTTAGAATTGCTGAAGCCATGTTAGACTCCAAACCAGTTACAAGTGGCATCCCACAAGGCTCAGTCCTGGGACCTCTCTTGTTCGGTATATATTTCTCAGAGGTACAGGCCAACATGGAAGGAATGTGGCTGACCAAGTTCGCAGATGACTGCAAACTGGGTGCCATAATCGACTCTCCAGCCGACACAAGCATCCTACAAAAGGGCCTCATAGAAACAGACAACTGGTGCCACAGCCATGGCCTCAAGCTAAATGCCAAAAAGTGTATAGTCATCCCCTTCAGCAAAAACAAAGTGCCCACAAATTACCACATAGATGGTAATCCATTAAGTAAAGAAGAAGTAATTAGGGACCTGGGGACCCAAGTTGATAGCAATCTCTCATTTGACAACCACGTGGCGAAAGTGGTTAGAAAATCATTTTATATAGCCCACCTAATCATGAAGAGATTCACATCTAGATCAGGGAAGGTCATCGTGCCTCTTTACTCATCTCTCATCAGGCCCATAATTGAGTACAATGCCCCTTTTGGGATGTACCTTACCAGACACCTGCAGCAACTGGAAAGACCCCAAAAGTACCTCACCAAGAGGATCAAAGGGCTCAATCAGATGCCATATGCTGCCTGGTTAAAGAAACTCCAGCTCTACTCAGTGGCATACCGCCTGCTCAGAGGCGATCTGTGCCTGACGTATAAAGCCATGTCCAACCCGGAATTAATGGACATGCTGCATCTCAGAAAATCCAAATCCCATCGAGCTACGTGCTCGAGAGACTTGAACCTCAGCACTGAAATAAATAGGACATGCTGGAGGGACAGATTCATAACCCAGAGGCTCCCTTCACTCTGGAATAAAATCCCAGTCCAGGTTAGGCAGAGTCCCTCATTGACTCTCTTCAAGAGGAATCTTGATGAGTGGATGGGAGATCGTAGATTTACTCCGGGTATCACTTCTGTGTCACTGTTAGACAGATGCACAGTATACTAACCTCGAAAAAGGGCATAGCAAAATTCATTTTAAAATGGGTGGCGAAAGCCAAACACACTCTGGCTAGGCTTGTAAATGCCCTAGGGCAGATAGCCTAGTATGAACCTATGAACCTATAAAAAATGATAACCTAGTAATATTGCAATAGGGAATGGATGTCAAACCAATAACAGGTTCATAGTTACTAGGTAACTCCTCCAAAGGAGGACATTCACAGGACTGCAGCATTCATTCCATTTAAAGTACAACGCACTACAGTATCAGTGATCCATCTGCATACTGTGAGATTGGAACCCACAGCCTCCTGCATCAAAAGCAAGTATACTACGTGTTGTGCTACTAACAGTGCAAACAGACTTGGCATAAACAGCACTAAACTTCTCTTCCCCTGAAGCTCTCAGCTCCTTGTAAAATCCACTTGACACTCAACTATATCTCTCAACTTTACAGTACAAGAAATCTGGAAAAAACGCCAAAATTTATTTGGAGGGAGGGGAGGACAACAAAGGCCCAAAACCAGGGGAACATTTTAAACACTGCTTGTATAATTTTAGAAAGTTGTTAAAATAAAGTGTTTTGTGTTATGTGTTTCCTGAAAGATAGGAAAACTGAAACGTAAAGGGCTATCATTATTTAGTGAATTCAGTTCTCACTGATTTGCCAGAAAACCACAACTTTTAAGAGGAACAGACCAAAAGTATGAGCCAAATATTCTGGGAAAATCTGCACAGTTGAGAGCTATGGACTCAACTCCTTGAATCACAAGTGGTGGCATGGGTAGAAAATTCAGGCTCTTGCTTCTTGTACCCAAGGGAGCCCGCAGGATTTTTTGCAGGGAGGGGTGCAAACCCAGAAACCCACACAGCCCCACCCCCTCCGCCCATGCAGCCATTGCATGGTCCCATCACTTGGCTATTTCTCCCCAGTTGCCATAAACACTGTTCAAAATTCTCAGTGTGCATACTGTTTTATGCTTTACTTCTACAATGATTACAGCTATCTGGATTTAATTAGGAATCCGTGATAAGTTTTTTTACATACCCCATGTACATTGCAACTAACTCAAGGGAACTTTCAGCTGGCAGCCCTTTTGAATTCTGATGAAGAAGGCTTGGCTCTTCAGTTCTCTATACTGGAATAATTTCTCATTCATTGCTAATAATCACTTTATTTACTTGGGTACTATAACAGAATTTTCCTTTTTACCTACCATAAAGACAAGGTATTTGTTTTACCTCAAAATACTTCCCCTTGTTTTATTTATAAGTGACTTAGAAACAGCTATTGGGAAATAGTGTTCATTAGCTCACTATTTCTCATGTAGGACACTAAACTCTGTCCCATGAGCCTGTTCAGATTATACAGATTTAAACAGATTAGTTTATAAGACTAGTGGGCAGCCACGGTGGTGCAGCGGTTAGCATTGCTGCCTCACAGCAAGAGGTTCTCTGGTTCGATTCTCGGCTGGGGTGCCTTCTGTGCGGAGTCTGCATTTCCTCCCTGTGGTCACATGGGTTTCCTCCAGGTGCTCTTGTTTCCTCCCACATCCCAAAGACATGTAGTAGGTGGATTGGACACTCTAAATTGGCCCTAGGTGTGAGTGTTTGCGCCTTCTGTGAAAGGTTGGGCGCCGGGCTGGCAACTCGACACCATAAAACTCCACTGCCAATCATGAGCGGATAGATGATCCGCTGTGGCGACCCCTATCCGGGAAAAGCTGAAAGAAGAAGAAGTTTATAACACTAGTGTTCTTTGGCTTCCATGATAAGCTCTCAGTAACACAAGTTGCTGTTTAAATAAAAGCTAGCATTCTGTGCTCTGCATGCATGACACATTATAGCTGTATTTAACAAACTGTGTGCAGTCACTAAATTATGTACATCTTTTAATTAATGCTTAATCAAGCATTTCTTCATAATCCCAACATTGACACAGTTGCAAATCATCACTTCATCTTTTTATAGATAATTCCAATAGACCTAATATATGCACATTATTAATTCTTTTTTCAAGATTAGTTTTACTGAGTGGGCAAGGGAAATTCTGGGTGTTTTCTGCTTTTGTGTGGTTGACCCTTAGTTATATGAAACTGGGTCTGCATTATCAGTGATGTGAACAACTTCAATATATGCTTAACTAAAAGCTTTAGACCTTTTTTCTTGACAGCCAATACAGTATCCTTCCTGTTACTGTGATAAACAAGAGTAGCCATGCATAAGAAGTGTACATATTTATACATATGATTATAATATATACAGATTGTATTAATTATAATAAATAATTTAATTATATCCCTTCTATAATACAGCACCACTTGTTAGACTGTTTTAAATTTATAATTTTGAATGTTTTTCCAGCAAGCAATGAAACAAAACATATGAACCAATAATGACAAACTGCCCAATTCAGAACATTTCAACCATAAAAGGTCACTTAAACTTCTGTCATTACAATCCACCAATGTCCGTCAGTATGCACAATCTCCGCAGAAGTAAAAGTCATCTGAATAATTCCACATTATAGAGATCTGGAACTAATGAAGAGATTGTTGCTAGAAAACAACTTTACATTTCAGTGTTTCATCTACAAATTCAATGCCTGCTGCCCTAGAAGAATAAATTGCCTACGTTACATTAAAAAAAAAATGGTATGCTGGTATATTACAATAGGGAATGGGTGGTAAGCTGAAAAACAAGTTCATGGTTATTAGGCATCTCATCCAAAGAAGGACATAGTCAGGACTGCAGCACTCCACCCCCTTAAAATACAAATCTATATGGTGTGGGAGTAGAACCTATAGCCCTCTGCATCAGGATGCAAGTATGCTACTAACACTGTTTTAAAATTCTATACCACAATAGTGATACCATTTGCTAAACAAAACAGTTGCACATTTTAAGCAGACTTAGCATGAGCAGCAGTAAACTTCTCTTCCCGTGAAGCTCGCAATTCCTTGAAAATGCACTTGAAAATAAATTCACATGCTAACTCTTAACTAGGGCATTTCACTCTCTCACACACCTCAACCTCTTAGTGCAAGAAATCTGGACAAAGCCAAACATAAATAGGGACAGATTATAAATATTGCTCTCATGAACTTAGAACATTGCTAGAATAACAGGATTTATGTTAGTATGCATTTTTCTAAAGGATATGACATCTAAAACTCAAATGTCTGCCATTATTTAGCAACTTCAATCCTTTTAAGGAGGAATATGGGGCAAAAATCTGGACATTCTGCAAAAACCTGGACAGCTGAGGGGTATGCTACCTCCTCCTTATACAGACATACAGACACACATACGCACTTGGGTATTTTGTCTTCTGCTACTGATTAAGGTTACAAGTACAACTTCAGCAGCTCCACCAGAGTTTTCTGCAAAAAGTGTTACACTGATATGACCTGTCAACATTTGTGACTAGTATCATACTCATTGGAGTCTTGTACCAGTGTAGTCCTGCTGCCTCTAGCCCCTCTAGTATAATTATTCTATTCCATTGTGAACTTTCTCCTTACATTTACTTCTTTATGATCATATATGACAATGTTCTACACATGCTTCCTATAATGTTTCTCTATATCCCTCCTTTCATTAATTTACCTGTATATTCCTTTATAGCTCATTTTCTTTCTTTGTTAACTCAATAATGTTTAGTTAGGTTAATACCTGCCTTACAGGCTCAGCATCTGTGACTTTAGGACTCCCTGTGTTATGAGGTGGTATGCTTAACTTGCTGAGTGTGCTTTGTGGTTTTGATTACTGTTCATAAATGTTTTATCTTCTCAGCAATCTCCTGGCAAACAAGCTATTTTCAATATAACTTTGGCTTAAAAAACAAAGAAACTGCACAGCTTTAAGTGAATTTCAAAGCAGCACTGAAGAGACCAAGTATTCATGTTTCATGAGGGTCTGCAGTTGGTGTCCACTGCTCTAGTGACTGGTGACATAAAAAAAAAGATGTGTGGGGAACGTGTTTTAATTTATTTTATAAGAGCTACTAGAATCTTTCATAAAAGCTGCAGCATTCAGTAAATAAAAGGCATAAAATGAAAATGTAGCAAATAAAATGTCAAACTAGCAGATTATGATTACAGTAAGGCAACAGAAAGCGAAACAAGAAAATTCAGAATTTCAGATCAAGGCTAGACATAATAGTTCTTGCAGCAGGACTGACGTATACGTTGCAAATCTTATTTAAAAAGAATAACTCATTTGAGATAATCTTACTTTTGTAAGTCCAGTAACCATAACATAGTGTAATGCAGTGTTATTAAATACACAACATAAAATAAACCTAAAGTAGTAGACTGCATAATAAAACATGCTGCATCTAAGGTTTTAATTGATAAATTAATTAAAATTCAGGGTAAACAATTCCCTATCACTATTGTCAATGAGCATAACCTCAACACATTGTGTCTAAATCCACCGCTGATTTAGTTATATGCTTTTTTTATCACTGCATTTGTTTCTGATACCTTGTTTTTAACAACGCAATGATGCATTCCATATCACTATTTTGATCTAGGGTCTGCAAACTTGCATAGTCTATCCCGATCAGCTGCTTGCACACTCCAAGCTACACCAGGCATTAATATCTACTAGTACTACTACTACTACTAGTGGATTAACTGAAAGCTGCTACAGCAAGGGTGTTAAATGTATTACTCTTTCCTTATAATACTATTAGTGGATTAACTGAAAGCTGCTACAGCAAGGGTGTTAAATGTATTACTCTTTCCTTATAAAAAGTTATTTTGATGGATTAATATGGTTCAATTCTATTTACCATGGATATAAGTTAAAACATTTTTCTAACATTGAACATGTGGCAAACTCTTTTGATGTAGAACTTTGAAGAACAAGAACTTTTTAAGACCCAACATGAGGAACTTTCCTCCCGATGAGGTACACTTGAGAGGTATAGTTCAACATGAGGCAGTCATCATATGCATCATGTGCAGAGGTACTATTATGTATTTACATTGTGCGACGAGGCTGAGTGGCGAAATAGCAAGTTTACATGGAAAGTAAGCACACAATGAGTTAAGTTCAACTTTACATTTAGAAACAGACATTGGGGCAACATCAGAAATAGAAGTAACGTGGTATTTCATCTCTTGCTGGAAGAAAAAAAATCCATGTTTTATATGTGAAGTTTCTGATGAGGCTGGTAAAAACAGCAAGCAGGATAAGTAATTTGTTTGGGACTGGTGTGAGAAGTTGTATCATTGTTTTGTTTTGAGAAATTTATGGTACTACACATTCATACTCAAAGGCTTGCTAAATAGAAGATTTCTACCCAAGATATGTGAAGAGAGAGTAGCAAACCAGGCAAGCTATCTGGTTACAGAGCATTGCAAAATATTGTTTTGGTGGAAAAATGTTTGCCTAGGTGTTATATTTCAGCTGTTACAGACTTCATGTTGATGATAGAGGGGACCACAGTATCCCGGTTGCATCTCTGCCTGCTGCTTAAATGCTGCTACGGCAGTAGTACTTTGACAGCGGCATAATGTTGTTGCCCTAATTGTGAACATCTTACCAGAGGTGCAAAAGAGAGAGAGTGTGTGTGTGTGTGTGTGTGTGTGTCTGCGTGTGTGCACACACACACGTATGTCATAGATGGAGACTTGTGCCAGTGCCACTATGCTGGAGGTTATACATACATGAATTATAGCTGTCAGAATTGTTAATGATTTGTTATACCAGTAAAATACATGTAACGACTACTGTTCTTATTCATTCTTAACTGTGCTTGAACTAGTACATGTTATGCCATCTTGCATACTTTAGTCGCTGTTGAATTCAGCAGTTTGTGAAAAAGCCCAACTATATGCACAAGAAAAAAATACAGATCAGACTACATATTCTGTTGCCATTAACCCTGAACAAACACATTTTTCATACACATGTTAATGCTGACAAAGCTACACCATCAGTGCTGGAAAAAACATTAAAGCTTCACTTATCAAGGAAGACAGTATGACAGTTTTTAATAATTATACTGTCATACCATCTTTTTTTTAATTAGAAACCACAACTTCATGGATATGTCATCCATAAACCAGTATCTACGTTCATCTAAATATAATAGACAGATCAGCACTAACAGTCCAGCACTCACAGAATCATGATATAATCAATGACACCTTCATTTCATTTTTACAGATGGACAGTATCCCAGTTTTAATTGGCCTATACAGCAATATTGTCTTTCTCAACAGTAACAGCTTCACAGCAGGTCATCTGCATTCTTGACCATGAGTTATGCAATGCCAAGTGTTCTCCACTATCACCTTAATTTTAGAATTACTGCTTATTTTACCAAAGTTAAGTGTAAGACTAAGTGCACTGGGGAGATCCCGTCCGTGTTCTACAATGATATCTTCTTACAAATTAAACCTTTTCAGAAGCTGTCCCATTCTGAGAGCTAAGCAAATGTATTGGGAAGGACCAATGGTCTGCATTAAGTCTTTGAATAATTAATCAAAAACAAAACTAAATCTATGTAAATTTTGACAGAAAACTAATAGGTCATGCTTGGTTTTGCTTACATCTTTAAGACTCTGCATAGCTATTGCTTACAGGTTTCCTTCTGATAATGCAAATATTCTTTTTCAGCAGTGAATATTTTATTTGACTAAGTACTTAAAATATCTCAATTTATTCACTTTGGTTTTTCTTCATTACATTTTTCTTGCTGAGAAAATCAATGAAGTAAAACCAAATTAAAGAAATAAATAAAATTGGTGGTGCTGCGGTAGCGTTGTCGCCTCACAGTTAGACGTTGCCTGTTCGATTCTCAGTTAGAGCGCCTTCTGTGTAGTGACATGCGTGAATGGGCGTTCCTTTGTTGAAGGTTGTGCGTTAGGCCCGGCAAGCCAGTACGTAAAACTCTACTGCCAATCATTAGCAGACCGGAGTTCCGCTGTGGCGACCCCTAACCGGGAAAAGCCGAAAGACACAGACAAAGACACAAACATTCACTGCTAAAAAAGAACACTTGTGATATTGAACGGGAGCCCATAAAACAAACTTTAAACTTAAGACAATGGCAATACATAATAACCTTTTTTTTTACTTTTAGTAGAGGTTCTGTTACACATGTACCAAAGGACAAACTAGGAACTGTTCCTACAGTAATCAGTTCCTATTTGCAGAATTAAGCATTTAATCTGAAATTAGAACTACAGGAACCAAGAGGTCAGGACTTCAATCTGATTGGTAATCAAGAGGGAAAGTGAGTTTTTATCTGAAGTAGACACATTTTCTGTCAAATCCATATGCTACCCCACCTGTCGTTTTAAAACAATAATCTGAGACGCTTTTCTGATTTTCTTTGTGTTCTTAAATAGTGGCTTAATTCACAGGCATTATTAGCAGTTATTTCTCAAAGTGACTACTAAAGTAATGTTTATACAAAAAATGTTTCCTTGTCACTAACATTATCAATCAATGATTTTAGCACGTTAATAATTCCCCACTCACTTTCCTGTGATGTCCTGTCTCATGAAATCATTCCTATTTCTTGCAGTATACCGCAGCTGTAGGTCTTGAAGGCGCCAAAGCGGTACAGTTGAGACTCACTTGTTAGCCTAACAAGTGAGCCTGTCTGCACCATTTTGGCACCTTCAAGCCCTACAATTTCAGAAAAAACTTACCTTAGTGGTCAACATAGTGTCGATCACTTATACGTAAATTCCTGCAGTTCTCTGAGTGCTAACCTTGACTCAGTTTAGCACTCCAGGAGTCCAGGTTGCCCAACAAATAATCTTTTTTTTTTTTTTTCTCACAAGCCTTGATTCAATTAAGAAATTCTCTATTGAAGCTTTCACAGTAATGCATCTCTCTACAAGGGAGATGCAGATGGAGGAACAATTTGTGATCATCATACAGATCACCTGACTGCAACCTCCAATCACATCTCCAGTGCACATTTCACTGACACACACTGTTAAGCTATTGATTGTGGAAAAAAAATGCACCAGCTATGTGCATAATCTTTTCCATGATCGACAGCTCAAATGTTTCAGTGCAAGTTTCACTTAGTAAGGTAGTTAAAATATAATACAGTGTAGGACAGATACTGGGATTGACAACTGTAAAAAGGGGGTGGCGTACACCCCTGTGCCCATGCCTAAATCCACCACTGATGCAAAGGGCGTTCTTAAAGAGGAATGCCCTTTAAAAAAAAAACTTTTTTTTAAATTAAAATAAAATCAGCTGGTTCCAGGGGCAGTGCAAGTGCACCACCTTGCACCTGCCTGCCGGCGCCCTTGCTTGCACTTAAAGTGCAGGGTTTGAGCCTGAGTAGCACTAACCATCAGGTATACCTAAATGGGGCATTTTACCACACACACGCATATAATGAAGCAACGACCCAGCGCCAGCATATGTATGTAAACAGAAAACACAAAGGGCAATGACCCAGCAGCAGCATATAATGAAGCAATGGTCCAGCAGCAACAGCATATAATGAAGCAAAGAAACAGTAGAAGCAGCATATAAATGAAGCAATGACCCAGCAGCAGCACATGTATGTAAACAGAAAACATGAACAGCAACAGCCCAGCAGCAGCATATGTATATAAACAGAAAACACGAACAGCAATGACCCAGCAGCAGCATATAATGAAGCAATGACCCAGCAGCAGCATATAATGAAGCAACGACCCAGCAGCAGCATATAATGAAGCAACGACCCAGCAGCAGCATATGTATGTAAACAGAAAACATGAATAGCATCATATAATGAAGCAACAACCAAGCAGCAGCATATGTTTGTAAACAGAATACATGTACCAGCAAAAAACACTCTTGGCAATAAAAGTCTCCTTACCTGAAGTATGTCGGAGGCTCAGTATATATGTGCAAAAAACTCTCCTTAAAAGCTTAAGCTAACAAAATATGTGATCAGGCAGGCATCACACTTACCTCCGTTCTCCCTCAATGGAAGTTTAAATTCCACTCATAAATGGACTGTGCTTAAATCCATGGCAGTGATGCACGCATTGGTCCTTTAATTGTTGAAGCCTCATGGTCAGGGTACCTGTGGGCAACTGTTTCATGCTGGATGGTCTTGCAGCTGCAAAGGTGAAGGGGCGCTCCCTCTCCCTCACCTTATGGCTCCAGCACCCTTGATCTTTTATAATCTATCAGACATTTTAAGAACAGAAGGCCGACAGTAAGTCATAATGCATGTTATTAAGAAAATATCCTCTAGTGCTGGTAAAACAGATGAAACAGCTGCATGTCCGTGGAAGTCCACTTGTAATAAATTGCATTACTTTTGCTGAGATGCTGGAATTTCATTCTGTTCCCACTGAAACAACAGCTTCATTTTTGTAATAGTTTCACAAAAAGATAACTCTTGGGGATGGGGGGATCTGAAGCAACACTTTCATCAGAATAAAATTCTTCTGCCTGAGGAGAAGTAACAGATTAAATTCCCTCCTAATTCAGTGCCTGCTCTTCTGACTGAGAATCAGTGTATCAGAAGTGAGGGTATTCTATTTCTTTTACCACGTACCAAGGAGTCAGAACTTCAGGAATTAAATGTTTGGAGTAAGCCTTTAGCAAATCGTAATAAATCTTTCTTGACCAAAGTCATAAGAAGCCAAATGTTTAACTTTATGTTTCCTTTTTTCAGGAAACCTCCTATAAACAGATTGACTCAAAGCAGGGGTACTTGCCTGGCAAACAGGCACCTTAGTCCAGCCATGCAGTAAAGCATCGACTAGCCCCTCCTCATACACCAACAAGAGTAGTTCTCCCATGTATGCAGAGGACATGTCTAACCACTGGGTCCTTAATGGTTTCCCAAGGAGCTACACCAGGGGGACTGACTAAAAAAGATGTTGGTTCCAAACAACCAGATAAGGCCACAAAAGAGCCACCCATCGGTAGCTGAGGTATACAAGAAGCCTGCTTAACAGACAAAGCTCCCTGAGCTTTTGTTTTTCTTGTGAATGGTGGAAGGAAGAACCAAAGAGCTGGAAGCCTGTTCCATGGTTCAGCTGAAAAAAAAGCCTAGCAGTGCCTAGAAGAAATCAGTGGATGTCCTGACAGGAGCAAACACTGTTTTTGTAAAACATTTATAATGAAAACCACCAAAGCAATTGTTCCCTATTAACAGTAATTTAAACTCTGTAAAAAATTATGTGAGAAAAATGATTAAAAAAATTACTCAGGAAAAAAAAAAACCACTGAGTGTAACGAGTCTTTCTAAGAATAAGATTTTCTGGAAGTTTTTCCCCAGAAGGGTACTTTATCTCCTGTCTTGAAGAAGCAGTAGGTAACTACTGGTCCCCCTGAAATCTGCAACAGGAGTGCACATCAAAGGCACAACAGTTCTGAAGTGCTGGGGTCCTAACCACTGATTTTGTGCAGCTCTTCTAGAGCCATTCAGACTATGAATACTGACCAGCATTCATAACCATGGTGGCTTAATATAATCAATGTACCTTTGGCTACTACAACAGTACTCTAATGATGAACATTGATAACAGTCTCTTCCTATAACCCAAATATTAAAGTTATTGATGTGGAACATTGGTGGACTTAACTGTAGTAGGCTGGTACAATATATGAATCAACAGAAGGCACAGATAGTGGTGTTTTACGAAACATATTTAAGAAAACATGAGCACACCTAATTGTTGAAGGAGGTAACTCTTCCTATAAGGGGGCTAGGAAATAAGGATACTATTACTAATTTCATATACTTGTTCATTTATGCTGTAGGACACCTAGGTACATTCATGGGAGTGAAAGGGAGACCTAAAATAGTCTATACCTTTGCCTTGGATTTACTCAGAAGTAACTTAGAACATTTATGGCTTTGTTGTTAGGACTCCATGAAAAGATAATGTTTTGTATGGATGACTGCAATGTGATTACTATGATGGATACAAGTGGAGGCCCAAGAGCACAGCAAAACAAAAGGACTGGTAGATGTTATTGAGAACCTAAGATAAAACCTAGTATTAACCTTTTATTCACAAGGGTCTGATACATCCTCACGACTAGATAGAATGTGCGTTACTAGGTAGCTCACTCACTTGGTTGGAAAATCTGATAACCATATCACTATAGTCTCAGATCATGTGACAGTTCAAGTAGTACTGAAAAATAAAATCTCTTGCAATTGGAGAAACGATGGAGATGCCTAGTTTATTATATGAATCAAGAGGAATTTAAGGGTTTATGTATGAAGCTATTTAGGGACAAAAATGGGATAATAAATGGCCAAAAAGAGATTTAATGTATACTTTGGGATAACGTAGGCCCTCGGGACGATAGCCTAGTACCTACCTATGAACCAGATCAATACGAATGTAGTATACTAGTTGATTTGAATAGTAGTGACTCTACAGAACTTGATTTGAACTTGAATGCAATCATTTGTACTCATTCAGACTCAGCTGAGAATAATACCTCTGTTTTTATGCTCCCACAAATTACTGTTTCTACCAACTCCTTGGGTGATTTTAAAGTTTATAATTTTTTAATATGGTGATTGATGTGAAACACTGATCTTTTTTCTAAAGGTTTTACCTTTGTAACTTACAACCGTACTGATACCGTGACTACATTAATGGACTTGAAATTATTTACCCGTAAATTGAATTTTAGTGTTATGTTTCAGAATTCTCAAACTGACAGTTTTATCAGTCCTTTAGCCATTTCTAGTATTTTTAACCCCCCTCTTCACCCCATTGTTCAGTTTTTTGAAAAAATCTGTGAATTGGACATCCGTAACAGTTTTGGGAAGAATACGAAATTGGTTGATAAGAATCTAAATCTAATTGAAAGAAATATTATTAAAGAAATTAAAGTTACACTTGGGGATCTGAGAATCATGAAACCTGACAAGGGAGGAAGGGTGGTTTTAATGAAGCAATCTGATTATAACAAAAAAAATGGCTGAGATTTTAAATAGTATGGCTTATTTAATGTCTTCTTTGAACGAATTGAATGGTGCATATAAAAAAATAAGGAATGAACTGCATCTTTATTGAGGGTTCCATTACTACTGATACATTGAACTATCTGTAGCCCATCCTAGAATTTCTATTATGTTTGGACTCCCTAAGCTACATGAGAATCTACACCAACCACCTACGTGGCCTCTAATGGATACTAAAGGGTCTATTACACACCCCATAGTGAAGTTTTTAGACACCAAATTGAAGCCGTTTGTCTATGGTGAAACCCACATATGCAAAGACTCCTGGAGTTTTTTGAAGTTAGTTAACATATTACCATTTAAGGATAGTTATGTTTTTATTACCTTTGGCATCAAAGATCTCTATTCAGCGATACCACACACCATTGGTATTGAATGGTTTAGTGAATTTTTATTTGACAAAAATCTAGAGCATAGTGAAGTGGTATTTTAATCCCATCTTTTAGAGATTGTATTAAAGAATAACTTTATCCCATTTGACAATGACATTTATTTACAACAAGAGGGAGTGGCAACGGGTTCATCATGTGGGGGGGGGCTTTATGTCAACATTGCGGTCACCCAGTGGGAAAAGAAATTCTTGTTTCCCCTCTCCTTTTTTTCACTTATTTTCAATGTTACACACGTTTTTTGGACGACGTGTTTGTATTATAGGATGATCTTGCTGGAAAAATAAACAATTTTATCTCTTTTATTAATGGCACCACTGACTTCCTGAAGTTTACCCACACTACTGAAACTGAAGGGGTTGCTTTTCTGGATCTATTTTTGGTAAAGTATTAGGACAACAAAAGGTTGTTATCCAAAATCTATAGGAAAGAGACTTACTCTAATTCCTTTCTTCATTTTTCAAGTTTACACCCTCTGAAACAAAAGAAAGCTATTGTCAAAGGACAATTTGTTCGAGATGCCCAAATGGTGTCATTTTTGACGCCTTTCTGGATGAGTGTGATAATCTCAAACATTTTTAAGCAGAGGGTACCCATTTTCCTTTATCAATGACATCATGTTAGAGGTCATCAATAAAACGGAAAGAGGTCATTTCACCCCTTTGTTGACCCAGAATGAAATCCATACAGATATGCCACCCCCAGTCAATAGTTTGAGTACTATCAGTAACCCCCACCACTTCAAGGAATTACTCTTTTTCCTTTATAACTACCTATAGGGCAGACAGTAATGTATTAAGGGGCATCCTAACAAAACATTGGGTAATTTTAAGTCAGAACAAGAATATTAAACCCTTTGTAGGAGAGAAGCCCCTCTGTGTTTAGGAAAGGAAAAAAATCTTAAAAACATCTTAGAATCTAATGTGTCTGATATTAATGGTAGGGAAGGTTACATGAGTAAGTGTGGGATGTGTAATTTTTGTAAATATATCAAGGAGGGGAATATGTTTTGTATCAACAAAATGGAAGTCACCATTCACTCAAGATTTAATTGTACTTCTAAAAGGATCACTTATTGTGCATCTTGCACAGAATGTCCCTGTTACTATATAGGTAAAACTGACCAAAAATTAAAGAACCGTATTTATGAACATTTACATGATATTAGAATGAAAAGGGAAACAAATACTTTAAGTAAACACATTATGAAAAACCCTGGTCATTCATTTAAATTTATTGTTATCAATAACATAAAAACTGACCCACGTGGGGGGGGGGGGCTTGGTCTCTGTTATTGGAAAAGTGTGAGTTATTCTGGCAGTTATACCTAAGATGCAGGTAAACTGGCCAGGTCTAAATGAACACATTTCAATTAGTTCCTTGCGCAGACTGAAAGTCCTAGAATAATAAAAATTATTGTTGGCATTAGGTTATTTATTAATGGCACTTACATTTAACCTATGTGTTTTTATCATCCTTTGTTATGTAGATTCAATAGTAGTATTGCATGTATTCTTAATGGTCTTTCTAAATGGGTGTGTGTTTTACTAATTGGTTTAATTGGTGATGTTTTAGATTCACATAAAAGACTTGGATTTGATTTTTTTAACTGTATCTGATGAAGTTCTGATTGCAGGATGAAAGCGCTTATACAATAAATGTTTTTTGTCTTTTGGATCTTTGCGCTACATTTCCATTCATTCAGTAGGGGTAAAATTATTGTGAGCCTGTATCCTTCGGTTCCTTTGCTTTGTTTGGACAGTTTTTCTACTTCCTGGTTTGATGCTTTGGGATATATTTAAGGTAACTACTGCTGAGTTGACTGCTGAGTTTGAAGGAGATTGGAGACTGTAAAGTGGTGACTGGGGAAAGTGTAGTTAGGCCGCATAGAATGGTGGTTTGTAGGATGACGTTGGTGAGCAAGAGGAGGAGGAGGAGTGTAAGGGCAGCACCAAGGATCAAATGGTGGAAACTGAAAAAGGGTAATTATGAGGTGGAGTTCAGGAAGAGTTAAGACAGGCACTGGGTGGCAGTGAAGAGTTACCAAATAGCTGGATAACTACAGCAGAGCTAGTAAGGGAGACTGCTAGAAAGGTGCTTGGTATGACATCTGGACAGAGGAAGAATGACAAGGAGACATGGTGGTGGAATGAGGAAGTACAGGAGAGTATACAGAGAAAGAGGTTAGCAAAGAAGAAGTGGGATTGTCAGAGAGATGAATAAAGTAGTCAGGAGTACAAGGAGATGAGGTGCATGGCAAAGAGAGATGTGGCGAAGGCTAAGGATAAGGCATACGAAGAGTTGTATGAAAGGTTGGACACTAATGAGGAAGGAAATTACCTGTACCGATTGACTAGACAGAGGGACCGAGCTAGGAAAGATGTGCAGCAAGTAAAGGTGATAAAGGATAATGAGGGACACATACTCACAAGTGAGGAGAGTGTGTTGAGCAGATGGAAAGAGTACTTTGAGGGGCTGATGAATGAAGAGAATGAGAGGGAGAGAAGGTTGGATGATGTGCGGATAGTGAATCATGAAGTGCAATGGATTAGCAAGGAGGAAGTAAGGATACCTATGAAAAGGATGAAGAATGGAAAGGCTGTTGGTCCAGATGACATACCTGTGGAAGCATGGAGGTGTTTAGGTGAAATGGCAGTGGAGTTTCTAACCAGATTGCTTAATGAAACATTGGAAAGTGAGAGGATGCCTGAGGAATGGAAAAAAAGTGTTTTGGTACTGATTTTTAAGAATAAGGGTGATGCGCAGAGCTGTAGTTACTACAGAGGGATTAAATTGATCAATCACAGCATAAAGTTATGGGAAAGAGTAGTGGAAGCTAGGTTAAGGAGGGACATGATGATTAGTGATCAGCAGTATAGTTTCATGCCAGGAAAGAGCACTGCAGATGCGATGTTTGCTCTGAGAGTGTTGATGGAGAAGTACAGAGAAGGTCAGAAGGAGTTGCATTGTGTTTTTGTAGACTTAGAGAAAGCACATGACAGGGTGCCTAGAGAGGAGTTGTGGTACTGTATGAGGAAACTGGGAGCGTCAGAGAAGTATGTAAAAGTGGTACAGGATATGTACGAGGGTAGTGTGACAGCAGTGAGGTCTGCGGTGGGAGTGACGGATGCGTTTAAGGTGGAGGTGGGATTACATCAAGGATCAGCTCTGAGCCCTTTCTTATTTGCAATGGTGATGGACAGGTTGACAGATGAGATCAGACAGGAGTCCCCATGGACTATGATGTTTGCAGATGACATTGTGATCTGTAGTGAGAGTAGGGAACAGACGGTGGAGATCCTGGAGAGATGGAGATATGTTCTAGAGAGAAGAGGAATGAAGGTCAGTAGGACTAAGACAGAATATATGTGTGTGAATGAGAGGGAGGATAGAAGGAATGGTGAGGATGCAAGGAGTAGAGGTGGCGAAGGTGGACGAGTTTAAATACTTGGGATCAATAGTTCAGAGTAATGGTGAGTGTGGAAGAGAGGTGAAGAAGAGAGTACAGGCAGGATGGATTGAGTGTCGGGAGTGATTTGTAACAGATGAGTACCAGTAAGAGTGAAAGGGAAGGTCTACAAGAGGGTAGTGAGACCAGCTAGGTTATATGGGTTGGAGACAGTGGAATTGACAAAAAGGCAGGAGTTAGAGCTGGATGTGGCAGAGTTAAAGATGTTAAGATTTGCACTGGGTGTGACGAGGGTGGACAGGATTAGAATAAGTATATTAGAGGGTCAGCCCAGGTTGGAAGGTTTGGAGACAAAGCCAGAGAGGTAAGATTACGTTGGTTTGGACATGTGCTGAGGAGGGATGCTGAGTATATTGGGAAAAAGATGCTAAGGATGAAGCTACCAGGTAACAGGAAAAGAGGAAGCCCTAAGATAAGGTTTATGGATGTGGTGAGAGAGGACATGCAGGTGGCTGGTGTGACAGAGCAAGACGCAGAGGACAGGAAGAAATGGAAAAAGATGATACACTGTGGCGACCCCTAACGGAAACAGCCAAAAGATGATAATGACTGCTGAGTTGACAATAGTACATATAAATGACCTAAAGAACAAAAATAAGTTCATAGGTGTTTACTAGGCTAACTATCACAAGGGCCTTTTTAAGCCTTGCCATGCATCCCAAATCTCTGACAAGTTTTGATACTCTTAATAAGTGTACTCATGGGTCTGGGAGATGAACCATTTACAGGTTACATGTGTCCATTAGAGACATAGGTGCCAAACCAGGGATGAATTTCTGGTCTCCCATCCAATTGTCCAAGTTGCACATGAATTGGGTTATGGAGGAACTCTGCTTCATATGGATGGGGCGCCTGTTCCATAGATGTGGCAGTCTCTGGGATACATACCTATCTCTCCAGAAGGTCCTATTTATATCACAGGCAAGGTTTAAGTTTTTAGAATGGGTAATTCTGGTGCTGTTTGTTTTGTGGATATGCAGGAGGGCCATCAGAGTGGGGTCTTGACAATGCCCTGTATGGCAGGCACAGATCTCCCCTCAAAAGTCTGTAGGAGACAGAATACAGGGATAGGGCCTTGAGGCGGTCTGCATAGGACATATTACTTATGCCCTGTATTCTTTTAGTGAGGAACCTTTGTGGACATTCCAAATGTTGGATATTCCTAGTTAGGTACATTACAAAGGAGACATTGTACTCCATGATGGGTCTGATGAATACCGAATATAGTGGAACAATGACTTCCTTCGACTTAGATGCCATAGCTTTGTTCATAAGTTGCCCAACATAGGATGATTTCCTCACCGTAGTAGACATGTGATGATGTCATGATCAAAGGTTAGATTACTATCTATGTGTGTCCCTAAGTCCCTGACTACTGAGTCAACTCTAAGGGGTATGTTGTCAATATGATAGTTACCAGGGATGGATGACTTCCCAAAGGATACTATTATGCATTTCTTGGCATTTAGTTTTAGTCCATGGCTCTGAGACCAGTTGTTTGTCTGTGTCAGCCCCTTCTGAAGAACATTTGTGTCAGTGTGAGATTCAATGACATCATCTAATTTGCAGTCATCTACAAATTTAGTCTGCCAGAGACCACTGACATTGGCCTTGACTTCTGAGAAATAAATGCCAAAAAGGAGTGGTCCAAGGACTGATCCCTGAGGGACTCCACTTATAACTGGCCTCTTTGTACAGGTGGACTCCCCAATTCCAACTTCCTGGATCCTGTCAGCCAGTTGGCTATCCACTGGGTGACATACAGATTTGTATCTAACCTCTTGAGTTTCTCAACAATGCCTGAATGGTGTACTGTGTCAAATGCCTTGACCAGGTCAAGGCAGACAGTGTGAGCAATTTTGTCCTCATCCATTGCTTTGGTGACCTTCTCAAAGAAGTCCACCAGGTTGAGTAAGCATGGTCTGCCCTTGAAGAAACCAAACTGGGTTGGGTCCAGTGTCTGGAGGTTTATTATATCTCTCCTGATAATCTCCATGATAATTCTTTCCATGGCATTTCATATAAGATTAGGGTCTGTAGTTTCCAGGGTCGGTAGATGGCCCACCTTTGTGCAGAGGGATGACTGTTGCCCTTTTCCATTCATGAGGCACAAAGCCTAACTGGATACTACAGTTAAATAGTAATTCCAGAGGCCTTGATAGGTCATGTTTCATGCTATTTAGAAGGCATGCTGGGATACTGTCTGGGCTGATTGATGCAATGTTCTTGGTTTTAGAGAGAGCATTAAGGACCTGTTCCCTAGTGATAGTAGGGGGAATTATATTTGATATTTTCTGAGGGAAGGTTGAGGGGCTCCATTTACAATGAGCTCTAAACACAATGGTGTACTGCCTTTGAGGTTGTGGACATAGCTAAAGAATGCTTTCTGGTTGTCCTTGGCCTGGGAAGCCAAACTTACCTAAAATGTGGCTTTGGTAGACTTTGTCCTCTGAGTTCTTTGTTTAGTTTGATGAGAGTGCTTTTATCCTGCTGGGTGCTGCACCTAATTTTTGCCATGATTTTCTTCCTCCTGTTATACAGTCAAGTGATTTTTGTGATTCAATCAGGGTGGTTTGTTTTTTTATTTAGTTCTGTACTTCTTACAGGTGGGTAAAAACTGCCTCTATGCAATTATTAACATGCTTATACAGGGTTTCTGTGAACAGTTCTTCATAAGCAAAAGTGTTCTCAGGGTTTATGGGGGCTTGAAATTTTGCCAGGTTCTCATTTAATAGCAGGAAGTTAGCCTTAGAATAGTTCCTGAATATTCCAGGTTTAGCTGGGTGTCCAGATTTTATTTTTACTTCAAAGGAGACAATTTTGTGGTCTGATCTTACCAGGGAAGGCATTACAATACGGGGTGTGCAGTAGTCTCCCATATTAGTGAGGACCAGATCCAGCATGAATGCACCCCTAGTTGGTGAATTGACTAGCTAGTCCAGGGAGTTTGTGTTTACTAAATCCAGGAATCTCTGTGCATGTACATTTGGTGCTGTACAGGATTCCCAGTTAACAGTGGGGTAATGAATCTCTGTGTACATACATTTGGTGTCGTACAGGATTCCCAATTAATAGTGGGGTAATTAAAGTCACATATGAATATGGTATTGGGTTGGCTGGCTTGTGTTTCTAATAAGTTTAAATACATGGTATTGGGTTTCCTGGGTCATAGAGGGGGACCTATAGCTTGCAGGGAAGTAGTTTTGGATTTTACCTATGGTGATTTGAACATGGGGCATCTCATGTGCATTGTCCTGTTTGACCAGCCTTGAAGTACATTTATTTCTGATATAAATAGACACACCCTCACCTTTAGTGCCTGCCTGTGAAGTAGCTGCCTAAATGTACGGAAGGCATTATAACCTTGCACTGTTGGTGTGCTCTCCGCTCCTTTAAACCATGTCTCAGTGACTGCATAGACATCAGGATTCTCTAGGGTAGAGAGCGCTTCTAGGGAGTGCAGTTTTTTGTTTAGACTCCTAGCATTGAGCAGTAATACCTTTAGATTTTCTTGATTTTGACTTACTATGTTGGAAGTACTTTCAGTTTGGCATTGCCTAAAAAAGGCACTATGGGGGAAGACAATGTTTTATCCAATATTCAAAAGCCTAGAGGGGAGAGGTGGAGATCATCCCCGGAAAAACAGCATGGTCTGTTGACCATCTCCTTCCATGCTGACAAATACTGCCCCCCCCCCCCCCCCTGGAATGACATCAGAAACTAAGCCAATTATTAAAGTCAATCAACTTTTGTTCATATTGTGGCATAATCCTTGGAGAAGGTAAAATGCTGCTCAATGCTAGGCTCATATCAGCCTTAGACACATATTCTGAGAGCTCCACGATGTCGCTCTTCATATAGTCTAGGGAGGTATGTCTCAGGTCATTTACTCCCACAGGGGCTATAATGGAGTCATATTGGTAATTGTGGTCAAAAGACCTGAGTGCATGTGTGAGGTGGGGGATCCTGGTCTCTGATAAGCAACTGACCGCAACTTTCGTCTTACTCAGCCTGGTGAGAGAGATATCAGTGTGTCTCACGATAGAGTCTCCAATGACTAGAATGTTGAACTGTGTGGTGACTTGCGTTATAGGCATAGAGGTAGAGGCTCCATGAGATGTAGCTCTATGTGTTGATGTGGATGTTGTTTTGGAAGAGCGGATTTGGGACTGCTGAGGATATTTGTTATGTGTACTTCGTCTAGGAGGCTTTGTGGTTTAGGAACATTACATGCAAGTGCCTCAGCAAATGTGGGTCTACATGTCTGCTTTGAATTGTGCATGATGGGTGCAAAGTGTGTGCTACTGACAATCTTATTGACATTATGAGTACCTTTATGTGACAGCTTTGCCTCCAGTGACATTGTGTAAATACATCTCTCACATATCATATCAGTTTGTTTGAGAATTAACTGGTTATCAGTAAACATGTGTCAATTTCTACATTGCCTCAGGATGCCAATATCCACCAAGCCAGTAACAGAGACAGCAGAAACACTCATATCCATGGCAACAGACCCTGTTTTATTGATTAGACAGTTAGAGTGAGAATATCAATCGCTGTCAGCGAGTATCCGGTTTGCAACTACATGGGCAGCGCTTGTCACTGCAAACTAGTTGTACTGTGATGCACACTAGGTATTGGAGAAATTTCAATTGTGCTTTTACAGGTAAAATGTCACTCAAGGTGTCTGAGTCTGGACAGAGCTCTGCCAGTCACTTAAGGGGAAACTAATAAAGAGACTCTGACAATTTAAGGATAAAGCATTTAGGCAGATATTCTGAAGTCAGAAACAAATCAAGCAGTACTTACTGAAAACAAAGCATTAGATTTTCAGGAATGATGAAAAGAGGGGAGTCGCATGAATGGCTACTACTAATGCTGGTCTCACCACAGCTTCACTCTGTTGGGATACAATGCTCCTTTGCTTCCTCTCACCAGAAGCAAAATGGCAGCACCAATCCCAAGAAGAGAAGCAGGCCAGAGCCTGTTTGGTGATCCACAGTCTTGCCCCATATGATGAATGGGTCTCTAGGGCTTGTACTCTTTCTTTTAGATGCCTCGAATAGCAACTAGACCAATCAGGTATGTTAAGCACAGACACTCACTCTCCAAACAGAAAAACAGTCAGGAATCAATGCACTCTGCTCCTTCTCTCACCAGAATTAGAATATAAGCACAGATTCCAAGCCCTCTCCTATAAAGCAGTTATTAGGCATTTTGGTGATCAGCAGTCTTCAGGAAGTAATGTCCCTGTACTCCTTCTCTCACTAGGAGAAAACAGAACCACCAATCCTAAAACGACTACTGAAAGGCAGAATGTGGGCTCTCCAATAACTGGTGGTCTTGCAACAGATGCTTACAGGTAAGTTGAAAAAAAATAGTTTATCCCAAACACTGCAGTGCGCACTAAGCAGTTAGATATGAAAGCGGGTAATTAGAAGTTATGTACTCACCATAATGTTCCATCTGAGTAGGTACTTCATTTGTCTGCAACATGTGGGTCTCGGATCCGACCGGCAGCTTTCCAAGCTTCAAGATCCAAGCTCCTAGCTCCTCCTCTCTACCCACAATCCCCTGTCACCACCACACTACCTCAGATCAGTTTTGCTGTATCACCTGAAAAAACCTATAATAAACAGGTTCAGATATTCTCAAGAATCATAAAGATTCTAGAAACCCGATACAGGTTAGGGGGATGGCAGGGGGGGATGGTTGCAGACAAATGAAGTACCTACTCAGATGGAACGTTATGGTGAGTACATAACTTCTAAATCTGAAGTAGTTACTTCATTTGTTCTGCAACCTGTGGGACAGAGTCCCCAGCTACCTAAACAAAGAAACCTGGGTGGTCTATGGGAGGATATTCCGAAGCACCGCGGAGCCAAAGGACGCCCTGCTTCTAGATATCATGTCCAGCTTATAATGAGAAATAAACGTATGAGCAGAAGACCAAGTGGCTGCTGAACATATGTTGTCCAACGGCATCCTGGACCAGAAGGCTGCAGAAGTTGCAATGGACCTTGTGGAATGTGCACGGATTTTGAATGGGGTTGTTTTGCCTGATGCCTTATAAGCCTGAGAAATACATTGACAAATCCAATTAGCCAGTGTCACTTTGGATAAAGGTTTTCCCATGGATGAAGGAGCAAATGACACAGAGTTGCTCAATCTTTGGTCCTGTGCAGGTAAAAACGCAACTGTCTATGTATGTCTAGTGTATGCAACATGTATTCTCCCTTATTTTGAAAATTTTTGAAAAACACTGGCAGATTGATAGTCTGATATTTGCCACAGATGCCACTTTTGGTAAGAAAGACGGGTTAGTCCTGAGAGACACTCTGTCATTGCGGAAAATAAGATAGGGAGGTTTCATGCACAAAGCTTGGAGCTCTGAAACCCTTTTAGCAGAAGTTATGGCTACCAAGAATACTGTTTTCCAGGACAGAAAATTAAGGGGTACAGAAGCTGCAGGTTCAAAAGGAGGTTTTGTTAAGGCTTGCAGAACAAAGGTTAAGTCCCAAGGGGGAAGTCACGGATTTCACTGGTGGATGGAGAAGGAAAACGCCAAGCAAGAATGTCTTACACAATTTTGTAGATGCTAGACATCCTAATCCGTCTCCCACGTGAAAATGGGATATTGCTACCAACTGTACTTTTTCCGTTGATGCACTGGCCCCTTGTTCAAAAATCATGGACAAAAAATCCAAGACTGTGGGAATCGGAACAGTAAAGGGGTTGAGACCTTGGCTGTTAGCCCAGATAGAAAATCGTTTCCACTTGCTATTATAGATTTTCCTGGTGGACGGTTTATGAGCCGCTACCTGAATAGTTTTCACTGGTATCAAGATACCGGGTGCCCTTGCCAGTAGTGGAACTGGATCAACCAAGCCGCAAGCTTGAGGTTTACCAGGTTCGGTGTTGGGCACCCCATTGGGTGCGATATCAGATTTGGAATGGGATCCAAGATTAAAGGGGAGGAGAGACTGAGACCGCAGGTATGGAAACCAGATTTGATGAGGCCAGAATGGGGCTATGAGGATAATTTTGCTCCCCAACTGTGCGGCTTTCTGAATGAACTTCGCCATGAGCGGAAAGCGGGGGGTAAGCATAGAGTAGACCGGGAGGCCAAGCATGAATCAGAGCGTCTCTGGGGCTCTCCCCTTCTGGGGGAAGAATTGCGAAGAACTCGCTGCATTTTGTGTTTTGGGGAGTATCAAAAAGATCGCAGCGAGGCCAACCCCTCTTGTGGAAAATTTCCTTCGCAACTTTCGGATTGAGAGACCACTCGTAAGGACTGAGAATTACTCGACTCAATTTGTTCGCCAGAATGTTGGATCGTCCCGGAATGTGCGTTGCTATCAGAAAGCAGTTGGTGGATATTGCCCATTCCCAAACTCTCATGGCTTCTCGACAAAGAGGGTAGGATCTGGTTCCCCCTTGTTTGTTTATATACCAGACCACTGACATATTGTCCGTCTGTATTGCAATCGTTCCTAGAAGTAGAAGGTCTTGGAGAGCCTGCAACGCTAGAAGCACCACCCTCATCTCCAGAACATTTATGTGCAAGGCGGTCTCTGACAAGGTCCACGTACCTTGGACGTTTCTGCCTAAACAATGCCCCCCCCACCCTAGGCGAGAAGCATCCGTGGTTAATGTGACCTGGGGGGGGGGATCACAAAGGGTCTCCCTTGCCTGAGTTCTGGGGAGTGAAGCCACCAAAGGAGGGATTCCCTGCAAACTCTGCTCAGGGGGATAGGAGTGTTCACTGGGTGGAGTAACAGTGACCATTGAACTTGGAGTGTCCACTGCAATCTACGCATCCTTAGGCGAGCATGGAGAGAGAGGCCGATAGCCGCTGCCATCGAGCCTAGTGCTCTCAGGACTAACTCCGCCGGTGGAGCTTTGGTGCGAAGAAGAGCCAAAACCTGGAGTGAGAGGCCGGACAGCCTGTCCGAGGTCAAGAAGGCCCGAGAAGATCAGGAATCTAGTCTGGCTCCTATGAAATCTAATGCTTGCACAGGATGAAGAAAGGACTTCGGTATGTTGACTGAGATGCCCAAGCTGTCGGCAAGAGACAGCACATAGTCTCTCGCGGTACAAAGTTGATGCCTATTGGTTGCTGTGAGGAACCACTCGTCTAGGTACGGAAAGACCCTTATGCCCTGAAGCCTTAGGTGGGCCGCAACCACTGCCATGACTTTGGTGAACACCCTGGGGGCTGAGGTGAGTCCGAATGGAAGGACCCTGAACTGGTAATGACTGGCCCCTAGCCGGAACCTCCTGGACTGTCTGTCCATTAGAATGTGGTAGTACGCATCCTTGAGGTCTATAGAGCACATCCAGTCATTCTCCTGCATTAAGGGGAGAATAGTTTGTAGAGTGACCATCCGAAATTTTTCTTTGGGGACAAACATGTTCAGGGCGGACAAGTCTAGAATGGGCCTGAGGTCCCCCTGTCTTTTTTGACACTAAAAAGAACCTTGAGTAGTAGCCCGATCTGGATTGGTCTGGGGGGACCCTCTGGATGGCTCTTTTTTCTAACAAATTTGAAATCTCTACGGTCGCCGCCTCTCTTTGATTGGGTGGGACATCGGGGAGGCGACCACCTGAGGGAGGACGAAAGAGGAAGGGAATTTTGTAGCCTCTGGATATAATTCGAAGCACCCATTGATCATTCGTGAAGGACTCCCACATTGACAGGTGCTTCGTTAAACGTCCCCCGACTGTCTCCAGAGCTGGACAGTCGGGTAAGCCCTCAGGGCTGCTGCACGGGTCTGTCAGAGAAAGGCTCCCTAGACCCGAAGTTACACGGTCCCCCTCTACCTCTGGGCTGGCGTCCACCCTGCCCTCCTCTGCCTCTGGAGGGCGCGGAGTCCAAAGCTGGATAGGATTGCTGAGACTTGCGGAACCACAGCTTCTTTTGCCCCCTCTGATTCCTTGAGAAGGAGCGTTGGGGGCTCGAGAAGCGGACTCAGATGGCAGACAGCATCTTCCCTTCCTTCTCGCTTTGGGCTAGTGTATCGCGTACGGTCTTGCCAAAAGGCGAAGAGCCGTCAAAGGGTGCGTTCACGAAGGACACCTTGAAAAGTTCCGCGAAAATACAAAGACGGAGCCAGGCGTGACTTCTCAAGACAACACCTGCTCCGCTGGCCCTTGCAGCTCCCTCCATAGCATAAGACAGTAGCTGCATGGACGTATTTGAAATGGACTTGAGAGTGGCCATACGTGTCGAGAACACGGTTTTGTCCTCGACCGACATGGATTCAGGTGGAGCTGCAGTGTATTCCTTGATCAAATCCCATTGCAGCCTGATGATATGCGCAACATAATTCAGCGCCCTCACGGAGAAGGTTGCTGAAGCAAAGGTCCGCTTCCCTATACGGTCCAGCGCCCGGGACTCCTTGTCCGGTGGGTGGACCGTGGAGCTCTCCTGGGAGAGTTCTCTCTTAGTGGCAGCAGCCACCAACATGGCATCAACTGGAGACCCTTTGGCCCAAGCCTGCCTGTCTGAAGGGGGGCTAAGGATTTTATCTGGTTGGCGTGGGATAGGCTCCACTGTGTCAGGTTCCTGCCAAGCCCTGGTAGTCAGGAGATCTACCAGGGGATCTGCCAGTGGGGACACCCAGGAGGTAGATGGGCCCGCTTCAAACGCCTCCAGAAATACGGACTCATCCGAGGAAGGTTTTTGGGCAGACCCCCCCCCCCAATACGCAACATTTCCATGATGTCTCCAAAGGAGACATCCTCGGGGGGGGACTTTGGGGAACCTTCCCTTTCCTCTAAGTCCGTATCTGTGGTGACGGACTTGGGGGAGTCCATGTGCCTCCTTTTACACGTCCGTTTACGAGGCAGCTGCTCTGTGGGACTATCAGAAGAGGGCTCATTAACGGCCTCTTGTTCCTCCGAGGGAACCAACTGGAGGGTCTGAGTAGGCTGTCCCGATGGAAGGATGATGGAAGTTAGACCCATATGCAGTGGGGGAGCGGAGGGATCCAAAGCCTGAGTCGGGGACCTGGAAGACCTCGACAGTACCCTCTCCACTACCTCGAACGCCGAGGGAGAACTACTCTCTTCCGGCCCTGAGAGCAGTCTCCTCGGCTCCGAGATAGGGATCAGGGTCTGAGCCGAAGCCATCGGATCTGAAAGGGAGGTGCTCTCCGACATAGGCGGTGCTGAAGATGCACCCGCTCCCACGCATCCGACGCCCGGCCCACGGCCCCGAGAGCTCGGATCCGAGATACTCGAGGGTATGGCCGGCGTCGAGAAGGCTTGGGCCACCGGCGCCGACAAAACCCCGGCTCCGAAAGGGCCTGGATCTGAAGACTCAAAAACCCGGATCTGGGTTGAAGAAGGAGAAATCGGGGCAAATATTGAAGCTGCACTTGCCCCCTGTGGAGGGAGGGGCAGGAGCACCCCCATCTGCATTTGGGTCTGCAAAAACCGACACATCATCCTATCCATATCGGCGTTGGAGAGAGACCTAGTAGATCTAGAGGAGGTCGTCGAGGCGGGCCTGGAGGGCCGCCTCGACGACCTCGAGGGTGATAGGAGCTGTTACTCTGGCTCCGGTGAGGAGGAAGGAGATCGAAGCCGAGAAGGAGAAGGTCCGGACACCCACGGAGGCGATTTAACAATTTTTGAAGGAGGAGCCGAGGGATGAGGCTCGGCTCGCCTCTTGTGTCTGTGCTTCTCCCTGTGCTTTTCCCTAGAAGGTGAAGACTGAACTTCCTTCGTACTCAAGGCAGTAGTGGGAGGTTGAGTCCCAGCCTGAGTCGAGGGAATCAGGGGTGCCGAAGCTACCTGGGCAGCCTGCACCTTGGAGGGAGAGGAGGAAGAGGTCTCCTCTGGGGGAAGCAATCCCGCCAGAATAAGCCTGTTCCTCCTGTCCCTCGCAGCCCGGGGGTTGAAGGCTGTGCAAACCTGGCAGTCTGAAGACAAATGGGCAACCCCCAGGCATATAACGCTCTGAGTGTGGCCATCAGCTGGGGAAAGCTTATGGCCACACCCAGTGCACTTTGATAAAATAGCTTTATGGCCTTCGGCCATTTTCCTGACACACACACTCATACGCCCAAACACCTAGGGGAAGGGTTAACTGAATAAAAACGCAATCCCGAAAACAAAAAAGGGCAGAGAAACACTCTCAATACTCTCCTTTTTAACTTTTAAAGTTTTAAGAAAATCTCTTGAAAAAAAATATTCACTTCCCTGTCTAAGCTCAGGAGCTCTTCTCAAGATGCTTGTATTCAAGCCGCGGCAAAAACGATCTGAGGTAGTGTGGTGGTGACAGGGGATTGTGGGTAGAGGGGAGGAGCTAGGAGCTCGGATCCTGAAGCTTGGAAAGCTGCCGGTCGGATCAGAGACCCACAGGTTGCAGAACAAATGAAGTAACTACTTCAGATCATACATTTTAGCTGTCTAAAAAGTTAAGTTTTAGTGGAAAGCCACTACTTCTAAAAGAGCAAGATAGATTGACAGGGGATGAGGACTTTTGTATTCTGGTACTATGGAATACACTAGGATGGCCAATAAATTTAAATAGTTGAAGGGGAGTGATTTCACAAAATGATAATTTTGTGCTTACTCACACCAGCCAGTGAAAGGAGAGAGGGAACAAGATACATGGTCAAATAAACATAAGGGGCTGGCAATTAGAAAGACAGTGGTGTTTAAGAACAGAACAGTAACAGGGTGAGAAGGTGGAAATAAATTTTGTCTGACTCACAAGAGACTGAGTTTTCAAGTTTTAATATGCAGTTAAAAGCAGAATACAAGTAAAAAAAAACAGTGTAAAGAAAACAAATCACAATATGCAAAATAGAAAAAGGCAATAAAGTAATACAAAATACAAGAAATAAAAAGAAAACTAACATTTCCCTTACAGCACGCTGTGGCAGAGTCTTGGTGAGCCTTTCCAGTAAAGAGAAACATAAAAATAAAAAAAATCAGAAGATAAGAGGCCTGGAATATAATAAGGGAGGAAGAAAAGATACATGGCAAACACAGGAACTCTTGTATAGAAAATTGGCATTTCTGAAGGACAGCATGAAAGATATATTTTCAAAACTCACCTGCTAGGTTTTGGGGCAGCATTAGCCTACCAATGAGTTTTGCCTTAAATGAGCTTAGAGTAACTTCTGCTTCTATTAAGATTCAGGTGTTAACTTAAAGCTTTCCAATAAACAATTTTTAACTATATTATAATTTAAGCAATCAGTATCAGACAATTTAGAAACATCAGTAACAGCTTTACCATGGAGTAAGGGGGTCAGGAACTGTACCCAGAGCCCTCAGTCAACATTATGCTGTTTGCATACTCTTTCAAACATATGAATAAAACTATCAAAATGATCACCTTCTTAGTATTGAGGAAAAAGGTTTACTGATATTTATTGCTTCTGGGGTAAGGTTATTCCCTTCCACATTACTTCCATGACCCTTGCGAAGAGTCAGCATTTCCTTTTCATGTTGCCTCTGCCTCTCATTTTCTACAACCTCCAAATGTCTCAGTCTCTCTTTTTCTTCATCCTCCAAATGCCGCATTTGCTCTGCTGATTCTAGTTCCATCTGTTTCTCCTTTTCTTCAGTCGCCAAATGCTGCAGTGTTTCTGATGATTCTATTTCCAAACATTTGGCCCTCAGTTCAAGTCTCCAACTCCAGATGGATTTTTAAGTTTTCTGAGGAAAAGTTGAACTATCCATTTTCTGAGAGCTGTACATCCCCAAGGTCAGTCTGGATGTCTTCCTGTTTGCTGGTCTGTGATGTAGCTGTAACTAAGACTACAATCATTTCCACTTGTCAGATTGGCATGCCCCAGTCCTTTGGCTTGGTACATGTCAGCCAACTGGCTGTTTGTCAGCTTGCCATAATCCTCTGCTGAAATCCTTGCCTGCTCTCCCTGACTAACTAAGCTAACTAAAGTAATAAATAAATCTACTGCAATATGAAAGTCTGAATGTTCACCGTGTGGCTGCTTGAGAGGACAAACACTTTATTTAGAGTGACAACTGCTTACAGGCTACAGAAGTTCAATATCCACACCACTGTTACCAATATGTAATGTGGTGATCCCACCACTGCCAACCAATATGTGATGTGGATATTTCACCAATGCAACCAATATGTGACAACCCTCCACCTCTGGACCAGTAATAAAGGAGACTCGATCCTCACCAATGGTACCAGTGGGGAATGTTCACTGGGAGGATAACAGGTAAACATACAGCATCTCCAGATGCAGGACTCCCCACTGGCACACCTATAGAGCTGAGATCTCAGTTGAGTGTCCAAGCCAAGACCTCCATGACCCCTTCTGTCAAACCAGTGTTTCGTGTCCCTGCCCAAGTAGCTAACACACACTCTTGGACATCTGATTTACACACATACACACACAAATGAGAAAGGCAGGCACAGGTTTACTAGCTATGCCCCCTTCTGCCCAGACTATAAGGTAGTTATGACTGCCACCAGACACTTTTGCCAGCTACCTTAATGCTCTTCCAAGGGTACCCAATATACTGAGTGAAATTAATATTAATACAAATGGCAGTCATGACTATAAACTGAATCATGACTATAAACTCTTTATGGTAGTGTTAGCAAAGCAGTTTTCCAGATTTGTTCCCAGTGAATCTGGGGCACAATGGGTTTTGGTAGTTAAGAAGACCTTTGGTAACATCTTGATCACAAAAATGATCCTGCAGGATTTGTAGGACCAGTGAAGCAGACCTTATTGATAGGCCGAATGCCCAAAATGAATTTGAGAGAGTCAAGTGGTCTTACTTGTGGGTGATTTTGCAGAA